>NC_072412.2:35478088-35781118 GCF_028858775.2 Pan troglodytes
ACTTAAGATACCTTGTTGATTTAATCAGTAGGTTACTATGTGTAATAATTCAATATTAAGAGAAGTGAGGCTATCAATATTATAGGTATATTTTACATTTTTCCAATCAGTCATTACTAAAGCTAACATTAAAAATCTTAATATATTACACTCTACGTTTTTGGAGCACAAATATAACAATTTAAAAAATAAATTGGCTGGGCGCAGTGGCTCACGCCTGTAATCCCAGCACTTTGGGAGGCTGAGGTGGGCTGTTCATGATCTGGAGATCGAGACCATCTGGCCAACATGGTGAAACCCCGTCTCTACTAAAAATACAAAAATTAGCTGGGTGTGGTAGCGCTTGCCTGTAATCCCAGCTACTCGGGAGGCTGAGGCATGAGAATCGCTTGAATCCAGGAGGTGGAGGTTGCAGTGAGCTGAGATCGTGCCACTGCACTCCAGCCTGGTGACAGAGCAAGTTTCTGTCTCAAAAAATAAAAAATAAAAATAAATTTAAAAATTGCAGAACATTTTCTTTAAATAATGCTATTTTTCTCAAAAATTAAATCAGCTATTGATTTTCTTCCAAGGTCATTTGCCTCCCATCTTTCTTCCAAGTGTCATCATCTTATGTATTTCACTTTTTATAAAACTTTAAACAGCAAGAGGCCATACAAAATGAAAAAACATAGCTTGTATTAATTCATTTAGTCCTTTAAAAGCTGTATCAGAAGCTGTTGTTGAAAAAATGGTAGAGTTATTAGGAGTGTTGCAATGTACTCCTAGATGTCCTATAACTGATATGTTAGTCTTATACTCTTCATAATCGTATATAGCGATCTTAGTACTAGCAGACATCTAAGGTCTATGATGGCATTTAACACAATTTTGTCTCCAAATTCTGCTGTGGTTTCATCAATGCCTTTTTGTTAGCTCTGAGTTTAAATTTTAATCTGGAACCATAACTGATTTATCCCAGCTGCTGACGACTGCCTGGAATCTGGTTTGGAGCATCTCCAAAGCCAATGTACTTTCCCCCAAGAAAATACAGGAAGATCTCTCTGCCCAGGCTTGGAAATACATAAGGATCAGGTTTGCCATCCTCTACTTTAGGGTGACTTTAACATAATTCAATGCCCACTGACTGCTTTTCTCCTACGGGTAAAGTAACAAACAAAGGAGTCAACTCTCAGGAGCTCTCTCTTTCATCTGCTTTATGTTGCCATTTTCCCTCATTGCCCTCTCACATTCACTCAGTAATTCACCAAATATTTATAGAGACTTCATGGTGTGCAAGGCAGTGAACTCCACACTGTAGGAAGAGTGAAGCCATGGAGATCGCAGGCCTGGCTCTTCATACCTTTGGCTTTCTGTTGAATTGAACTTTCTGTTAAGTTTAAAATATACAATAGAACTTTGATGACGTTGTGGCCTGGTCAGGGATGGGACAGATAACCAGCCCTTAAAAATAAAGCTCCTCCGGCCCCGCCCAATACCTTCTGAAAGAAGGAGGGTTATTATAGAGCATAAATAAAATAGTAGTGATTAATAATGATAATAAAGTTTATCTCTTTACTCACTCAAGAGCAATCCTTTTGGGGCAAATCACTTATGATTTCCTTCCAGGATTGAAGAAAACATGCACAGACGGAAGGTGGGGGCTGGTACTCGTGCTGAGCCTGGCATGGGGAGAGAGGAAACAAGAGTGAAAAGACTCTTTCATTCTCCTGGCAAAGGCAGCCTTGCAGCTGGGGCCAGGGTCTGTGGTGCTGATCCATCTGCTGGGCCGTCACCTCCCGAGAGAGCGTGTGTTCCTCCAACCACGCGTGTCTTAGCACCAGTCTCTGGCAGGAGCCAGGAGATGGGGAAGACAATTTAAATGATTCACATAACTTCAAAAAATGTGGATAAGCACTTTATTTTTCTCCCAAACCAAGAATATCTACTCAATTCAAACTTTTACCTGCGATCTCTCTTCCTCAGACCCTGGGTCACGAACTTGCCGTCTAACCTGGCAGGTCAGTAAAACCTTACCCCGATCAGGTCCTCATCTGTAAGATGAGAAGGTGGCAGCAGAGGTTCCGAAGGCTCCTTCCAAATGAAAACAAATACGATTTTTACATCAGTAGAAATTCAAGGGGCTCACACTTGACTATATGAAAGAGAAAATAAAAAATTATTTGTTTATTTTTCTGTTGGCCTTTTCCTATCATTTTAGCTTACTTATTTCTTCTTATTGACCCCATTTTTGTGTTTCTTATTTCTTCTATTAACACCACTGGATTAAAGCAAGCAAAAATTTAAAGATTAGTATCCTTTTTAAAAATTTCAGACATATAACACACACACACATACACACACACACACACACACACACCCTACATGTAGACGAAGCAGCCAGAAATGAAAGCCTAACTGAAATATAATTCCAGTGGTTCTCAAACTTTAGCAGGCATTAGAATCACCTGAAAGATTTGTTAAAATGCATGTTGCTGGACATCAACCCAGAATTTTTAATTTGCTAGGTAAGGTGGAGTCCCAAAATTAACATTTCTTACAGGTTCCAAGTAATACGGATGTTGTTGGTCTGGGATCACACTTTGAAAACCACTGCTTTGTGGCACAGCTTCCAAGGAGACTCCAGTGTGTGTTCTGTGTGTACCTTCTCTATGTATGTATGTTCTGTATATATATATATATATATGTACAGTACACATATCTCCAATGTATGTTCTCGTCTAATCCCTTAAAGTCATGATGTGCCTCAAGCCATCGTTTCTTCCCTTTACTGTTTGTCAGCTGTCACCAAATTGAGGTGGCAGTGGTGGTTTTCTTTATGTCAAAGCACTTTCCATCTATTCCTAATTGATTGCCTACTGATTTCTTGGTTTCCTTGACTATTTCGTTGAAAGGATCTCAAGCCGCTGTAAAACTTGCATTTTAACATCTAGCATGACATTCTCCCTCTGTTTAGTGTCATTTTTGTGGCAGATTAAGATCTCCCACCAGCACACTTTCCTATTTAATCCCCCAGCCATTGTGGTTCAAAACTCTTTGCCAGAAATCCCGCATGCCCAGAACACACACACGTACACACACACACACACACAAACACACACACACACACACAATGAAAGGCCACTCAAGTCAGGGTAACAAGATGGAGCCTTTGCAGTGCATTTAGCTAATGCTAATAGAGATGCAGTATAAATAGTTGTACCAAGTTTCCATCTTTGCCTTAAGCAGGATGTAAGCATGAGATTGTAGAAGAAAGTATTCTGTAAACAGATTTATTTCATGATATTTGGGTAGACAGTTCTTGTTAACATAGAACAACTTTATACTAACTATAGAAAATGCTTTTCAATAAATCCTCCTTGACAATCAGTGTATTCTCAGGTTCCTGTCTTCTGGGAGAGATCTACAGAATAAATTATTCTGGGAAGTGTATGGTATGGCACATAGAGAGGAAGGAGTGATTATTTGTATGAAATAAAAATGGTAACTGATTTTTAAAAGATACTTACATAACTTAATCTCTGTCAGAGTACCAACATTAAAACTAACTAACAATTATGAGGGCTTATTAGCAGTCCTCTCCAAGGTGAGGAAACAAGATCTGTACTTCATCACTGCCTTCTGCTACCTGCCTGCTCCTTCCTACCTCCCTTTCTGCCCACACAGAGGGTCTTGTCATTTGGCAGGAAGAAAAACGAATCAGGAGCCCTGAAGCAGAGGGCTGCTACTGTTGCTGGTGATTGATGGGCCTGGGTAATTTCACCTCTGGTGTCAAAAAGATTTAAGTTTCACTTGCAAACTACTTGCTGAAGCCAGCCACCTATCTCAGCCCTACCAAGTTTAGCCTACTCTTCGCCCTTACAGGCATTAGGCATTTCTTTCCCATTCACAGTTATCTATGACTTATTTTTTAGTTGCACATATGTTTGTAGCATGTGGTATGTTTCTGCATGTATGTGTATGTGTGTGTATCTGGAGTGAAGATGACTGAGCTTCAGGTCTCACTAGCCTAGATAGAACTTCAAGCCTCCCTTTAAAATGGCCTATGTCAAATAATTTTTTTAAAAAGCTACTTACTTAATGACATCTTTAACACTTCAGATTTCTATACATATCTATAATATCTTACTGATATGGTTTGGCTGTGTCCCCACCCAAATCTCATCTTAAATTCCCACATACTGTGGGAGGCACCTGATGCGAGGTAATTGAATCATGGGGGCAGGTCTTTCCCATGCTGTTCTCATGATAGTGAATAAGCCTCATGAGATCTGATGGTTTCATAAGGGGGAGTTTCCCTGCACAAACTCTCTCTTTTTGCGTGCTGCCATCCGTGTAAGACGTGACTTGCTCCTCCTTGCCTTCCACCATGATTGTGAGGCCTCCCCAACCACATGGAACTGTAAGTACATTAAACCCTTTTTCCTGTATAAATTACCCAGTCTTGGGTATGTCTTTATCAGCAGCGTGAAAATGAACTAATACAGTTACTAAAGAGATTCTACTGTCCCACAAAACTTATTTGACACATTGCCTTGACTGTAGAAGCTGTGTTGTGAATTATGACTGTGGGCAGGAGTTATGGTGTTACTCTGTGACTTCTATTAGTATAGATTGGTGGAGACCAGAATACGAATTTTTGTAGATTTCTTATGTTTTATTATTTACTTATTTATTTGTTTCTTTATTTTTTAAGACAGGATCTTTGTCACCCAGGCTGAAATGTAGTGGGAACTCACCACAGCATTGACCTCCTGAGCTCCCATCTCAGCCTCCTGAGTAGCTAGAACTACAGTGCTCACCACCACACCCAGCTAATTTTTGTATTTTTTGTAGAGATGGGATTTTGCCATGTTGCCTTGGCTCAAGTGATCCACCCACCTCGGCCTCCCAAAGTGCTAGGATTACAGGTGTGAGCCACCTTGCCTGGCCATGTTTAATTTTTTAATTAGATGGAGGCATGGGAGTGGCCATTCCTTTTGTATGTGTGAATATCTGATTTATTTCTATTGCCATTTATAATGCAAAGATAGATACTTCCTAATTATTTACTCTGGCCAGGGATATTATTTATTTATGGAGCTGATGACAGTATGTGGCTTTTGTGAACTGATCTGCTTCTTGGTTTTGTTTTTATTCTAAATTTAGCTTTTTACATAGTTGTAAACTTGAGCTAATACAGAGATTTGATTGTTTGATCGTTTTTAGCTTTTTGATGGGTAGTCAAGAAGATAACAGCTTTTCCTTTTTATGAAGTCTCGCTCTGTCACTAGGCTGGAGTGCAGCGGTGCGATCTTGGCTCACTGCAACCTCTGCCTCCTGGGTTCAAGTGATTCTCCTGCCTCAGCCTCCCAAGTAGCTGGGACTACAGGCACACCACGCTCAGCTAATTTTTGTATTTTCAGTAGAGATGGGGTTTTGCCATGTTGGCCAGGATGGTCTCCATCTCTTGACCTCGTGATCTGCCCACCTTGGTCTCCCAAAGTACTGGGATTACAGGCGTGAGCCACTGTGCCAGGCCGATAACAGCTTTTAAACAGTTAAAGCTGTTGAAAAATACAACTCCTCTGGGAAGCTACTAAGAATTGGATCCATTCAAAGCTGAAACTGCTTTGAATGGATAACTGTTCTTATCTGTTTGGTAACTGTTCTTATCTGTTTGGTAAATAAAAAGATAACTGTTCTTATCTGTTTGGTAAATCTAGATTAAACTTTTTGCAATTTGTGATGTAATTGTGTACACTTACCATGGAATTGCTGAGACAATTAACATTAAGGATTGACCCCTTATGGTATGATATACCCCCAGAGAGGGCAAGGGAGGTAGCCTAGGGAGAGAATAGCTGTCAAGTCCTTTCTTGCCTTTACTGCTTATGAGATAATAGGGTTCTCCAGAAGTACCCTCTCTCCCCAGAGATTGAGTGAGCCCCACCACCATTAAGTTCAGACACATACTAAGTTTTCCAGAGAGAGGATGCCTAATGACCAACACACTTCATCCATCTGGAGACCCTGGCACTTAAGACCAGGGAAGGAACTTAAGTCTTTTGAAAGGTGCCAGGCCATGTAAACCAGAGCAGTTTTTCTAAATAGTAAAATGTTATTAGCCACAAAGATGATTTTACCCCTTCATCCTGTAGCATCAAACCTCCTGGGCTCAGGTGCTGGGCTCCAAATATATGAATAAATACTGATAATAATAACAATGATCATGATAATGCAACCCTTATACATCTAGGGATCACCTGCTTATTTTCAGAGCAAAGTCATGTTCCAGCGGCAGAATTCAGCAGCCACAGAAATTTTAAAAAGTGACTACATTCTTTATTTTTAGTTGATGAAGAACGTTAGAGGGATATGATTCCGACCCTGGGGCAAAATCTTTTAAAAACCCCTCTCTCACGCTCCAGTTTTCTTGTATGCTCCAGAACTTCTCTCATATGTCAACACTAAAACTGTCCCATGAGGCCCTACCTTATGTGGAACTTGCTCTCTTCTTTCCTGCTCTTTCTGTGGCAGATACCTTGGTTCCTATGCAAGCAATCAAAAAATGTCCTCGTTAAGAGGGAGAGACACAGGGACAACTGAGTAGGCATGGTGCTTATTGGAGTACTGCATTGTGTTTTGGAAGGAGAGGATCAGGGAAGGATCTGAACATCCTACTTAATAGTTCTTGCTGCGGCAAAATAGCTGCCCTTCATTATGCCATGGCCACAGTGCAACCACACATTAGATGCTCTGTTTGTATTTTCTCATTTAAGACTTGTTAGCCCCATTCTAAAGAAGAGGCATCTGAGCTTCCGAGGGGATGTATTCTCATGGGCCCATTGCCTCAAAGTGGCAAAGTCAGGATCTGAACTCAAATCTTTCTTCCTCCAAAGCCTTTACATCTGCCACTAGTCAGTCACCATGCCTGTTATTTTAAATAATTAATTCAAAGGGAAACAAATAGTTTCTATACATTTTCTTTTCTTTTCTTTTCTTTTTTTTGAGACAGGGTTTCACTCCTGTTGCCCAGGCCAGAATGCAATGGCATGATCTTGGCTCACTGCAATCTCTGCCTCCTAGATCGCTCAAGCAATCCTCTCACCTCAGCCTGCAGAGTAGCTGGGATTGCAGGCGTGTGCCACCACACCCAGCTAATTTTTTTTTTTATTATTTTTCGGTAGAGATGGGTTTTGCCATGTTGCCCAGGCTGGTCTCAAATTCCTGGGCTCAAGCGATCTGCCTACATTGTCCTCCCAAAGTGTTGGGATTACAGGTGTGAGCCAGCACATCCGGCCCGATACATCATTTTTACTGATAAAAGCTCCAAAGCTAAAAGCTCCAAAGTATAAAAATATAAAGATGATTAACTCAATTATTATCCAGTAACTTCATAGACTTTTATGCAATCATTTCATTTAAAATAATAAGGAAGCTGTATATTTTATCTAAAGAAGCATACAAGATAATGATTGATTAAAAATTAAATGAAGTTTAGTATATATAATTATAACCATTTAAAAGTAGGCATATACAGAGTTAAAAATCAGAAAAGTCATAAATATGCAAATTACGTCTAGTAAGTCGAAGAAGAAGAGTTCTATTTTTTGCTAAAGTTATTTACATTTTAAATGACTGTTGTTTGTCTTTGAAAGAAAGATTGTCAGTCTTGGGTGGTACTGATCTACTGACTGCAAGCTTCACAAACCCAAGTTCAAACTGGAGAAAACTAAACTCTCATTAATTGCTAGATTGAGACAATTCATATTCTTCACCTTCTTATCCTATTTTTATCAAAATAGTACTGTACTTGACAGTGGAACAGCCTGAAACAAAATCAACCTAAAGGCCTGCTCTCCTGCCCTGCGTGGGGTACCATGGTCTTGTTTAAATCAAAGACAAAGTGGTAAATTAGCAGTCTGATGCCGGGAATGTTCAGGCTCATTCCTCTACCAGCAGACACTGAGCATTTCTTTCTTTCTTTCTTTCTTTTTTTTTTTTGAGACAGAATTTCACTCTTGTTGCCCAGGCTGGAGTGTTATGGTGCGATCTCGGCTCACCGCAACCTTTGCCTCCTGGGTTCAAGTGATTCTCCTGCCTCAGCCTCCCGAGTAGCTGGGATTACAGGCATATGCCACCACGCCCGGCTATTTTTTTTTTTTTTTTTAAGGACAGACGGGGTTTCTCCATGTTGGTCAGGCTGGGCTTGAACTCCCTACCTCAGGTGATGCGCCCTCCTTGGCCTCCCAAAGTGCTGGGATTATAGGCGTGAACCACTGCGCCCCGCCAACACAGAGCATTTCTTACTCTCCCCTTCCTTGCTCCACCTGAAGCCTTTAGTAGTCATTAAAGTATAAAAGACTGGTGTCATTTCACGAGTGGCTTCTCTTGGGGAGATTTGTGTCAGATCTCTAAGCCTTGCTCTCTAAAGGAAATGGAGACTCTAAGCGAAAGAGAATTTGAGGAATTGTTGAGAAGACAGGTAAGAGACACTGAAAGCCGACCTCACTGTGTGACTCAAGGTCACCTTTATGCTGGGGGAAAGACTGCCTTCCTGAGGGGCTGTATCCTCAGAGGAAAATGTTCTTCATTTTATATCATTAAAATAACACTTCTGGTGTTTATGACTCTCATGAAAGAGTGAATTTTGGAAAGGAGACCTTACTATGCCTATAGAAGATAGTTTTCTGTAGTTATATGTTAGTTCATGCGTTTTCTCTGAAGAAGGACTTCTTTGTCCTGAAGGTATCTGTGGGTTTTCTCTTATAGAAAACAGGTGTGAAAGTTCAGTGTTCAACAGCTCTACCATTCTCTTTAACAGATTTATTTTATCTTATTTTATTTATTTTTTGAGGCTCCCGCTCTATCACTGGGCTGGAGTGCAGGGGCATGATCCCAGCTCACTGCCGCTTACACCTCCCAGGCTCAAGCAATCCTCTCACCTCAGCCTCCTGAGTAGCTGGGACTGCAGGCGTGTGCCACCACACCCAGCTAAGTTTTTTATTTTTTTCATAGAGATGGGGTTTCAACATGTTACCCAGGCTGACCTCGAACTCCTGGGCTTAAGTGATCCGCCCACCTTGGCTTCCCAGTGTTGGGATTACAGGCATGAGCCACTGTGCCCAGCAAGCAAATTTATTATAAATTTCATTTTGTCTTTTATAATTCATCATAAGATGCCTCACTTTGCTCTAAGTATCAAGCTTTGTTTCATTCTCTGAGTTCCTAGAAGGCAAGACTTTCTGTGTACCAGTGAGGGGTTGTAGTTGATAGCTGTGATTTGAGAAGGTATTTCACAAGCAAAATCATTTTATCTGTGCCACCCTCTGTGTATTTCTATTGCATTTTTATGCTCATTGTATTTAAAAAGGTACCTAACAACAAAGAGCCAACAATTTCACCCTCCCATTCCATTGCTTATACCTTCTGCTTCATTTCATGTGTCTGACCTACATACAGAGTCTGTGTCATGGTCCTGGGTCTATACTGTAGCCCAGATAATAGCTTAGAGATATTTTCCTTAATGAAGAACACTGGTTTATAGTCCAGTATACTGGAATATACATATGGAATTTAAATTGGGTGACACTGAACTCATATAAAGCTGGAGGGTAATGCAAACCATATTTTTCTCTTTATACTCTCCTGCTTCCTGATAGGCTGCTGTGGCCTAGAAAGAGCTCTTCTCTGGGTTTCTGGAGAAATAGAATAGAACTCCCATCTGGAATTCATTAGCTTATCAGGATCTTGTGCAATTCTCTTAATCATTCTGAGTCTCATATGGAATGTAATAATAATAATGGCTATGTTGCAAGGTGCTATAAAGATTATCGGAAGTAATGTGCATAGAAATCTTTTTTACTTTGTCAACTACAGATATTCAGTTATTTTTCCACCCCAAGACTGTCCTGGCCTCATTTTGGGGGTCAACTGAAGACTAAGGACACTCAGGGTGTTCTTCAGCTCTTCCTCTCACCCCTATGTCTGTGTCTATAGACTCCACCCCTTTCTTTCCTCTACTGCTACACTCATTTTCAGGTACCCATCACCATTCCAGCAGCCTCCCAACTCTTTGTCTAGACCTCCTGGGAATCACCAAAGTCAAACTTTCCTGAGATTTCCAAAGTGTTAAACTTTTTAAGCCTTACCTTATATCTATATATTCTATATTTTTCTTTTCTTTTCTACGGAGTCTTCCTCTGTCGCCAGGCTGGAGTGCAGTGGTGCGATCTTTGCTCACTGCAACCTCTGCCTCCTGGGTTCAAGCGATTCTCCTGTGTCAGCCTCCCAAGTAGCTGGGATTACAGGTGCCCACCACCATGCCTGGCTAATTTTTGTATTTTTAGTGGAGATGGGGTTTCACCATGTTGGCCAGGTTGATTTCAAACTCCTGACCTCAAGTGATCTGCCCACCTTGTCCTCCCAAAGTGCTGGGATTATAGGCATGAGTCATGGCGCCTGGCATCCTATTTTCTATGTATTTCTTACTTAGAAATAAACACCAATGTTCTTTAGGCTCTAACATGCTGACATCGAAAGAAAATCCTCTTGGCTTCACTTCTTTCATCCTATGTTTCAGATTGTCAATAGCCATCTTCCTAAAACCCGTTTCTAATTATTCTGTGCCTCTGCCTAAGAACCTTCTTTGAATTCTCACTGCCTAAAGATCAAAGTCCAAATCGCTTAACATGTCCTACAAGGCTCTTTGCATCTAGTCCCAGCCAAGCTTGTTTCAATGCACTACATTCCCTGCACCCACTGACTAGCCACACGGAACTGAATGCACTTCCCTATGTAGGTCATGCATTTCCAACTCTCTTTACTCTTGCTCCTTCTCTTTCTTTAGTCTGGAATTTCTGTATCCCTCTTATAAGCCAGATAGA
The DNA here is from genome assembly GCF_028858775.2 of Pan troglodytes. NCBI lineage: Eukaryota > Metazoa > Chordata > Mammalia > Primates > Hominidae > Pan > Pan troglodytes. Next base: position 35,488,957 of record NC_072412.2, read on the forward strand.
TTCAACACTGCTCTTTCAGGACCCAGTTTGGAAATGTCACCTTCTCTGTGACACCTCACTCAATTCTTCCAGACAGATTTTGTCCGTCTTCTCAGTTCCCGTTCCATGGCTGGCATTTATTCAGTGCTTACTATGGCTCAATGTGCTCTGACTGGTATTTCTAGGCCCACTAAAACAAGGAGCTGTGTCAGGACTGCATACACCTAATCATTTTGCCTTTCTCACACCATCTTGAATATGTTTTTATTATACTGAATTGCAGCTATTTGTTCCCATGTCTTTCTTTTCCAATCTAAGCTCCTAGACTTTTTAATCTCTGTGCCCCTCCCTTGGCCTAGTAACTGGCAACCAGTAGAATCTCAGGAATTTTTCACTGAAATTAAAAGCAGTACCACATGAAATTAAACTCCATCCAGAATCCTCCTAGACATCAGAGCCCCTATTAGTGGTCTCATCACTAATATAACCAGTTATTTTGCTTATCTAACTCAACTCTTTAGCACAATTGACACAATCCATCACTCTCTCTTTAAAACACTTTCATTCCTTCATTTCCACGGCAGCAGTCGCATCACCTTCCTCCTCTCTCTGCTTTCTCAGTTTTTTTTTGTCGATGTTTTCGTCACTACTCAATTTAAAAATACAGTTGTGCTCCAGGGTTCTTCCCTGGGTGCTATTCTCTTCTCTAGCAACACATGGTCTTGAAGTAACCTCACTAAGACCTATGGCTTTACATACCACCCATGCTGATGAACAGACCTCCATGCTCATATATTCTGCTGCCTGGCAGTTGTGTCTACATGGCATCTCACTATCACAACATGACTGTGATGGGACTTAATGGAACTCTTGATGTCTACTGCCAAACTCACTTCTCCTTCACTCATCCCCATCTCAGTGAATGATACCACCCAGCTACTCAAGCCAAAAATCTAGAAGTCATCACTGACTCCTCTCTTTCCCCTATATCCTACATTTAATTCACCAGCAGATTCTGTTGCTGCTGCCTCTAAACATGTCTTGGCTCTCTCCCTTCCGCACTGTCAGTACTGTTCCAACCTCGCCTAAGTCATCACATGTCTTTCCTAGACTACTACACTGGTCTTCACATGGGGATCCTCGCTTCTATTCATGCCTCTTACCTTCTCCAAAGCGTCTCAATTGATCTTCTTAAAATGCATTATAGGGTTGGAGTGTGGTGACTCACACTTGTAATCCCAGCACTTTGGGAGGCTGATGGGTGCATCACTTGAGGTCAGGAGTTCGAGACCAGCCTGGCCAACATGGCGAAGCCCCATCTCTACTTAAGATACAAAAGTTAGCAGGGTGTTGTGGTGTGCACCTGTAATCCCAACTACTCGGGAGACTGAGGCAGGTGAATCACTGGAACCGAGGAGGCGGAGGTTACAGTGAGCCAAGGTTGTGCCACTGCACTCCAGCCTGGGCAACAGAGCAAGACTCTGTCTCAAAAAACAACAAACAAACAAACAAAAAACCCCAAGTATTATAAATCAGATCAAGCCCATTCCTTGCTTAAAATCTTCAACTAGCTTCCTGGTATATTCAGAGTAAAATCTGAATTCTTCAGCAGAGCTTACAAAGCTTCCATGACCGGCTTCTGTCTAGCTTACTGATTTCATCTTAAGCCATTTCCCTCTTGCTTACTATGACATAGACAAGCTGTCTTTTTGTTTGTTTGTTTGTTTGTTTCTTGAACTTGCCACTTCATTTCTTAGGGCTTTTGTACTAACTCTTCCTCTTCCTGGAAAGCTGTTGCTCCTGATCCTTTTATGGCTGGCTACTCTTTGTCACTCAACCTAAATGTCACATCCTTATAGGACCCTTCCTTACTTACCACCCAATCCACAGTACTTACCTCTCACTCTCTTTTCATACTACTCTATTTTTTCTTTATATGAAATGTATTAAATCTCATTTTTGACTTTTTAAAATCAATTTTATATTTTCCTAATGAAATAGACACTCCACATGAGAGCAGCCACTTTGCTTTTTGTGTACATTCCCAGTGTTTCTTGCCTCTAAAACATATGTCTTAGAGATTTGTTGAATGACTGAATTTGTCCAGTTCAGTCCAGTCCAGGATTCCTCAGCCACTTGTGAGCCCGAAGAATAATAATAAGTTCAACTTCTTAACTCATCAGATTAGAGGACCAAGCTCCTAATTATTACTTAAATGTATACATCCTTGAAATATAACTGAAATTTAGATATGGGTCACAAATGCTCTTAACTTTTAATAGCATTTCTTCGTTTCTTTCCTTTTTTTTTTTTTTTTTTTGAGATGGAGTCTTGCTCTGTCACCCAGTTTGGAGTGCAGTGGTGCGAACTTGGCTCACTGCAACCTCCACCTCCTGGGTTCAAGCGATTCTCCCGCCTCAGCCTCCTGAGCAGCTGGGGCTACAGATGCACACCACCACGGCCAGCTAATTTTTGTGTTTTTAGTAGGGACAGGGTTTCATCATGTTGGCCAGGATGGTCTCCATCTCTTGACCTCATGATCTGCCAGACTCAGCCTCTCAAAGTGCTGGGATTATAGGTGTGAGCCACCACGCCGGGCCAGCATTTCTTTTTTAAGATACAAAAAGGAAATATAATGAAGCATTCTATATAGTCTCAAAAGTATTTGTTACATATTATCACTCAGTGAAAAATTGCTTTGATCACTTTCATAGTTAGCATGCTTCAATACCACTGACTCATCACTCATTCACTCTGCTTTTCCTGTTTGAATCATTATCCAGATGACAGGTGTATCAAGCACAAGCACAGATCACTGCCTTCTTAGGTAGTGCATTCTTGGGTGAAATAATTTTTCCTAAGGTTAAATAAAATCTTTCAGACATGAGTGGATTGCAACGAAACCATTCTGCTCTCTGGTATAGACTTGAAGTTAGCACAAATGTTCAGATCCAAATGTTATCTTTTAACTGTTCACAAGCTCTGATGGTCAAGTTCAAGTATTCAGTTTTTAGTTCAGTCAAACAATTCTCTGCTTATTTATGCCAACATAAGTAAGAGGGGCCAGCTCCTCAAATAAATCCATTTTGAGAGCATCTAATTCAGTCTTTAAGAAAAATGATTTTTTCATCTTTAATTATACCTGAAGCAAAAATTTTTCTTGCATTCTCAATGTGTTATGTTCTATAAAAACACTGGGAAGGGCCAGGCACGGTGGCTCATGCCTGTAATCCCAGCTCTTTGGGAAGCCGAGGCAGGTGGATCACCTGAGGTTGGGAGTTTGAGACCACCCTGGCCAACATGGCGAAACCTTGTCTCTACTAAAAATACAACAATTAGGTGGGTATGAGGGGTGGACACCTGTAGTCCCAGCTACTTGGGAGGCTGAGGCAGGAGAATCACTTGAACCCGGGAGACGGAGGTTGCTGTAAGCCGAGATTGTGCCACTGTACTCCAGTCTGGATGACAGAGTGAGACTATCTCAAAAACAAAACAAACAAAAAACACTCATAAATATAAGTAAGAAAGACATGGAAAATGATGTAAGGCTATATTACATTTTATAAACAGCATCTTTTAAACTTTCTCTTTTTTGAGTGATCTTTACTTTTTTCCTTTAAGAAACAGTGTTGTTCAAAAGGGAGACTTTCTAGTATAGATAGCATCTATTTAGATATCATTCCTAGCAGCAGCAGGATTTTCTCTGATGATACAGAGCTGTTAGCTAGAGATTGGTGTAGTCACTCATGGACCACTGAGTTTCAGGTGCAGACATTATTATATCCAGTGTACACATTCCACACAGTTAAGATGGATTTGTTTACCCTCAGTTTTCTCCAGAGAGTCTCTAAAAGGTAAAACTGGTAAAAACTAACACAACAGAGATGAGGTAAGCCATTTGAAGAAACAATTCACTCTACCATTTAGGGTTTTTTGGTTGCAAGAAACAGAAACTGACTTTAACTTTAGAAAAATTGTTTGGGAGAATGATGTTGGAGGCTGTCAGCATCAATTAGTGACTGTGACATTGGGCTTAGGGATGGGCAAGGACCAAGGTCATTCCAGAGGCAAGGAAGCTGGAAACACAATCACGTCATAGCAGGGATAGACCAGTCAGTGTGGAATAGAATGAAACTCTGACATTTTTCAGTCTCCCTCTGCTCAAGAGTCAGATTCTTAGAAAAGAGCATCTGCTTGGTGAACTGCTTGGTGAGGGGGAGGGTGGAGCCCTTGATTACCTATCTAATGGGGAGGAGGTCCTAGCGAAACTGGATGGTGGGCAGCCAATAGCAGCATCTACCATAGCTGCCCTAAAAAATAGTAACCTTATTTATTTATTTTTTGAGACAGTGTCTCACTCTGTCATCCAGGCTGGAGTGCAGCGGTGTAATCATAACTTACTGCAGCCTGGACCTCCTGGGCTCAAGCAATCTTCCCACCTTGGCTTCTCTAGTAACTTAGACTATAAGCGTGCACCACCATGCCTGGCTAATTTTCAAAATTTTTTGTGGAGATGGGGTCTCCCTTAGCACTTCATTTTTAAAAAAAATAATTTAATATAGAGCCAAGGTCTTGCTATGTTGCCCAGGTTGGTCTTGAACTCCTGGCCTCAAATGAACCTCCCACTTTGGCCCCCCAAAGTGTGGGATTGCAGACATGAGCCACCATGCCTCACCAATAGTACATTTACTGATCATGAAGACTGGGGAACTGCCCATGTTCAGTAGAGTTAACTAGGTTGAATACCTCGGATTGAAAATATAAAGAAATCGGTAAGAACTTTGTTTTATTCCATCAGTGGACAGTAGTCTGCATGGAACCTCAAAATGGAGTTGGGAGTAAGGCAAAATTTGCTACCTCTGTATTACTGTCCAGAAGGGAACATTCTCAGTAAAGAATCCTTCTGGCTAGTGTCTTTGAGCTACAATGCACTACATGGGTTTGTATCCGGCATAGTTGCTGGGGAAAGCGTACATGCCAGCTTAGTTGATGCTTTCAACTTGCTTAACATTCGTAATATTCCCTGCCAATATTTAAATCAGAAATAATCAAATTTTGGGTTTTAAATTAGTCTTATATGAGTTTGTATGAAATCTTATATGAAGCAATTCCTGACCTGGTCTGTAAATTCTAGAAGGCTAAAAAACTGAATTCTTCAGTCTACAGAGCTAAGAAAGAAATATGGGGTTGTAGTGACTCCACCGACTTACTGTCTGCATTGTGATCCTTCTTAAGAACACCATGTCTCCCTCTGTGCCATCCCTTCTTTTAAAGCTCAATACAATATGTCAGGGAATAAATGAAAAACTAAAATTAGAAAGAACTTTTTAAAAAAGGTACAAGTATATGCAGGCAAGGGGCAGACTGATCAGGAGAAAGGTATGAAAGAACTGTATTGATGTAAGCCAAAATACACACAGGACACTGTAGCAGATGATAGTTATAATGAACAGTGGATTATTTATTGTAGAGAGGAATAGTATAAAATAGATGTTATAGATGTTAATTTACAACCCCAACTAAAAGACGTAGTGGGTACAAAAATTATATCCATGGCAAGAAGGAATTCTTTGGTATAACCCTATAATATAGGAACTCAAGAAAATGTGAGCACCTTTTTACTGCTGATGTGAACTCTAATTTGTAGTCTAAACCTCCAGCACCTGGATGCTTTCACCAATCTGTCTTTCTCACGATAAATGATGGGATAAGGACTTTGGGAATTTTTTTCTTAATTACAGAGTTACTTATATAACAGGTACATAAAGGGTATGTACACTGACTTTTCATTTTGCCCACACATAAAAGATAGTTTTTTAAATTGGTAGTAGAAATGATACTGTGTGTTTCCATGATCATACAAAATTGACTAAAGGTCAGCAGTTCATGTAATCTTACCAAAATATACAAGGTCCTTTAAAAGTAGGAAATGGTATCGATATCTTGTGGCTTCTCAAACTTAAAAAAAACCTCTTGCCTAGTGTAATTCATTGTAAATAGTCTGATTAAGTTATTTTGTAAAAAGGAAAATAATTATAAAAATATTATTAAGTAATGCAGAAATATTTGTAGCCCATTTCTCAACTTTTAGCTTTATCACTGCTCAGAAACCTTTGAAGGACTTCCCTCTTTGGGTTTAAGATGGGTTGACTTATGACTTCTGAATTGCATTAGTAGATTAGTTACTACTTATGAACCAAAGGATATTGGTCAACATTTTCCACAAGGCAGTGCATTTGTATACGTTTTTGATTTATGTTAGAAAAATCAGAGCCTCCACTTGAACTTGGCATGAGTCATAGTCACTAGTCATAAGTGGCTGATGAATCCCACCTCAATCTGGAAAGTGGCAGACACCAGCCAGTTGGAGATCACCTGGACCTAATGAGGAGGGAACAGAAAAGCCAAGCCATGCCAGCCCCTCTCCTCGGGTCAGTGCAGTGGAAGGAGCATAAGAACAGCTGGGAGCATGAAGTATGGAGGCAGATCCATCCAGATTTGAATCCTGGCTCCCTTTCCTACTAACCATCGGAACTTGGACTAGTTACCTAGCCTCTCTTAGCCTTATCTGTAAAGAAAGAATAAAATGATCTATTTCATAGATCTACTGTGAGGATTAATGAGTAATAAACATATAAAGTGCTTAGCACAGTACCTGATACAGAGCAAACCTCCAGTGAAATCTATCTCTAAAAAATTACAAAACCAAAATATGCAAATTCAATGAGACACTATTTCATACCTATTAGAATGGCTATTGTTTTAAAAATAGGGAGGGCAGGCATGGTGGCTCACACCTGTAATCCCAGCACTTTGGGAGGCCAAGGTAGGTGGATCACTTGAGGCCAGGAGTTAGAGACCAGTCTTGCCAACATGGTGAAACCCTGTCTCTACTAAATACACAAAACTTAGCCAGGTGTGGTGGCATGCACTTGTTATCCCAGCTACTTGGGAAGCTGAAGCACGAGAATCGCTTGAACCTGGGAGGCGGAGGTTGCAGTGAGCCGAGATCACACCACTGCACTCCAGCCTGGGTGACAAACTGAGACTCTTGTCTCAAAAAAAAAAAAAAGGGAAAATAATAAATATTAGTGAGGATGTGGAGAAATTGGAACACTTGTGCATTGGTGGTGGGAATGTAAAATGTTGCAGCTTCTGTGAAAAAGTCTGGTGCTTCCTTAAAAACTTAAATAAACAATTAAATTACATGTGATCCAGCAATTCCACTCCTAGGAATACACACAAAAGAATTGAAAGAAGGAGCATAATACTTTTCCACCAATGTCATAGCAGCATTATTTACGGTAACCAAAATATGGAAACAACCCAAGTGTCCATCAATAGACAAATTAGATAAAAAATATTGGAATATAATCCAATGGAATAGTAGCCAGCCATAAAAAGAAATGAAAGTCTGATACATGCTACAGTGTTCATGCTACATATGAAAACATTATGCTAAGTGAAATAAGTCAGCTACAAAAGGATAAATATTGCGTGATTCCACTTATATGGGATACCGATAACTGGCACATTCATGGACAGAAAGTAGAATAGAGCTTTCCAGGAGCTGGAGGTAAGGGGAAAAAGGAAATTATTGTTTAATGAATACAGAGTTTCTGTGTGTTATGAAAAAGTTCTGGAAATCACTAGTCTACTCTCTACTTCTAGGAGACAAACTTTTCTAGATTCCACATGTGAGATCATGCACTATATGTCTTTCTGTGCTTTTGCATATTTCACTTAGCATGTCCTTTACGTTCATCTATGTTATGGAACGTCACACACTGTACCCCATAAATACGTAGAGTTACGTATCAATTAAAAACAAAATAAAGCATAAAAAATGTTTTTTTAAAAATTCTGGAAATGCATAGTGGTGATGGTGTACAACACTGTGAATATACTTAATGTCACTGAATTGTATATTTAAAATAGTTAAAATAATAAATTTTATGTTTTGTGTATTTTCCCATGATAAAAAACATTTGCAAGGCCAGGCGCGGTGGCTCACGCCTGTAATCCCAGCACTTTGGGAGGCCAAGGTGGGCGGATCACGAGGTCAGGAGATCGAGACCACGGTGAAACCCCTTCTCTACTAAAAATACAAAAATTAGCCAGGCATGGTGGTGGACGCCTGTAGTCCCAGCTACGCGGGAGGCTGAGGCAGGAGAATGGCATGAACCCGGGAGGCGGAGCTTGCAGTGAGCAGAGATCATGCCACTGCACTCCAGCCTGGGCAACAGAGCGAGACTCCGGTCTCAAAAAAAAAAAAAAAAAATTTGCAAAACAAGACCAACGTTGACTATGTCTGCCTGTGGACCAGCTTGCCATTTCCACACCTAAAATATCCTTCTGATATTTCTTCTTTGCCAATTTCCCTGCCTCTGACTTGAACTCTACATGCCCACTCCTGACCATGCATGTGCCAGAATCACGCTCAAGCCCATAACCACCTGGGCAGTCAGGCTCCCTCACTCTTCACCTGCGTTCTCCTTTCTCCCCAGGAGTTCCCCTTGCCTGATGTTTCCACCCTCCTTTTATGTCCCTAACTGTCCCTCTGCCTGTGATGAGGGGATTGTCTAGCATGCTCTACTCTCACCCTCTGGCTTAGGTCCCCTTCCTGTAGGGGCTTTGCTGCCCTGTTTGTCAACACCTGCATTGAGTGAGGGCGTGTGTGATGCACCTTCTCTGCCTGTTACCATCCCCAGGTGCCCAGCACACATATATCATATCACAATGGTGGAAGTCAGGCTGAGGGCAATGTTGAAATCACATTCTCTTCTTTTCAATAGATTCCAACTTTCGTGAAAAAAAATGATACTTAAATTTGGGAGGAAGTGATAAATTTACCATATTCTTCATCTGTAGCAAATGCTAATAAAAAATTGCAACACATGTATGGTGAAGAATACTGCATGATGTATACTGGTTGGAGATAACTGTGTCCTGGTGACATGTCTCTATTTCAGGGATAGAAATTGTTGGGTCCATGTGCTCTGCCCACTCCCTCCAATACAAGTGAGTCTTCAAAGCAGCCTCGAAAATAATTAGTTGTTACAAAACATATTGAACCATAATATGATTCTTCATTACTAAAGAAAGAACAACAAACTGTAATAGGCTCCACTGGAGAAGGCATTACCTTCAGGGGAAAATCTTTTAATATAATAAATGCATTTGCTTGGTAATGTGTCCTGTACACCCTGACATCTCAAGAATTCATTTAGCATAATAGTGATTCCACTAAGAGCAAATAAGCCTAGTGCTATTTAGACATATCAGCTATGAGAAAAATATTCAGGGAAGCAAATTCTTTTTTTTTTTGAGACGGAGTCTCACTCTGTTGCCCAGGCTGGAGTGCAGTGGTGCGATCTCGGCTCACTGCAAGCTCCACCTCCTGGGTTCACGCCATTCTTCTTCTGCCTCAGCCTCCTGAGTAGCTGGGACTACAGGTGCCCACCACCACACCTGGCTAATTTTTTGTATTTTTAGTAGAGATGGAGTTTCACTGTGTTAGCCAGGATGGTCTCAATCTCCTGACCTCGTGATCTACCTGCCTTGGCCTCCCAAAGTGCTGGGATTAGCAAATTCTTTTATGCATGCACGTGTGAACCCAAAAGTATCTGAAATAAGTCTCAATCAAATTAGAAAGTTTATTTTGCCAAAGTTAAGGACGTACCCATGACACAGCCTTAGGATGACATGTGCCCACAGTGGTTGGGGTACAGCTTGCTTTTGTATCATTTGGGGAGACATAATACCACATCAATACATGTAAGATTTACATTGGTTTGATCTGGAAGGGTGGTCGAAGTGGGGGCTTCTAGGTCATAGGTAGATTTAAAAATTTTCTGATTACAATTGGTTGAAAGAGTTATTATCAATAGAAAGGAATGTCTGAGTGATGATAAGGGGTTGTGGAAACCAAGGTTTTATCATGTGGACGAAGCCTCCATGTGGCAGGCTTCAGAGAGAACAGATTATAAATGTTTCTTATCAAGCTTAAGGTCTGTGTTGATGTTAATGCTGATTGGTTTTTCCTGAATTCCAAAAAGGAGTAAGTTATAACCCCCTTCCGCATCATGGTCTGAACTAGTTTTTCAGGTTAACTTTGGAATGCCTTTGCCCAAGAAGAGGGGTACATTCAGATGGTTCGGGGGGCTTAGAATTTTATTTTTTGGTTCACACATGCATTCCACAAATATTAACAATATTAACAAGTATTGAGTACTATGTGTCAAGCATTGTTCTAGGTACTAGGGTTACAGGGTTAAAGAAATGTGGGTGGTTATTAGGTTTTTTCTTTCCTTTCTATTCTTTAAGCTTATATTTGTTTTTTTATCTGAAGTATTATTGACCCGAGGCCCTCTTAAACTCTAATTTTCAAGTTTTTCAAGGGTGGCCAACAAGGCCATACACTATAGGGATACATATCCTATCATTCGTCCAGACAGTCCTACTTCTCTTTCTTAGGAAGTTTCTCTGATTCTTTGATACAGTTTTCCACGTCTACCTCAAACAATGTGCATAGATAAAACTTTGTAGAAAAAAATAATCTTTATTAAACTGTAATACAATTTGTCTATCCAAAATAGAATTGACTGCTCTTCTTTTCTCTTTATAAAGCTTTATCAGGAAACCTAACTAATCACTAGAATTCTGCAATTTGAATATGTATAATCTGTTAACTTTGGCTTATGTGAATTATAGGGCATTAGGGAAATTAGCTTTACAATCTTACTTGCAGAAGAATATTCAATTTTCTTTCAGTCTCAGCTGTATCCATTGGAAATTGGCTGTAGGGATTTCAACAAAAAGGAAATCTATTTCCTTTTTTGGAAATCCTTATTTCCTAAGGATTATTGCATTAGGATTTATTAGAGGCAAAAAATGAGCCTATTAGTTAGGAACTACAACGTAAGTTGTATTTTGGCTGTTTATACTATAAAGCAGCTGTGGAAAACAAGACTAACCCTGGTCCCTGGTAGAAACAGGATTTTAGAATAGCAAGATAGTTTCAGAGTCCATTGCATCCATCCCATTTGAAGTCTCCAAAGTTTTTTTCTTTTAAATGAAATCCTAGCCATCCTTAAATACAAGAATGCTAATTGGTTAAGGAGTAATTAAAAATTTGTCCAAGCACAATGAGGTTGACTATATAGGCAACTAAAAACTCGACATTTCTTTTTGTAGCTGTGAATTTGGAAAGAAAATTTCTAATCCATATACTTTTGCAGACTTCTTGCCTTATCTTTATAACAGGCCTGGGATTCGCTATAAGACCTACCTCATGATGTGAAGATTTTGGAAGCTTTCAGCAAGAAAATAACACAAGCTCTATGGGTGCTCAATAGCAGCACATCAACCCTACTCACGCAATGAAAATACTGAATAGGAGCATTTCCTGGGCACATTAGTTATCCTTTGGCCACTATAACAAATGACCACAAATTTAGTAGCTTAAAACAGCACACATTTATTCTCTTCACAGTTCTGGAGTTCCAAAGCCCAGGATAGGTCTTTTAGGGCTTCAACATCAAGGCATCCATAGGGCTGGTTCCTTCTGGATCCACCGGGAAGAATCTGCTCCTTGCTTCTTCCAGCTTTAGAGGGTGGCCACATTCCTTGGCCCATCACCACTTCCTCCCATCACTTCAATCTCTTGCTTTGATACTCAACATTTCCTATTGTTCTTTCTTACAAGGTTATTCCTGTGATTACATTGAGCCCACCCATATAGCATCCCCAACTCAAGATCCTTAATTAATCACATCAACCAAGTCTTTTAACATGTAAGGTAACATTCCTTACAGGTACCAGGGATTAGGGCGTGGGCACTTTTGGGGTGCCATTATTCAGCCTACCACACTAGGCAATTTCAGGCCAGTCACTTAACTATTGCAAACTTCTCAAATGAAGAAAAAGAAATGAAAGAAGACATTTTGTATAACTCTGGATGGATGATACAACATTAGCAGCTAATGCCACCTAGTTCTGTGGATCCATGAAAACATTACCCCAGTCAGAAGAATCTGCATCACTCCTTACACCAGTCTGTTCTCTCCCGAATGTAAACTCAGGAAGGCAGACCACCCCACTTATAAGTAGTTGTTGAATAAAGTCAAGCAGAAAAAGCAATTGTTGCTACATACTGTTGCATCCTCTCCTCTTATTTTGTGGATTAAATACATCAACAATATCTTTCTGGTATATTCTTTGGCACAATATTTCATCAACCCGCAATTATAGTTTGTTCCATATTTAGGGCCACATACCTGACCTACCAATCCAAACTGTCATTGTGTAATTCTTCCTAAATATCCTGGCATCCCTCTTTATTCAAGAAACCATAAAGCACAACACAAAGTATGGCCATAACCTGCTACCATTATTAATATTTACTATACAGCTTTGCTCTTTGACCTCTGCCTATTTTGATCTGCAATTAACCCATACAAGGCCTGAGAAGAGTTGAGAGACAGATCCTCAGGCTGTCCAGCCTCCACCCCATCTCTGCCCTTATGTTTTTTTTCTATGTTCTATTCTAGAAGATTTATAGTATTAGCTCCCATATTTGGATCTGTGACTCATTTTGAGATAGGTTTTGTTTATGGCATAAGGTGAGGGTCAATATTTTTTCCATGTGGGTATCCAATTATCGCAGAACCATTTGTTGACATGCCTGTGCTTTTCCCATTGAATGTCTTGGTAGCTTCATGGAAAAACAATCGAACATAAATGTAAGGGTTGATTTCTGGACTCTCAGTTCCAATTCATTGATCTATATGTTTATCCTTAAACCATGATTTTTCTTTTCTTTTTCTTTTTTTGAGACCGAGTCTCACTCTGTCACCCAGGCTGGAGTGCAGTGGCACAATCTCAGCCCACTGCAACCTCCCTCCTGGGTTCAAGCAATTCTCCTGCCTCAGCCTCCTGAATAGCTGGGATTACAGGTGCCTGCCACCGTGCCCAGCTAATTTTTATATTTTTAGTAGACATGGGGTTTCACCATTTTGGCCAGGCTGGCCTCGAACTCCTGACCTCAGGTGATCCACCTGCCTCAGCTTCCCAAAGTGCTGGGATTACAGGCGTGAATCACTGCACCCTGCCTTTACACCATAATTTTTAATTTAAGCTTTTTATTATTTCATTCTTTCTGCTTGCTTTTGTTTTAATTTGCTTTTATTTTCCTAGTTATAGTTTAAGCAGAGGTTTAGGCTGTTCTATTTGAGATCTTTCACCTTTTGTGATATAGGCGTTTAAGGCCGTAAATTTACCTTTAAGCACAGCTTTAGCCAAATCGTATACATTTTGGAATTTAGTATTTTTGTTTTAATTCAGCCAAAATATTTTCTAATTTCCTTTGTGATTTCTTCTTTGACCCATGGATTATTTAGGAAATGTGTTTGTTATATAGATAAATTACATGTCATGGGGGTTTTGTGTACAAATTTTGTCACTCAGGTAATAGGCATAGTACACAATAGGTAGTTTTTTTGGTGCTCACCATCCTCCACCCTCTACCCTCAAATAGGTCCCAGTGTCTATTGTTCCCTTCTTTGTGTCCATGTGTACTTAATGTATAGCTCACACATATAAGTGAGAACATGTGGTGTTTGTTTTTCTGTTCCTGTGTTGATTCACTTAGGATAATGGCCTCTAGCTCCATCCATGTTGTTGCAAAGGATATGATTTCATTCTTTTTTACGACTATGTAGTATTCCATGGTGTATTTGTACCCTTTTCTTTATCCAGTCTACTGTTGATGGCATCTAGGTTGATTCTGTGTCTTTGCTATTGTGAATAGTGCTGTGATAAACATATATGTGTGTGTGTATTTATGGTAGAATAATTTATATTCCTTTGGGTATATACCCAATAATAGAATTGCTGTGTAAAATGGTAGTTCTAAGTTCTTTGAGAAGTCACCAAACTGCTTTCCGCAGTGGCTGAACTAATTTACATTCCCACTAGCAGTGTATAAGCATTTATTTTTCTCTGCAACCTCACTAGCATCTGTTATTTTTGGACTTTTTAATAATAGCCACTCTGACTGATGTAAGATGGTCTCATTGTGGTTTTGATTTGCATTTCTTTAATGATTATTAGTGATGTTGAACATTTTTTCATATGCTTGTTGGCCTCGTGTAAGTGTTCTTTTGAAAAGTGTCTGTTAATATCCTTTGCCCACTTTTAAATGGGGTTGTTTGCTTTTTGCTTGTTAATTTGTTTAAGTTCCTTATAGATTCTGGATATTAGACCTTTGTCAGGTGTGTTTGCAAATATTTTCTCCCATTCTGCAGGCTGTCTGTTTACTCTATTGATAGCTTCTTTTGCTGTGCGGAAGCTCCTTAGTTTAATTAGGTCCCATTTATTGACTTTTGTTTTTATTGCAATTGCTTTTGGCATCTTTGTCATGAAATCTTTGCCAGGGCCTATGTCTAGAATGATGTTTCTTAGGGGTTTTTTTCAGAGTTTTTATAGTTTCAGATTTTACATTTAAGACTTTAATCCATCTTGAGTTGATTTTTGTATATGGTGTCAGAAAGGAGTCCAGTTTCAATCTTCTGCATATGGCTATCCAGATGATGTGTATGATAAGTACCTGGGGAGCTAGCACCTTTGGCTACTCTTTTTTTTTTTTTGCTGTCTATGTAAGTAGTAAAATGAATCTGGAAGTGACTTGTTGTGTCTACCAGCCAAATCAGTCAAGCCTTGGCATTGGCATTGGCCTTAGCTTGCTTTGTTGTTTGTATGTGACACACCTGTGTAAGGCCTTTTATGGAACAAGGGATACGTCAATAGCTAAGACCTCTCTGGTCCCTTCTAAGCATCCATGAGGTCTCTGCAGTGCAGAGCCTTCCAGGCCATCAGGGATATATAGAGACTTTTCAAGTCCTACTGTGGTTGTCTCATGCCCTTGATCTCTCTGTTAAATTTCTGGCTGCAAGCCTGCTGATCTGCTATTTGCCCCCACCAGGATGGCAACCTAAGGCTAGCTGCAACTAGGCCTTACTCACTGTTTTGCTTCCAAGCTCACTACAGTTTCCAACAATGTCCAAGGGCATGGGGATTTTCTGTGCTCTGCTTCACATAAAGTCAGCCCTCTTTGGCAAAGTATATTTTCACAGCCTGCCCTATCCTGGTAACGTTAAGGGCTGATGGAGCTGGGGTACAGGGCAGATGGGATGAGAGCAGCCCTGGGCTGAAATGCTATAGACTCTCACTGTTCAGCAGTTTTTCTTAAATAAATGATTCCCAATTTTTATGTGCTTTTGGTTAATTCCCAGTACCCTGAAATGGTTTTATTGAAAAATTTGTTCAGTTTTATTTGTTACCATTTGAGGAAGGTATTTGTTGAGCTCCTCATTTCTCCAGTCTGGAAGATTTACCTCTTTAATACCATTTATTTTGTCTGATAATTGTATCATACATATATTGTTGAATGTTGACATATGTATAATATGTAAAATATATACTTTTCTTTCTTTCTTTGTTTTTTTTTTTTTGTTTTTTTTTTTGTTTTTTTTTTTTTTGAGACGTTGTTTTGCTCTTGTTGCCCAGGCTGGAGTGCAATGGCACCATCTCGGCTCACTTCCACCTCTACCTCTCGGGTTCAAGCAATTCTCCTACCTCAGCCTCCTGAGTAGCTGGGATTACAGGCATGCGCCACCACACGCAGCTAATTTTGTATTTTTAGTAGAGATAGGGTTTCTCCATTTTTGTCAGGCTGGTCTCGAACTCCTGACCTCTGCCTGCCAAAGTGCTGGGATTACAGGTGTAAGCCACCGTGCCCAGCCCAAAAATATATACTTTTCAAAGTCAGAACTGATTTCCCTGTTTCTCTCAAAGCCTAAAATAGCATTTATTATGGTTTCTCAAATAATTTTCCATGGAAAACTCAGAATAATTTTGATAAACATTTCATAGAAAAAAATATGATTAAATGTGTTTCAGAAATAAAGTTAAGTAGATTTCTTTGCTGCAAGAATTAAGAGAACTTTGAAAAGCTTATATGTGATCTGAGTGTTTAAGAAAAGAGGTATGATACATTTCTTAACTATGGAGTCTGCCTTTTCTTGTGAGAGTCTCAGGAGGCACCCTTAGGAAATAGGGTAGACAGTAAACATGTACTGGGTAATAACTCTATTGCCCTCTAGTGATAATTTGCTTGACTTCAGCCCTTACTTGATTTCTTTGCAGAACTATTTTAATAGCCTTTTTTGCAGTTTCCTCTTCCTTCAGCTCTATTCAAGCCATGCTTCCTGGTGACTTTATTTACGTTCTTCAAATACAGATATGGTTATTTCTTCTCCACTCAAAGGATTTTTCTTTTCTTTTCTTTTCTTTTTTCTTTTTTTCTTGGAGACAGGGTCTTGTGCTGTCACCCAGGCTAGAGGGCAGTGGTACAATCATGGCTCACTGGAGCCTCCACCTCCTACGCTCAAGCAATCCTCTCACCTCAGCCTCCTGAGTAGCTGGGACAAGAGGCATGCACCACCATGCCTGGCTAACTTTTTATTTTTTGTAGAGACAGGGTTTTGCCGTGTTGCCCAGGCTGGTCTCAAACTCCTGAGCTCAAGTGATCCCTAACACCCCTCGGCCTCCCGAAGTGTTGGAATTACAGGCATGGGCTACTGTGCCCAGGCTCAAAACATTTTTATGGTCCCGTCATAATAAAAGACTCAGTTATCTCAAGAAGGAAAATGACAAGTATTGCCTGAATAGCAGTTCTTTCCTAGCTGGATAGTCTCCCAAAGCTCTCATTAGTCATTACCAAGGATGGAGTGTCTATGCTTGATCTTGAAGAGAGAGGCTTGCACCTCTTTGCCCACAATGCCAGGACAAGCTGCACGGAGAATGGAGTTCAATAAATGTTTGGAGTTGAGTGGAATTTCATGCCACTCATGATGATACCATCTCTGACTTCCCTACAACCAGGCCCTGTCCCATAAGGGAGAAAAGGTATCAGGAGCAAGTGAGAAATCACTGGGGTTATAAGATGTTATGGGAGCAGGAAAAATCCTCTACCTTCTACTTAAACCTTAACATGATCATATGTCCTAGAATAATGCGATTGCATTTCACCATTGCAATATGTCAATAGTTGTAAAATCAGCAGCAGTTGATCCAGTTTGGAAATATGAGGGTGGATGTAACACAGTGGAATAAAGAGACATGTAGGTAAGGCAGAGGGTGTTGAAAATGGTGTGTGGGTTGGGAAAGGAATTAAAGGACAGTGAAGTACTGACCAACTACGTAGCTGGTATTTGCTAATTAATACTAAAGCTGTGAAATAAGAAACAAAGAAATGTGATAGCATCTTGGCGATTATTTTGGGATGAAAAACTTTTTAATACAATTTTTTGTTTTAAGCATTGGTATTTACAGAATATCATGCTCATTAACAACTTCAAAAAGTGAGAAGATTAATGTACCATCTGAAGCTGATAATTAACTGGTATCATAAAGGTCTTGTAATATAACTAAGGAGAATTGTTGAGATTTAGCCATTGAAATGTAATTACACACAAAGGTTGCAGCTTCTTTGGGGAGGTTGACTGATGGGGTTTGAAATGCCTTGAATTATTTTAAAAATCTACTTTTTGATACAAAGTGACAAATTTGAGGATATTTAAAAGTAAATGTTAAAATTTTTGAAATATGGGCCAATGGAAATTTGAAAACTGCATCATGAACATTTTATTAAAATCTGCAGGAGGCTACTATACAGTATCCCTGACCATGAATAATAAACAGAAATTGTCAAGATGACTATGGTTCTGACTTATTTTAAAGCCATCAGATGCAAAGCCCATAGATCCAAAATATGCACCTGTAAAATTCTCCCAGTGAGTTATAAAATGTAGCCTTTGATTGGTTGGGTAAAAGGCAATTAACTATTCAACCAAGCAAAATTTGAATACAGTGCTTCAGGAATAGAAGTTCAGAGACCTACCACTGAATGCTTTTCTTCATGCTACAGAGTTAGATACAGCCTGGAGGCTCTCATAGTAGGATGGGTTATTCTTAGGACATTTAGATAATAACACCAGTGCCAAGGAGAAACTTGCTGGCAGGTAAGCATCATCTTGGATGAAATCACAAGGTGAGATTTGGTTCTCAGCTTTGTTAGACTCAGGAAAATAAATATTTCAAGTTCATTTGAAGTTAATGAAATCCTGAGGGGGAGGCCAGGCTCACACATGTAATCCTAGCACTTTGGGAGGCCAAGGCAGGAGGATCGCCTGAACCCAGGAGTTCGAGACCAGCCTGGGCAACATAGCTAGACCATCTCTTCAAAAAAAAATTAGCATTGTGAGTGACATGAAATTAGCATGTGGTGTCATGTGCCTGTAGTCCCAGCTACTCAGGAGGCTGAGGCCAGAGGATCGTTTGAGCCCAAGACATCGAGGCTACAGTGAGCAGCCTGGGGTGATAGTGCAAGATCCCATTCATCTCCAAAAAAAAAAAAGAAAGAAAGAAATCCTGGGGAGTCAATTTATTCAAACCAAAAGGGAGACTAATTCATAAACCTGAAGACCAAGTTTTTAATTTATAATGGGAGCACTGACAGGATAATGTGAGACCTACCATTTGTCATTTGCTCAGGGCACGCTTTCCTGGAATCCTCCTAGAAGACTGAATCAGAGGCTGAGCATAGAGGTAGAGTAAAGGGAGTAAGATGCTGATCAGTGACTAATGTTCTTCACAACTCTGGAAACACAAATTCAAATACTGAATCCTCTTCATTAACCTGTTGTTTTCTTAGATAGTTGAAGGACCTATTTGGTCTCCTTGATATATCCGTTAAATTTCTTTATTAAGATTATTTGATTAAAAAAAGTGTTTATTTTGAGATTGGTTGATCTCATCAGAATTTTGGGAATTTTCTACATTTTCGATGTTATATGGTCAGATTTTTTGGCCTTATCCCCCAAATCTGAGATGCTTTCTTGTATGATTCAATATTTTTGCTATATATCTAGTTTTCAATTGCCAATCCAGTCTCACGTTTCACCGACCACAATAATGGCAGGTGATAAAAAAGTCAAATCTAATGATGTAACTTCCCAGCTTAAAAACCTTCCAGTGATTTCCTGTCCATGTACTACAGCCTAAACTTTTTAGCACAGAAAACCAAATGTCTCATGAGCTGACCCTTGTCTTCTCTCCAGCCATCTCTTTAGCTGTGGCCCCAGTTCCTCTGTTCTCATGCTAAGGCCATGTGAAACTTTCTTGAGATTCCTCTCACATCACATGATTTCACACTCAGCCTCCACATTTACATGCATCCTTCTGCCTGGAATGCCCTTGATTTTCCTTGCAGGCCTTGAAGTACCTTTTCTATTGAAGTCTTTTTCAATATCATCATCCCACAAATAAGTGAGAACATGAGACATTTGTCTTTTCGTGCCTGACTTATTTCACTTACCATAATGATCTCCAGTTCCATCCACATTGTTGCAAATGCAGAATCTCATTCTTCTCTTTATAGCTGAATAGTACTCCCTTGTGTATATATACCACATTTTCTTTATCCATTCGTCTGTTGATGGACACTTAGGTTGCTTCCAAGTCTTGGCTATTGTGAACAGTGCTGGAACAAATGTGGGAATGGAGGTACGTCTTCAATATACTGATTTCCTTTCTTTTGAGTATATACCCAGCAGTGGAATTGCTGGATAATATGGTAGCTCAATTTTTAGTTCTTTTGCAGAACCTCCAAACTGTTCTCCATAGTAGTTGTACTAATTTACATTACCACCAACAGTGGTCAAGGGTTCTCTTTTTTCCACATCCTCACCAGCATTTGTTATCGCCTGTCTTTTGGATATAAGCCATTTTAACTGGGGTGAGAAGATATCTTATTGTAGTTTTGATTTGCATTTCTCTGATGAGCAATGAGGTTGAGCACCTTTTCATATGCCTGTTTGCCATTTGTATGTCTCCTTTTGAGAAATGTCTATTCAAATCTTTTGCCCATTTTTTGATCAGATTATTAGATTTTTTTTTTCCTACAGAGTTGTTTGAGCTCCTTATGTGTTCTGGTTTTTAATCCCTTGTTAGATGGTAGTTTGCAGATATTTTCTTCCATTCTGTGGGTTGCCTCTTCACTTCATTGATTGTATCCTTTGCTGTGCAGAAGCTTTTTCACTTGATGTGATTCCACTTGTCCAGTTTTGCTTTGTTTTTTGTTTGTTTGTTTTTTGTCTGTGCCAGTTGGGTATTGCTCAAGAAAGCTTTACAAATGTCCTGGAGATTTTCCTCAATGTGCTCTTGTACTAGTTTTCTAGTTTGAGGGGTCTTATATTTAAGTCTTTAATCCATTTTGATTTGATTTTTGTATATGGCCAGAGATAGTGGTCTAGTTTCACTCTTCTGCATGTGGCTACCCAGTTTTCCCAGTACCATTTATTGAAGAGACCGTCTTTTTCCCCAGTATATGTTCTTGACATCTTTGTCAAAAATTACTTCACTGTAGGTGTGTGGATTTGTTTCCAGGTTCTCTATTCTGTTTAATTGGTCCATGTATCTGTTTTTATGCCAGTACCGTACTGTTTTGGTTACTATAGCTCTGTGGTATAACTTGAAGTCAGGTAATGTGATTCCTCTAGTTTTTTTTTTTTTGGCTTAGGATAGCTTTGGCTATTATGGGTCTTTGGGGGCTCCATATACATTTTGGGATTGTTCTTTCTATCTCTGTAAAGAATGTCATTGGTATTTTGATAGGGATTGCATTGAATCTGTAGATTGCTTTGGGTAGTATGGACTTTTTACCAATATTGATTCTTACAATCCATAAACCTGGAATATTTTTATATTTTTTGGTGTCCTCTTCAATTTCTTTCATCAGTGTTTTACAGTTTTCATTATTGAGATCTTTCATCCCTTCATTAAGTTTATTCTTAGGTATTTAATTTTATGTGTAGCTACTGTAAATGAGATTACTTTTTAATTTTTTTTCACATGGTTCACTGTTAGCATACAGAAATGCTACTGATTTTCATATGTTGATTTTGTATCCTGCAACTTTACTGAATTTGTTTATCACTTTTCACAGTTTTTTGGTGCAGTCTTTAGGATTTTTTCAAATAAGATCATATCATCTGCAAACAAGGATAATTTGACTTCTTCCATTCCAACTTGAATGCCCTTTATTTCTTTCTCTTGTCTGATTTTTCTAGCCATACTTCCTGTACTATATTGAATAACAGTGGTGGAAGTGGGCATCCTTGTTGTGTTCCAGATCTTAGAGGAAAGGCTTTCAGCTTTTCCCCATTCAGTATGATACTAGCTGTGAGTCTGTCATATACGGCTTTTATTATGTTGAGGTATATTCCTTGTATCCCCAGTTTTTTGAGGGTTTTTAATCGTGAAGGGATGTTGAATTTTATCAAAAGCTTTTTCAGTATCAATTGAAATGATCATATGGTTTTTGTCCTTTATTCTGTTGATATGAGGTATCACGTTGATTGATTTGAGTATGTTGAACCATCCTTGCAACCCAGAGACAAATCCCACTTGGTCATGATGAATGATCTTTCTAATGCACTGTTGAATTATGTTTGCTAGTATTTTGTTGAGGATTTTTTTCATCAATATTAATCAGAGATATTGACCTATACTTTTCTTTTTTTGAGGCATCTTTGTCTGGTTTTGGTATCAGGGTTTTTGTCATTTACTCTGTTGATATAATGTATCACAGTGATTGATTTGAGCATGTCGAACTATCCTTGCATCCCAGGGATGAATCCCACTTGGTCATGGTGAATGATCTTTCTAATGTATTGTTGAATTAGGTTTGCTAGTATTTTGTTAAGGATTTTTGCACCAATATTCATCAGAGATAGTGGCCTGTAGTTTTTCTTTTTTGATGTGTCTTTTCCTGGTTTTGGTATCAGGGTAATACTGGCTTCATAGAAAGAGTTTGACAGTATTTCCTTCTCTTGTGTTTTTCAAAATAGTTTGAGTAGGATTAGTATTAGTTCTTCTTTAAATGTTTGGTAGAATTTGGCAGTGAAGCCATCAGGTCCTCGGCTTTTCTTTACTGGGAGACTTTTTATTATGGCTTCAAGCTCATTGCTTGTTCTTGACCTGTTCAGGTTTTATCTTTATTCCTGGTTCAATCTTGGTAGGTTGTATGTGTCTAGAAATTTGTCAGTTTCTTCCAGATATTTCAATTTATTGGCATATAGTTGCTCACAGTAGCCACTAATGATCCTTTGAATTTCTACAGTATCAGTTGTAATGTCTTTTTTTCCATCTCTGATTTTACTTATTTGGATCTTCTCTCTCTATTTTTCTTAGTCTGGTTAAAGGTTTGTAAATTTTGTTTAACTTTTCAAAAAAACAACTTTTTGTTTCATTGATCTTTTGTATTTTTTCATTTCAATTTAATTTATTTCTGCTCTGATATTTATTATTTTTCTTTTATTAATTTGGGATTTAGTTTTCTCTTGCTTTTCCAATTCTTTAAGATGCATTGTTAGATTGTTTGAAGTTTTTCCTCTTTTTTGATATAAGCACTTAGAGCTATAAACTTCCCTCTGAGTACTGCTTGGCATGTAGTGTTTCCATTGTCGTTTGTTTCAAGAAATTTTTCAGTTTTCTTCTTAATTTCCTCATTGACTCACTAGTCATTCAGGAGCATATTTTTAAATTTCCATGTGTTTGTGTAGTTTCCAAAATTCCTCTTGTGATTGATTTCCAGTTTATTTCATTGTAGTCAGAGAAGATGCTTGATACCATTTCAATATTTTTTAATGTTTTGAGACCAGTTTTGTTACCTAACAAATGGTTTATCCTTAGGAATGATCTATACGCTGTGGAAAGGAATATGTATTCTGCAGCTCTTGTATGTAATGTTCTGTAAATATCTGTTAGATCCAATTGGTTTATAGTGCAGATTAAGCCCGATGTTTCTTTGTTGATTTTCTGTCTGGAAGATCTGTCCAATGCTGAAAGTCGGGGGTTGAAGTCTCCAGCTATTATTGTATTGGGGGGCTATCTCTCTCTTTAGCTATAATAATATTTGTTCTACGTATTTAGGTGTTATCTATTTATATATCTGGGTGTTATATGTATTTAAAATTGTTATATCCTCTTGCTAAATTGACCCCTTTATCATTTATAGTGACTTTCTTGGTCTCTTCTTATAGTTTTTGTCTTGAAATCTGTTTTGTCTGTTATAAGCATAGCAATTCCTGCTCTTTTTTTGGTTTTCATTGGCATGGAATATCTTTTTCCATCCCCTTATTTTCAGTCTTTGTGTGTCTTTATAGGTGAAGTGTGTTTCTTGTAGGCAAAAGATGAATGGATCTTGTTGTTTCATCTATTCAGCCAGTTTATGTCTTTTGATTGGAGAGTTAGGTCCATTGATATTCAATGTTATTATTGATAAGTAAGGACTTATTCCTGCCATTTTTGTTATTTGTTTTTTGGGTGTTTTGTGGCCTTCTTTTCCTTCTTTCTTTCCTTCCTGTCTTCCCCTATGAAGGTGATTTTCTCTGGTGTTATGAGTTTCTTGCTTTTTATTTTTTGTATATCCATTGTATGATTTTTGGTTTGAGGTTACCATGAGGCTTTCAAATACTACCTTATAACTCATTATTTTGACTTGATAACAACTTAACACTATTTGCATACACAAAGAAGAAAAAAGGAAACTAAAAAAACTGTATACTTTACCTTTGTCCTCCTGCTTTTTAACTTTTTGTTGTTTATATTTATATCTTATTGTACTGATATGTCTTGAAAAGCTGTGGTTATTATTTTTGATTGGTTCATCATTTAGTCTTTTTACTTAGGATAAGAGTAGTTTACACATCACAGTTAGAGTGTTATAATATTCTGTGTTGGAAGGGGAACATTTCACACAGGGGCCTGTTGTGAGGTTGGGGATGGGGGGATAGTATTAGGAGATATACCTAATGTTAAATGACGAGTTAATGGGTGCAGCACACCAACATGGCACATGTATACATATGTAACAAACCTGCACATTGTGTACATGTTCCCTAAAACTTAAAGTATCATTAAAAAAAATAAAAAAATAATATTCTGTGTTTTTGTGTGTACTTACTATTACCAGTGATTACACCTTCAAGTGATTATTTATTGCTTACTAATGTCCTTTTCTTTCTGATTGAAGTACTTCATTTAGCATTTATTGTAGGACAGGTCTGGTATTGATGAAATCCCTCAACTTTTGTTTGTTTTGTCAGGGAAAGTCTTTATTTACCCTTCATGTTTGAAGTATCTTTTCTCCAGATACACTATTCTAGGGTAAAAGTTTTTTTTTTTTCCTTTAGCACTTTAAATATGTCATGCCACTCTCTCTTGGCCTGTAAGATTTCCAGTGAAAAGTCTGCTGCCAAATGTATTGGAGTTTCATTGTGTGTTATTTGTGCTTCTTTCTCTTACTGCTTTTAGGATTCTTTCTTTATTCTTGAGCTTTGGGAGTTTGACTAGTAAATGCTTTGAGGTAGTAGTCTTCTTTGGGTTAAATCTGCTTGGTTTTCTATAACCTTCTTGTACTTGGATATTGATATCTTTCTGTAGGTTTGGGAAGTTCTCTGTTGTTATCCCTTTGAATAAACATTCTACCTCTTTGTCTACTACCTCTTTAAGCCACAAAAGGGCAAATCTAAGAGTTATTGGCCTTAAAGAGGCCTATAGGCATGCTTCATTGTTTTTTATTTTTTCTTTTGTCTTCTGTGACTGTGTATTTTCAAATAGCCTGTCTTCAAGCTCACTAATTCTTTATTTTGTTTGATCCATTCTGCTATTTAAGGGTTCTGATACATCCTTCAGTATGCCAATTGCATTTTTCAGCTCCAGAATTTCTGTTTGATTGTTCTTAATTATTTCAATCTCTTTGTTAAATTTATCTGATGGAATTCTGAATTCTTTCTTCGTGATATCCTGAATTTATTTGAGTTTCCTCAAAATAGCTATTTTGAATTATCTGTCTGAAAGGTCACATATCTCTGTTTCTCCAGGATTGGTCCCTGGTGTCTTATTTAGCTCCTTTGGTGAAGTCATGTTTTCCTGGATGGTGTTGATGCTAGTAGATGTTCTTTGGTGTCTAAGCATTGAAGAGTTAGGTATTTATTGTAGTCTTCAGTGTCTAGGCTTATTTGTAGCCATCATTTTGTGAAGGCTTTCGAGATATTTGAAAGGACCTGGGTGTTGTGATCTAAGGTGTATCTATTTTAGGGGGCTCCCCAAGCCCAGTAACAATGTGGTTCTTATAGGATCATAGAGGTACCACCTTGATGGTCTTGGACAAGATCCGGGATAATTCTTGGGATTACCAGGCAGAGACTCTTGTTCTCGTTCCTTACTTTCTCCCAAACAAACAGAGTTTTTCTCTCTCTCTCTCTGTCTCTGTTCTGCGCCACCTAAAGCTGGGGGTGGAGTGACACAAGCACCCCTGTGGCCACCCCCACTATGACTGCACTGGGTCAGACCTGAAGCTGTGTCTCACCCAAGGCCTGCTGTAACGACTCCCTGGCTACTGCCTATGTTCACTGGAGGCTCCGGGGCTCTACAATCAGCAGGTAACAAAGCCAGGGGCCTTTGTCCTTCCCTTCAGGGCAGTGAGGTCTCTTGGCCCCATGTGGGTCCAGAGGTATCATCCAGGAGTCAGGGATTAGAGTCAAAAACCTTAGAAGTCTACTTGCTGCAGTATTGTATTGTGGTTGAGCTGGCACTCAAACCACAAGACATAGTCCTTCCCACTTTTCCTTCCCTTTTTCCAAAGGCAGAGTAGCCCCACTCAGTAGCCACCACCACCACAGACCGTGAGGAGTACTGTTAGACTACCAGCCAATGTTTCCATAAGGCCCAAGGGCTTTTAAGTCAACTTGTGGTGAATGCTGCCTGGCCTGGGACTCACCCTTCAGGGCAATGGGCTACCCTTTTGCCCAGGGCAGGTCCAAAAGTACCTTCCAAGAATCAAGTCCTGGAATTGGGGACCCCAAGAGCCCACTTGGTCTCTTCCTTGCTGTGACCATGGTGGTGCCTGAAGCCACCAAGTCTCAGAGGCTCACCCAAGGCCCTTGATGTAGTATCTGGGTATTGTTGCTGGTTATTCAGGGACTAAGGACTCTTCAGCTAGCAGGTGATGAATGCTGCCAGGACTGGCTCCTTTCCTTCAAGACAACAAGTTCCTTTCAGGCCCAAGTTGTGTCTAGAAATGTTGTCTGGGAGCTAGGGCCTGGAACGAGGGCCTCATGACTCTGTCTGGTGCCCTATCCTGCGGTGGCTCGGCTGGTATCCAAGATGTAAGACAAAGTCCACCCCAATTTTCCTCTCCTCTCCTCAAGCAAAGAAAGAGGTCTCTCTTGGAGCTGCAAGCTGTGCAGCCTAGGGTGAGGGGAAGGGTGATGCGAGCACTCCCTTGGCTGCCCCAGCTCTTGTAGTACATTTCTTTTTATTCATCCTACTTGGAATTTGCTGTGCTTCCTGAATCTCAAGAATGGATGCCTTTAATCCATCCTGGAAATTCACATAACATAAAATTCACTATTGTAAATTAATTCAGTGGCTTAATTCTTATATTTTGAAATATTGTCTCTTCCCTATTCTATTCATGCTCTCTTTCAGGAATTCCAAGTTATATTAGATTTTCTTATTCGATCCTCAATGATTCTTAATCTCTCTTTCATGGTTTCTGTCTTTTTGCCTGTTTGTGCTATAATATGTATAATTTCTTCAGTTCTGTCTTTAAGTTCAATAAATTGCACTTCAGCTGTGTCTATTCTGTTGTTTAGCCAATCTATTGAATTGCTTTCAGGGATAATATTTTAATTTTTAGAAGTTACACATTTGATTCTTTTCTGAAACCTTCTGGTCATTGCCTATGCTCTCTTCATATTTTTGATACCTTTGGAGGAACCATGTTGAAATGGACACCTGGCTTCTTTAACATTTATTTTCTATTTATTTGAAAATTTCAAATCCGAAATCTTTTGGTGTCTTAACCAGGTACTCCAAGATACTACCAATCAGGTACACTTTTAAATGTTTAGGGTTTCCTGGATGCTGCAGGTAGAATAATTTGAACCATAAATCCAAGTGATGGGGGTTATTATTAAAGATCCTGGTCGGGCGCCCTGGCTCACACCTGTAATCCCAGCACTTCGGGAGGCCAAGGTGGGTGGATCACCTGAGGTCAGGAGTTTGAGAGCAGCCTGGCCAACATGGAGAAACCTTGTCTCTACTAAAAATACAAAAATTAGCCAGGCGTTGTGGCGTATGCCTGTAATCCCAGCTACTCAGGGGGCTGAGGCAGGAGAATTGCTTGAACCCCAGAGGTGGAGGTTGCAGTGAGCAGAGATTGTACCACTGCACTCCAGCCTGGGCAACAGAGTAAGACTCTGTCTCTAAATAAATAAATAAATAAATAAATAAATAAAGATTCTCGGGTGAGAGTTTTCAGTTTTTATTTTTCTTTTCTACCCAGAGCAAAAGAGTATAGTCCTTCGAGTGTACTAATGTGTTTTGGGGCCTGGAATCTAACTCAGCTTTGTTCAGGCCAAAGGTCTTTCCTTTTTGCTCCAGAACAGTCATTAAAATTCAAGGCTCTTTTTACTGTATTTGAGGTGTTTTTGTGTAGGAATAGTTTTTCAGTGCGTGCCATATCACTAAAAGGAATTAAGTCTTTGATGGTGGAATAACTCCTGGACAATTTTATATTAAATATACAAATAAATCAGGAGTTGTGATTTTAAAACCACATGAAGTCAGATTGTATTTTCTTAGCACTTTTGGGTAAAGAACAAAAATAAAAACAGTTTCATGTGTGATAAAAGTAATTGGGAAGAGGTGTATTTTAGGATAATATGGATGTGATAGCCATAAGAAAAATCATACAGTTTTATCCTTACTAATAAATATCATTGCTTAAAGTGTTTGGTTAGCACCCTAAAAAATTTATCTTCTTGTATATTGTTAAAGGGATTTGGCTCTGATGCATGAGTATGAACATCTATTAACACAATGAAATTAGTCCACAGCAGAACTGTTAGTTTAAGCCATGTTTGGCCAACACATATCTTCCTTGAAAAAGAATTAGACTAAAAGAGATGATTATTCCTTAAAAGCCATTTAGCACAACCCACATCTCATACCTTAATTTGTAATTTTTCATACAAATTCAGTTCTTTTCAGTAGTTTGGTGAATGGTATGTCACTTTTTAGATGGCAGCACTTATTTTTGAAGATCACTATTAGGTAGAAGAAAACTGGCTAATTTCTATGTAAATATTTTGTTAAATATTTATAGCTCTCTCTAGGAGTTCTCCATCCATTTCCATGACAGAGTCTAGCAGTAGATGTACCCAAAAAATCTCCCGGGAATATCTTGTTTAGACTTATTTTGGGGAACCACTAACTCATCCTTATGGGTCCAGAGGGAAGCTATGGGCAGAGTCCCATGAGCCAGCTTCTGCACTTGAGAGTATGTAGAACCCCTGGGGGAGTGGAGGGGGATCCTAATATCAGGGAGAAAAGCTCTCCTTGTCTATAAACATGAAAAGTGAAACAAATGTTGACTTTCAGGGTGCTTAGTGATAAATCAGTTCAGAAGAAGAAGAAGGAGGAGAAGGAGAAGGAGGGGAAGGGGAAGGGGAAGAAGAAGAGGAAGAAGAAGAAGAAGAGGAAGAAAAAGAAGAGGAAGAAGAAGAGGAAGAAGAAGGAGGAGGAGAAGAAGAAGAAGAAAGAAGAAGAAGAAGAGGTAGAAGAAGAAGAAGGAGAAGGAGAAGAAGAAGAAGGAGAAGGAGAAGAAGAAGAAGAAGAAGAAGAAGAAGAAGAAGAAGAAGAAGAAGAAGAAGAAGAAGAAGAAGAATTAAAGAAACAAAGCTCTAGCTTTTGCTGATCAAATACCTTGAGGTCAGTGGAGGCTTCAGAGCTAGACTAGCTCTTTAATCCCGTCTTCATGTAAGATCACTAGGTATTCTCTTACCCTTGTATGATCCCTGCTACACACTTAAAATGACTTTTGTGAAATTTATCTGGTGTCTAAGTGTTTGGTTTCAGGAGAATTTAAAAACAAAACAAAAACCAAAACGTGAATTCTCTATTGCCAGAGGCAGACTATCTTAGCCATCTTGTATCCCTTATTCTGAATATTTAGTAGGTAACCATGATGTTTTTTGTTAAATTCAATAAGAAGCACATTAATCTAATCATTGTTAAAAACAGAAGTGAGAGAGATACTATCAGCTTTATTTTTGAGCAGTGGTTTATCCCAAATACATGTGTTTTATCAGCTACCCTTTCTGTTTATAATCTGGCTTTGGAATTCCAGAAGACCATATAATTAAGAGAAATAATAATCAAAACAGCACCACATACCCTTTTTATTTTCTTTCCAAAGCAAATTTAGATAATATATTACTTTTTGTAACTTGGTACCTTTTCCAGAATGCTTTTCTTTGCCCCAGCAGCAAATAACAACAAAATCCCTGAAGCCTCCAAATATTTGAAACTATTTTTCTTGGAGTTCCCATGGTATCTCCTTAATGTAAGTGGATCTGAAAAGGCTTTGCAGATAAATATGTGAAAATAAATTTTATATCACTTCTAAAATCTGGCACGGGAAATTATCTCTAAAGACATTCGTCTCATTGACTTGGCAGTTTTATTAAACTTTAATCACCATTTAAATATTTTCATTATTGAAGAGTGCATGTTCCCATAAGGTAAAGATTCAGCTACCCAGAGCTTGAAGGATAAATATATAAGTTCCACAAAGGTCTTATAACCCTTAGACACAGTTGAGTAATAATGCAGAATTAAATAGTGCTGTCAGCACTGAATCTATCAGTGAGACCAACGAGAGTCAAAGTGGGTGACATATTTCAACAAATGGTATCAGTAGAATATTATAAGAATCAGGATAGCTCAGAAGACTAAGCTTCATATCTAATTAATCCTGAAACATTATTTAATTGCCCAAATTAAATAATACTATTTCATGTTCCTAATTTCATAGGGGAAGGAGACCAATTCTAAAGAGATCTTAGTCTGGCCTTTTAAAAAGTCATCCTCATTCAGGACAATTATTCAACTTCTTTTTAATTCTTCATTTCAAAGAGGAATAATTATGTCTACTTATTTTGAATAATAAGTTATTGTATAATGTGTTCTAAGTGAAAATTAATTAGTAAGTCACCAGTCACATTTAGTGAAAATAGAAAACATACTTCCCTTTGTTTTCAGAAATAAGTAATTGCTTTTGTCAGTCCACAGAAAGCTGTGGACCATCTGCTGTTCCTAATACTTTGAACACTGTGGAAAAAGTGTCAGAAGTAGAATAATAGTGCATTTATGATTGTTCTGGGAAACAAGAAACCAAGAATTGGACAAATTGTATGGGTGCAGTGGCTCATGCCTGTAATCCCAGCACTTTGGGAGACCAAGGAAGGAGGATTACCTAAGGTCAGGAGTTTGATACCAGCCTGGCCAACATGGTGAAACCCTGTCTCTACTAAAAATACAAAAAAGAAAATTAGCTGGGTGTGGTGGTGCATGCCTATAATCCCAGCTATTCGGGAGGCTGAGGCAGGAGAATTGCTTGAATCTGGAAGGTGGAGGTTTCAGTGAGCCAAAATAATATCACTACACTCCAGCCTGGGTGACAGAGTGAGACTCCATCTCAAAAAAAAAAAAAAAAAAAAAGGAATTGGACAAATGAAATATGTAGACATAGTCACTGCCTATGAGCCAAAATACAAATTTTTCTTTTAAATGTTAATATTACGTTGAAAAAGAAAAGAAACTGTATTTTCCTTAGTTTCATTCTGATAGAGATATAACAATATTTTAATTAAAATGTATAAAAAGAATAATAATCTAATTCAGGGTAAAAATGCTAATGTACACAGAGAGCTTATGGTGTGACCTGAGTTTGCACAGGTGAGTGAGCTGTAGTTCTTTTCCAACAGAAGACCGTGTGCGGATCTGGACCTTTCCAGGTAGCGGTTCTGACCATGGCCTTCTAGCATGCGCTCTCCTGGCTCTCACCACCCCACAGATTGAGAAGAAAGCTTTCTCTGCCAATGATCCCATCATTTCTTTGTGATACACATTAAGTAAGACTCACTGAATTACTTCAGTGAAATCTTTGTTAAATGGGCCTTTGTGTATATGGTACTGTGTTGGGTTGCTTGTATTCAGAAATTAATCACATTGATAATGTGTCTGCTCCATGAAAATCTGTATTACTGTATTAGTTCTCACACAATAATACAAAGGGAAAAGAAACCAATTTGGTAAAAACACAGACTATGTTATTCATAGATTTGAACTGAAGGATAATTACTGAAAGCTAATCTTTTTAAATAATATATATGCTGATTAAAAGGCAACCCTAAATATGAGCTGGTTCTCTGTTTTCATAATGGAAAAACACAAAAAGCTTTTTGGTCAACATGAATATATGAACACAATGGATGTTAACAAAATAGTCAATGTTTACTTGAGCTAGTTAATATGAATCTGCTTATACAATTATATTTGAAATAATATTATAAAAAGTGCCAATTTTGAAATATTTCTTCTCATTTCAGAAATAATTTTACTCAAATTTTCTTCAAATTCTTGAAGTCAAGAGTCTTCATTATCAGAAGAGCCGCTGTTTGAGCCATCTAATTTTTTCCAATTTTAAGTATCTTGAGATAAAACAACTTTTAAGATAAAATACCTTTGGATTGGCATATGATACTATAATTGTAAGTTTTATTCCAAAACAAAGTAGCCAATTGTGAAACAGTAGAACAATTGTTTTTCATTGTCCTATGAGACTTACATTTGTTATCTCCACAAAGCAAAGGTGAGTTGCTTTATGAAAAACTGATCTTAGTAATCTTGTTTATATCCATATCCCAGCACTACAATTTGAAGGTCCTACCTGGAAGAATAATTACCAAATCTGTACTAAAAGGCTTTGTCTCTTTTATTAGCTCAGTTAGATGACCTTTTAAGATTCCCCATATAGCTCTAATTGACATCTTTTCAGGCTAATTTGTCTTTCCTAAATAATTTGTAATTAAAATAGAATAATTGGAAGAATACTTCCATCAAACAAGAATCTTGGAGAGGGCTTGGATATTAAGTGTCTTAGTTCATTTGGGCTGCCACAGCAGAATACCGTAGAGTGAGTACCTTATAAACAACAAATATTTATTTCTCACAGTTCTGGAAATTGGGAACTCCAATATCAAGGTGCCTGTAGATTCAGTGTCTGGTGAGGACCCACTTCCTCATTCATAGTGGCAGTCTTCTCATTGTGTCTTCACAGAGCAGAAGGGGAGAGGGAGATCTCTGGGGTCTCTTTTATGAAGACACTAGTCCCATTCATGAGGTTTCCTCACTCATGACCTAATCAACTCCTAAAGACTCAGTCTCCTAATGCCATCACCTTGGAAGTTAGGATTTCGACATATGAATTTGAGGGGACATAAACATTTAGTCTATAGCGTTAAGTAACTCTTTTTCTCTGAGGACTAATTTGGTAAAACACAAAAACAAACAACATTCTTCAAATAACCTGGTCTATATTTTGGCTTAACAGTTATTCACATTTTGTTGTAGTTTTGTCTTTGGTATTATTGTTCTTTAGGGTAAAGTTTTTCAATCATTGAAGCCACAGAAAATCTTTAAGGTATTTACCATATTCATGTTTAACCATTTACACACTGCTATAAAGAAATGCCTGAGACTGGGTAATTTATAAAGGAAAGAGGTTTAATTGACTTGAAGTTCTGCATGGCTGGGGAGGCCTCAGAAAATTTAGAATTGTTGCAGAAGGTGAAGGGAAAGCAGGCACCTTCTTCACAAGGCAGCAGGAAGGAGGAGAGGATGGAAAACTGCCATTTATAAAGCCATTAGATCTCGTGAGAATTCACTTGCTATCATGAAAACAACATAGGGGAAATCACCCTATGATCCAATCATCTCCCACCAGGACCCTCCCTCAACATGTGGGGATTATGGGAATTACAATTTGAGCTGAGATTTGGGTGGGGACACAGAACCAAACTATATCAACATGGCATGGTGGTTTTAACCATGCCTACAAATTCTTTGACACTACTCCTATAAAAAGATAGAACCTAATTCCGCTTCTCTTGAATATAAGCCAACCTAAGTGACTCAAGTTTAACAAATGAAATGTTCTGAAAGTGACATTGTGTGAGTTCTGAGGCTAGGTTGGAAAAGGCAAGATAGTGTCTGCCTGGTGATCTTTTTATGTTTCTGTCTATCCCTGTCTCTGAACCAGTGCCATGTTTTGAGGAAACCCAGGCTCCATGGAGAGGCCAATAGCCAAGACTAAGGTCTCAGCCAAAAGCAAGCATCACCTGCCAGATATGTAAGTGAATGAGCCATCAGATGATTCCCGTGGCTAGTCTTTGAGCTGCCTCAGCTAACATCAAGTAGAACTCTGACCATCTTGTAGATTTGTGAGCAAAATACATACTGTTGTTGTTTTAAGTTACTAAGTTTTTGGGGTGGTTTGTTATGCAACAGAAGATAACCAAAACACACAGATCATAGGACTACAGAACAGTATGTGTCTTAGAGAGTAAATGCTTAATAAAGAATTCCCAAATGAATAAACACATGAATATGATTATAGTAAATCAAAGTGAATATAATTTCCATTTTCCAATGGCAACACTGATACATTTTTTTCTGACATCATTATTCCCAAAATGCTGTTATGGACTAAACTGTGCCTCCCTCCCAAATTCCTGTGTTGAAGCCCAAACCCCCAGTGTGACTATATTTGGAGATAGGGCCTTTAAAGTGGTAATTAAGGGTAAATGACATCATAAGGATGGGGCCCTAGTCCAATGGAACTGTGTGTGGCCTTATAAGAAAAGGAAGAGACACCAGGGATGTATGCACAGAGAAAAAGCCATGTGAGGACAGGGTAAGAAGACAGCCATTTGCAAACCAAGGAGAGAAGCCTCAGGAGAAACCAAACCTGCTGAATCCTTGATCTTGGACAGCCAGCCTCCTGAACTGTGTGTGAGACAATACATTTCTATTATTTAAGTCACCCAGTCTGTGGTGTTTTGTTATGGCAGCCAGAGCAGACTAATATACATGTCAAACATGTTCCCTTCTCAGGGCCTTATACTTGCTGGCCCTTTTCCCTGGAGCTCTCTGCTCCCAGATAGCCACAGGGTTTGTTCCCTTACTTTATTCAAATCTCTGCTCAGATGGTACTTCAACAGAGGACTTCCCAGGCCACCTTATAAAGGGCAGGTTCTGCCTCAACTGACTCCTTATCCTCTTACCTGCTTTAGATTGCCTTCATAGTGCTTATCACTACTTTTCATGGTATTATACATTTGTCTGTGTTTTTCTGTTTTCCCCAAAGGGAAGTAAAGTCCTTGAGGGCAAGAACTGTGCCTAATTTAGATTACTGTGCTATCCCAGTTCCTGCAACACTGCTAGGCACAAAGTAGGAGCTCAATAATGTTGAATGGGTTTTTTAAAAATGCACGCTTTTAGGTTAACAAAGAATAAAGGACCTGGGCCAGGTGTGGTGGCTCACGCCTGTAATCCCAGTACTTTGGGAGGCCTAGGCGGGTGGATCATCTGAGGTCAGGAGTTCAAGACCACCCTGGCCAACATGGTGAAACCTCATCTCTACTAAAAATGCAAAAATTAGCCAGGTGTGGTGGTGTGCGCCTGTAATCCCAACTACTTGGGAGGCTGAGGCAGGAGAATCGCTTGAACCGGGGAGGTGGAGGTTGCAGTGAGCTGAGATCACACCATTGCACTCCAGCCTGGGTGACAGAGCGAGACTCTGTCTCAAAAAAAAAAAAAAAAAAAAAAAAGGACCTGGTTTCAAAAACAACATCCTCAAAAATTAAAGTTAACAAATCCCCATATTTTGTGATGTTGCCACAAAGACCAGTTTTATCACAAAAGGATTCTAAGAACCATAGGAAGATTAGGTCTCAGGTAGCAGAAGGCAGAGCCCACAGCTACTGGGGGAGGCAAGGAGACGAGAGGTGGGGAGTCCTGGAAAAGAAGAGTCTTAGAGGGTCCGGTTCTCACCGAGGACGTGGTTGCACTAACCTTCCAGGTTACAGTGCTTGCATTGGGCTGTGCTACTACAATTTTAAAGATTCTTGGCTAATTTGGGCCAGAGAGATCTTCAGTTCAGACTAGGGATTGTTTCCTACGTGATAGGGGCAGCAAGGAGGGGACCTGTGGAGGTGGCTGGTGAGTGGGTAATGCTCTCTGGAAGAGAACTCAGACTGGGGATCTTGCAGCGCCCTATCCAGTCACAGGAATTGCCAGGATGCTCAGGGTCTTGGCAACCAGACCACTCCAGAGGGATCAGCTCAGGTACCTGCGCAAGAGCAAAAGTTATTTTAAAATAACTCATTGCTTTAAATCTATAGTTTAATATGGAACTTAAAACAATCAGTAAGGTTGACTCACAGCTGCTATAGGAAAGGTAGGGGTTAGATTGTAAATTATGTGAGAACAGGAACCATGTCTCCCTTGTTTACTGTTATAGTCCCAATATCTAAGGAAGTGCCTAGCACATAGTAGGTGCCCATTTGCAGAAAATGACATGATGAACACACAAGTAGAAAGAGACAATGAAACTGATTAGCTTTGTGTAGTTCTGATTCCCATCCCAGAACCTGTCCTGGGCCCAAACTCTACTCTACTTGCAGCTTAACAAGAGGAGAGAGGTCTAAGAATCTGTTAGCAAGAAAATGGCAATTCTTATCTCACTTTTGTTTTACATATATTTTAAAAAAATATTATATGAATACCCCAGCATAGATAAATATCGGGTTATTTCTTTAAAATTCAGATATAATAATGTAAACCAAAGTGTTTGGTAATACTGTTTTCTGAAACATCCTAAGAGCTACAAGAAAATAATAAATTTACAAATCACATTTCAAACTTATTATGGTAAGGTATTATATGAAAGAAAACAGCAAATATTCTTCAAACTTTTTTTGAAGCTCTAAAAATAAGTTAAACAAATCAAAGCCAGTATTAGGGGCCAGATTTTGTAGTATTTTAGAAGCATATGTAGAAAGCCATTAGGAAAATCAGAATTTGAGGGGATTTTATACTTATTTCTGTTCTGAAAAAAAAGTTAGTGTTTAATAATATTAAAACATTTTCTATTAATTACATATATAGAACATAACAAATTTTAATTTTTAAATTAGAAGATTTCCAAATATATCATGCAGTATACAATTTTTTTTCTAAAAGAATGTAACAATGTTCAGGAAAAAAAAAAATTGCTCCTGGTGAATGAATGTGTGAATCTGGGAAACCACACTTGTCCCATGGAGCTTTGCAACCCTTGGATCAGGAGATCCCCTCATGAGTCCACTCCACTGGGGCCTTGGGTCTGACACACAGGGCTGCACAGAGTCTCGGCAGAGCAGCTGCTCAGGCACACACAGAGACCCAGGAACTTTACATACTCAGGCCCCAAGATCCTCAACAAAGGGGACTGCAACTCAGGTGAGACCAGAGGTCCGAACATACCCCTAGGAAGGGGGCTGAATCCAGGGGACCAAGCAGCCTGGGTTGGCAGGCCCCACTTCCACAGTACCTTACAAGATAAGACCCACTGGCTTGGAATTCCAGCCAGCCACTGGCAGCAGGGTGGAGCTGCCTGAGATGGGACAGAGCCTCCTGGAGGAGGGGAGGGCTACACAACTCAGTCTTTCCAGCCTGTGGGCTTTGGAGAATCCAAAGAGGTTTGACAAAGAAGGGATCCCACAGCACAGCGCAGCTACTTTACCAAAACACGGCCAGCCTGCTTCTTTAAGTGGGACCCTGATCCAATCCTCCCCACTGGGCAGGACCTCTCACCGGGGCCTCCAGCCACCCCTGCCTACCCTCTCACTACAGGGAGAGCTCTGATCTCTCCCGGGGATAGAGTGCCCCGGGGAGGAAAGGGATGCAACCTTTGTTATTTGGATAACTCAGCCATTCCAGCCTGCAAGCTTTGTAGAGTCCAAACAGTCCTGACTAGGAAGGAACCCCCCAGCACAGCACAGCTGCTTTACCAGCACATGGCCAGGCTGTTTCTTGAAGCAGGACCCTGATCCATTCCTCCTCACTGTGCGGGACCGCCAAGCCAGAGCCTCTAGCCACTCCCACCCTTATTCCACAGACAGAGCTCTGATCTTTCACTGGGATGGAGTGCCTGTGGGGAGGGGCAGGCTGCCACCTTTGTTTGGATGACCCAGCCATTCCAGCCTTCAGGCTTTGGAGAGTACAAGCTGACTGGGGCAGAAGTGCTTCCCCAGTACCGCACAGCTGTTTTGCTGAGGCGTGGTCAGACTGCTTTGTTAAAAGAGACCCCAATCCATTCCTCCTCACTGAGCGGGCCTACCAGCTGGGGCCTCCAGCTACCCCCGCCCATGTTCTATGGCTGACAGAGTTCTAATTTCTCCCTAGGACAGAGTGCCTGAGGATTGGGGCCACCTGCCACCATTGCTGTTTGTGCATCTCAGCTGGACCAGCCTGAGGGCCTTGGAGAGCCCAAACCGACCGCGGGTTGAAGGGATCCCCAACACAGCACGGCTGCTCTACCAAAATACAGCCAGTCTGCTTCTTTAAGCAGGTCCCTGATCCTGTTCCTCCTAACTGGGTGAGACCTCCCAATCAGGGTATCAAGCCATTTCCTACAGGCGTATTTGGGCCGGAACAAGTCAGTACCCTACTGGAACAGAGCTTCCAGGGGAAGGGGCAGCCTGCCGTCTTTGCTGTTTTGCAGCCTTCACTGGTGATACCTCCTGGTTATGAAAAAATCGAGGCAACTAGGGTTTGGAGCAGACCCCCAGCAAACTGCAGCAGCCCTATGGAAGAGTGGCCAGACTCTTAAAAGAAAACAAATAAACAACAAAAACTCCATAGAAACCCCATCTAAAGTAAAGGTCAGCAATCTCAAAGATCAAAGGTAGATAAGCCCACAAAGACAAGAAAGAATCAGCGCAAGAATGCTAAAAACTCAAAAAGCCAGAATGCCACCTTTCCTCCAAATGACTGCATCACCTCTCCAGCAAGGGTTCAGAACTGGGCTGAGGCTGAGATGGCTGCAATGACAGAAGTAGGCTTTAGAATGTGAATAAAAACAAACTTTGCTGAGCTGAAGGAGCACATTGTAACCCAATGCAAAGAAGCTAAGAATCATAATACAATATAGGAGCTGATGGACAAAATAGCCAGTTCAGAGAGGAGCATAACTAACCTGATAGAGCTGAAAAACACACTACAAGAACTTCAAAATGCAATCACAAACAGTAGCAGAATAGACTAAGCAGAGGAAAGAATCTCAGAGCTTGAAGACTGTCTTTCAAATGAAATAAGACAGGCAGATGAGATTAGAGAGAAAAGAATGAAAAGGAATGAATAAAACCCCCAAGAAATATGGGATTATGTAAGAAGAGTGAACCTAAGACTCATTGGGGTATCTGAAAGAGACAAGGAGAATGGAATCAAGTTGGAAAACATGCTTCAGGATATCATCCAGTAGAACTTCCCCAACCAAGCAAGACAGACCAACATTCAAATTCAGGAAATCTAGAGAATGCCAGTAAGATACTCCACAAGAAGATCAACCTCAAGACCCATAATCTTCAGATTCTCCAAGATTTCAATGAAAGAAAAAATGTTAAGGGCAACCAGAGAGAAAGGCCAGGACACCTAACAAAGGGGAGCCCATCAGACTAACAGTGGATCTCTCAGTGGAAACTCTACAAGCCAGAAGAGACTGGGGGCCAATATTCAACATTCTTAAAGAAAAGAATTTCCAACCCAGAATTTCATATTCGGCCAAACTAAGCTTCATAAGCGAAGGAGAAATAAGATCCTTTTCAGACAAACAAATGCTGATGGAATTCGTCACCACCAAGCCTGCCTTTAGAGCTCCTGGGGGAAGTACTAAACATGGAAAGGAAAAACTGTTACCAGCCACTACGAAAGCACACTAAAGTACAGAGACCAGTGACACTATAAAGCAGCCACATAAACAAGTCTGCAAAATAACCAGGTAGCATCATGATGACAGGATCAAATTCACATATAGCAATATTAACCTCAAATGTAAATGGGGTAAATGCTCCAATTAAAAGACACAGAATGGCAAGCTGGATAAAGAGTCAAGACCTATCAGTGTGCTACATTCAAGAGACCCATCTCATGTACAAAGACACATATAGGCTCAAAATTAAGGGATGGAGGAAAATTTGCCAAGCAAATGGAAAACAGAAAAAGAAGAAGTTAGAATCCTAGTTTTTGACAAAACAGACTTTACACCAACAAAGATCAAAAGACAAAGAAGGGCATTACGTAATAGTAAAGAATTCAATTCAACAAGAAGAACTAACTATCCTAAATATATATACACCCAATATGGGAGCCAGATTCATAAAGCAAGTTCTTAGAGACCTGCAAAGAGACTTAGACTCCCACACAATAATAGTGGGAGACTTTAACACCCCACTGACAATATTAGACAGATCATTGAGACAGAAAATTAAGAAAGATATTCAGGACCTGAACTCAGCTCTGGATCAAGTGGACTTCATAGATATCTACAGAACTCTTCACCCAAAAACAACAGAATATATATTCTTCTCATTGCCACATGATACTCTAAAATTGATCACATAATCAGAAGTAAAACACTCTTCAGCAAATGCAAAAGAAACAAATCATGACAAACAGTCTCTTGGACAACAGCACAATCACATTAGAACTCAAGATTAAGAAATTCACTCAAAACCATAAAATTACACGGAAATTGAACAACCTGCTCCTGAATGACTTTTGGCCAAATTACGAAATTAAGGTAGAAATCAAAAAGTTATTTGAAACTAATGAGAACAAAGATACAATATACCAGAATATCTGGGATGCAACTAAAGCAGTGCTAAGAGAGAAATTTATAGCACTACATGCCCACATCAAAAAGCTAGAAAGAGCTCAGGTTAACAACCTAACATCACAATTAGAAGAACTAGAGAACCAAGAGCAAACAAACTCCAAAGGTAGCAGAAGGCAAGAAATACCTGAGATCAGAGCTGAACTGAAGGAGATAGAGACATGAAAAAACCCTCAAAGATCAATGAATCCAGAAGCTGGTTCTTTGAAAAAATTAATAAAATAGATAGACCTCTAGCTAGACTAATAAAGAAGAAAAGAGAGAAGATTCAAATAAGCACAATCAAAATGATAAAAATGATATTACCACTGACTCCACAGAAATATAAACAACCATCAGAGACATTATAAATACTTCTGTGCACATAAACTAGAAAATCTAGAAGAAATTGATAAATTCCTGCACTATACACACTCTGAAGACTAAACCAGGAAGAAGTTGAATCCCTGAATACACCAATAACAAGTTCTGAAATTGAGGCAGTAATAAATAGCCCACGAACCCCAAAAAAAAAAAAAAACAACAACCCAGGACTTACAGCTGAATTCCACTAGAGGTACAAAGAAGAGCTGGTAGCAGTCCTACTGAAACTATTCCAAACAACTGAAAAGGAGGGACCCCTCCCTAACTCATTCTAGGAGGCCAGCATCATCCTGATACCAAAACCTGGCAGAGATACAACAAAAAAAGAAAACTTCAGGACAATATCCTTGATGATCATCAATGCAAAAATTTTCCACAAAATGCTGGCAAACCATTGAATCCAGCAGCACATCAAAAAGCTTATCCACCACAATCAAGTAGACTTCGTCCCCAGGATGCAAGGTTGATTCAATATACACAAATCAATAAATGTGATTCATCACATAAACAAAACTAAAGACAAAAACTACATGATTTTCTCACTAGATGCAGAAAAATCCTTCAATAAAATTCACCATCCCTTTATATTAACTCTCAATAAACTAGGTATTGAAGGAACATACCTCAAAATAATAAGAGCCATATATGACAAACCTGTAGCCAATATCATACTGAATGGACAAAAGCTGGAAGCATTCCCCTTGAAAACCAGCACAAGACAGACAAGCATGCCCTCTCTCACCACTCCTATTCAACATAGTATTGGAAGGTCTGGCCAGGACAATTAGGCAAGATAAAGATATAAAGTGTATTCAAATAGGAAGAGAGGAAGTGAAACTATCTTTGTTTGCAGATAACAGGATTCTATTTTTAGAAAACCCCATTGTCTCAACCCAAAAGCTTCTTAATCTGATAAGCAACTTCAGCAAAGTCTCAGGATATGAAATCAATGTGAAAACATCACTAGCATTCTTATACACCAATAACAGGCAAGCTGAGAGCCAAATTACGAATGAACTCCCATTCACAATTTCGACAAAAATAATAAAATACTTAGGAATATAGCTAACAAGGGAAGTGAAGGAGCTCTTCAGGGAGAACTACAAACCACTGCTCTAAGAAATCAGAGATGACACAAACAAATAGAAAACATTCCATGCTAATGGCTAGGAAGAATCAATAAGATGAAAATGGCCATATCGCCCAAAGCAGTTGATAGATTCAATGCTATTCCCATTAATCTACCATTAACGTTCTTCACAGAATTAGAAAAAACTGTTTTAAAATTCATGTGGAACCAAAAAAGAGTCCAAATAGCCAAGGCAATCCTAAGCAAAAAGAACAAAGCTGGAGACATCATGTTACCTGACTTCAAACTATACTACAAGGCTACAGTAACCAAAACAGCATGGTACTGGTACAAGAACAGATAGAGAGACCAATGGAACAGAATAAAGAACTCAGAAATAAGACTGCAACCCACAACCATCTGATCTTCAACAAACCTGGTGAAAACAAGCAAAGGGGAAAGGATACCCTATTTAACAAATGGTGCTGGGAGAACTGGCTAGCCATATGCAGAAAATTGAAACTGGATCCCTTCCTTACTTCATATACAAAAATAAACTCAAGATGGATTAAACACTTAAATGTAAAATCTAAAACTATAAAAACCCTAGAAGAAAATCTAGGCGATACCATTCAGGACATAGGCACAGGCAAAGATTTCATGATGAAGACACCAAAAGCAATTGCAACAAAAGCAAAAATTGACAAATGGGATCTAATTAAACTAAAAAGCTTCTGCACAGCAAAAGAAACTATCAACAGAGTAAACAGACAACCTACAGAGTGGGAGAAAATTTTTGCAGTCTATCCATCTGACAAAGATCTAATATCCACCATCTATAAGGAATTTAAACAAATTCACAGAAGAAAAATAACCCCATTGAAATCTGGGCAAAGAACATGAACAGACACTTTTCAAAAGAAGACATACATTCAACCAACAAACATATAAAAGAAAGCTTAACATCACTGATCATCAGAGAAATGCAAATCAAAGCCACAGTAAGATATCATCTCACACCTGTCAAAATGCCTATTATTAAAAAGTCAAAAAAACAAGAGATACTGATGAGGTTGTGGAGGAAAAGGAATGCTTTTATGCTGTTGGTGGGAGTGTAAATAGTTCAACCACTGTGGAAGACTGTGGCAATTCCTCAAAGACCTAGAGGCAGAAATACCATTTGACGCAGCAATCCCATTACTGAGTATATACCCCCAAAATATAAATCATTCTGTTATAAAAATACATGCACATGTATGTTCATTGCAGCACTAATCACAATAGCAAAGACATGGAATTAACCTAAATGCCCTTCAATGATAGACTGGATAAAGAAAATGTGGTACACATATACCATGGAATACTATGCAGTCATAAAAAGGAAGAAGATCATGTCCCTTGCAAGGACATGGATGGAGCTGGAGGCCATTATCCTTAGCAAACTAATGCAAGAACAGAAAACCAAATACTGCACATTCTCACATATAAGTGGGAGCTGAAGGATGAAAGCATGTGGACATGGAGGGGAATAACATGCATTGGGGCCTATCAGAGAGCGTGGGGTGGGAGGAGGGAGAGGATCAGGAAGAATAGCTAGTGGATGCTGGGCTCAATACTTGGTTAGTGGGATGATCTGTGCAGCAAACCACCATGGCACATGTTTATCTATGTAACAAACCTACACATCCTGCACATGTACCCCTGAACTTAAAATAAAAGTTGGAAGTTTAAAAAAATGCTGTACAACTTTGTTTTTATACAATTCAGATCCCCATCTTTTCTCAAAAGTGCAGTTTTGAAGTGGAAAATGAGGAGAGGGATGAGATATGGCTTGTAGGAAAAAAGATTAATAAAGTCTTTCTGATTAATGATCTAAGACAAAATTTAAATGGATATGTTTAAAATCAGTTCCACCCTGAACTGCCCTTGAAATACATTGCTACAGATTATTAAATCACTCATATGAGTTAGAAATTGCATTTTACTTATCACACAGAAACCATTGCTGTTGTTGAACCGACAGATGATTAACCCCCAACAAATTCCAGTTTATTAATATTAGAGGGAGGACAGAGCACTGCACCTCAACACATGTGAGAGGACATGCCCAGCCCTGTCTATCCCAGTCTAAGAAAGTGTTCCCTTTTGTTTCTTTTGGTGGCCTTCAATTATTCTGGAGTGTTTCCCCCTCACTATTGTTGTGGTCTTAGCTTGTAATCAATAGTTAATCAGAATTTCAGAAGTTTCTATGTTGGTTATACCTCTTGACTTATCAAAAAAGCAAATTTCTATCTTGTTTTTATGTACTTCTTCAGGAAAAGGATCAAAGGCCAGCTTCCTATAACACAAAGACAGCTTAAACATGATTCAATATCTGCTTCTGGTGGGGTAAAATATTGATTGTGGATTCAAAGCAAGTAAATAGAAACAAAGAAAATATTTGTTATATTGATCATCTTGAGTATTGCTTAGAGTATGCCATTATTTCCAAATCCCACTTATAAAGTACACAATATTTTATCATTATTTAGTTGAATTTATTTTCACTGACTGGGTAAATAATCTTTCAGATTATTCTCCTAAAGGATTGGTATAGCAACAAGCTGTTAAACTGACCTGTCTATTTCACTGGCTTCCTTTGGTTCCCTCCAGCCTGAATTGCAAACTCTATTTCTCTTCCTCTTTTAGTAACTGTGCCTGCTAGCTTCAGAAAAAAATTCTAATTTGTTATAAATAATCTTGGACTTGAAAGCCAAAAAAGTCATAGTTCTAGCTGTATATCTTCCATATTCATTGTAATTGTGAGGATTTCTCCCAGAAAATTTCTGCTTGAAAAACTTACCATCTTCATACTTAATGTTATTCTCATCACAACTCCAGAATTTTTCATCACAATACAGTATGCTTGCTTTATTAGGTAAATAAGTATATAAAGGAAAGCACTCTGGAATCTATCTATTGAGAAGTAAGTCTACACAATTAAGTAAACTAGTAATAGAAAATTTTGGTTCTAAAAGTGAAACTGTCCCTATAAATTTTATAAAATTACTCAGGAAAGAAGGGAGGTGGAGAAACAAAAGAAAAATAAAGCAATCTTTTGGCATAGTCATATTCATCATTAGGTCAGCTTGCTCTTTGACCAGCTTCCTTATAATTGTTTGCTGCTTAACGTTCCAGAATCACTAGACCTTGTCATAAGACTATCGTTTTTCTTAACTGCTCTATAGATAACAGAAGCATTGTGAAATATTGAGTTTTCAATTTGAGATATGATTTCAGTTCCCCTGTACCAGTAAAACTACTAACACCAGCTGCTCTGAAGGATACCACGAAGAGCTGACTCACCAAAGAATGCAGTTTCCACATCCTGATGATTTCATGCCCCTTACCCTAACCAATCAATGACTCCAATTTTCCAGCCCCTTACTCTCCATAATCCCCTTAAAAACTTCAGCCCAGAACACCTCAGGGAGATGGAGTTAAGAGTCTCCTCCCATCTTACCACTCGTCTGCCTCGTAATCATTAAACTTTCTCTGCTGTCTCAGTGTGTTGGTCTGAGAGCAGGCACATGAACCTGTTAGTCTAATAACAATAGTATCAAAACGCAGAACTGTGAG
Organism: Pan troglodytes; assembly: GCF_028858775.2. Lineage (NCBI taxonomy): Eukaryota > Metazoa > Chordata > Mammalia > Primates > Hominidae > Pan > Pan troglodytes. The sequence continues at coordinate 35,533,956 of NC_072412.2, forward strand.
CACACTGCTGCGTAAGTGATCTATTTCATATTTTCCAGAAAGCAGATAGGCAGCTCATTGTATTCCAATAAGGCTCATTTACACAAATAATGGGTCTGTTAAGTCACGAAGCAAGAAACGAAGCAATATATCTCAGATAAGGATTTATCTTGGCTGCTGATGAAGCATTGTCTGAGGAATGAGGATATCACAAGTCTGAATGTCAATCTGAGAGGCAAATTCTTAAATTAGGGAAGGAGGGTATGAATTTGGTCACAAAATTTAACATAACAACTTTAGTAACAAAAATGAAGCTTAAGCAACAATTTACACTACTATTATACAAGTAAGTCTAGCATTCAGCATATTTAAGTAGGTAGTATATCTATAAAGTTAAATGATAAAAGTTGGGTTAATTTGCCAGGTTAGCAGAATCCAGATTGATCTTTTAGCTGTTCTTGTTCTACCTCTGGACTATTGCATGATCTTGGAAAAGAATGAACAGTTTTTTAACAAGGAAGATGTAATTTCTGGACGAACTCTCTTTGTTCATTTATAAATGGATCTTCCTTATAAATCACATGACGAAGTAGTTGTTTCTCAAAAAAACCTCTACATAGATGGTTTCATGTCATCATTTATTGGTACACTTTATGCTAAATTATGGTATAATAACTTAGGGGGAAGCTAGTCAAGAAAAACATACACATTTGCATACACAGTAGCAGATCTAGACTAATTATGATCACTCTTAATGTGCTATGACTGTTCTCAACTACCACCTAGTCTATCCTGCATTAACCAATATGGTAGCCACTAGCTGCCTGTGATTACATAAATTAAAGATTCAGTTATTCAGTTGCAATGGCTTCATTTCCAATGCTCAGTAGCCACATGGCATAGGAAATGTAGGTATACAGAACATTTTCATCATTGCAGAAAGTTTTTTATTGTTATTGTTTTTGTTTTTGTTTTTGAGACAGAGTCTCACTTTGTCACCCAGGCTGGAGTGCAGTGGGGGCAATCTCTGCTCACTGCAGCCTCCACCTGCTGGGTTCAAGTGATTCTCGTGCTTCAGCCTCCCGAGTAGCTGGAATTACAGATGTGCACCACCATGCCTGGCGAATTTTTGTATTTTCACTAGAGACGGGGTTTCACCATGTTGGCCAGGCTGGTCTCAAACTCCTGACCTCAAGTGATCCAGCTGCCTCGGCCTCCCACAGTGCTGGGATTACAGGCATGGGCCACTGTGCCCAGCCAGAAAGTTCTATTGGATAACACATTTAGCTTGAACTTGCAGCTTGCCATGATAATTGACTTCTTTAATAATTTTTTAATTATTCAGCAATTAATATTTTTATTATAGGAAATTTAGAAACTACAGATAAACCAAATGAATTCAATTAGGATCAGCTAATCCTGTGATGCAAACAGATAACTACTTAATATTTCATATTTATTTTTGGTGCTTCTTCCAAGCATATAAAAATTTTAAGTGAAAATCCAACATACTAAACTTACTGTTTTTATACTTTATCTCATAAAATACGTTATGAACATTTCTGTATGTCACTTTTTCTCTACATAATTTCACATGACTCTATAATAGTTTTTCAGAATACTGCTGCATAGTTGTCACTGTAGACTACTACTGCCCTATACTTCATTTAACAAATCCCTTCATCTGAAACATACAGATGATTTTTAATTTCTCTATTATAAAAAGCTCTATAGGTGAACCTATTTATGATTAGTTTCTTAGTATAAATCCTAGAATTAGAATTCACTGATGTTAATTTACTTCTGAAACGTCACTTTTAGAAATTTAATTTGATGGAGATAGGTCTGAACCAAGGTTTTCTCACCTACATAAGACAGGGATTAATGAAATGATCTCCAAGTACCCTCCTAGCTTTTCAGATGTAAGAATTTTTTCAGTGAGTGACAAAATATGAAATTCCTAAGAAGGAAGAAAGAAAAAAACACATAGGTTTGAAAAAGCAATTTAATACATCACATTTCCTCCCTCATACACGTACAATGTCATGAAAGCAGGAATTTCGGGGCTGGTAGGGGAAAGATATGACCACCAGGTGGCAGCAGTACACAAAGTGCTTTGTGTGGTGCTTGGACAGGCTGGCATGTAGGAGTGTAGGTGGGGGTGAAGCCCAGGGCTCTTGGAGACCTTCCAGAGACAATGGCGTGGGGCCACCACCCAAAGGGGAAGAGAGCAAGGGAACTCCCTGGGGAGTGGAAAATCAGAGAAAGGAGGTTACCTGGCTAGGTGATGTCCCTCAGCCTCACGATGTGGGAGGCTCTGGGTCAGAGAGTTAGGAAGAACAGCACGGACTTGGGTCTTCTATAGCCTCAGGGTCTGGCATATCTAAGGCTAACAGATGTCGGTGGAGTTTCTGGGGTAAGCAAAGCAGGCAGGCTCTGAATGACTGAAAAATATGCTTTCTTGGGCCATATTTAAAACAACTGGCTGTACAAGAATTTGAGTTTGCTGCCGGCAGGCTTTTGAGCCAATGGTCTTGGTCAGTAATGAAGAAGTAAGCCACATAAAACCAATATAGAGAGGCCATCTTTTTCTCATTTTTGGAACAAGTGTAACTTGCATCTTATTGTTCAATCACTTAATCAACAAACATTTATGAAGTGCCTACTATGTTCTGAGCACTATGCCAGGAAAAGAGCTTGCAAAGTTGAGGAAGATGTCATCCATGACGCTAGGGGACTCACGATTTTGGAAGAGGGCCTTTTGAATGGGAGAGTGGGACCCTGAAATGGTAGACAGGAAGCTCTTGCTCTTTCCCTCTTCGTGGGTTTTCCTAGAATAGCTGTCTAACTACTAATAATTATTTTACAGTGGGGGTACATTGTATCAAATGTATTACAATCAATCTATTTTTATCTCCAACTCCATAATCAATCTCTGTTTATAAGGAGAATTCATTATTATCAAAACTCATACATACATAGGGATGGAGGTGGAGGGAAATGTGGCAGTTCTGGGCAATTATTAGAAAAGACTTTATGATTAAGATGTCTGAAATCAAACTTGCTCTTCACTTTCTTTTTCCTCAGAATTTAGCTAATCTTCTGGCTCCACTATCCTGTCATCAACCTGACCTAGAAATTGCAAAATATGTTTGTCTCCATCTTCTCCTTCAAAGCCAGCATACAGTCAGTTGCTAAGTCATCTAGATTCTGTGGTCAGAGTGACTTCACTGAACCTCCTGTTCTTTCTGTGTTCAGGGCATGATCCTGTTCAGGTCGTCATTTCCTCTAGCAAGTGTTTCCTGAAGCATCTCCTACTCCCAAATCCCGGGCTACTCATTGCTCTCAGATGGTTCTTCTATAAACATAGTTCTAACTTCATCATTCCTCTGTTCAAAAGTGCCACAGCAAACTCCTTATTCTAGCATTCAAAAATACTACAGGACATTATCCCAATGTTCCTGATTATATAAAGTGTATCCTTTACTATAATCTCAGGTGTTATAGGACATCAGCATAATCCAAAACATGTTTTATAATCATCTTCTCAGAGCCTTTACTTATGCAGAACTCTTTTCCTAAAATAGGCTCCCCAAACCCTGCAGATCAAAACCAGATCCAGATTTCAAGGCTGCACACAAAATCACCATTTTCAAGAAACCGTTCCTCATTTCTGTAATTAACTGAAAACATATGTGGCTTTTAACCAGAACTTTCTCTGGACTTCTTAGAAAATTTTTACTTCACTCTAATTACCTTGTGGCTAATTGTGTATTTGACTAAGTAAGACTAAAGTCTCCTAAAAGACTAAACTTTGCATAAGACTCTTTGTTACTCATTTATGCAACTTCTGTGTCTATTATTAGAATAAATTAAAATGTGTTGTGCTTTTCATGTACACAGAGAACACTGTACTTCAGGTGGACTTTTTTCACTGTTGATCAGGCAACGTGTTCAGTAATGGAAACTGAAGGATGAAAAAAGATATTCTTTGTCAATAAAAATCAAAAACAATAATAAATAATTCTGATATGGATAGAGCCACCAAGCTGCCTCATTCAGTCAGAAAAAACATTAATTGCCAAAAAAGAACACATATTCATGCACACAATTTTATGACTTATCATTATTATTAAAAAGTTACATGTGTTTGTGATTTCTTCTTTCCAAACAGAATTTTCACAACTGAAAACTATACAGATTCTTTAGGCTTTTTTTTTTTTTGAGATGGAGTCTTGCTCTGTCACCTAGCCTAGAGTGCAATGGTGCGATCTCAGCTCATTGCAACCTTCGCCTGCCGGGTTCAAGCAATTCTCCTGCCTCAGCCTTCTGAGTAGCTAGGACTATAGGCATGCCACCACTCCTGGCTGATTTTTTTTTATTTTTAGTAGAGACAGGGTTTCGCCATGTTGGCCAGGCTGTTCTTGAACTTCTGACCTCAGGTGACCTGCCTGCCTCAGCCTCCCAAAGTGCTGGGATTACAGGTGTGAGCCACTGCGCCTGGCCAGAGGACATAATAATTTTAAATGTATATGCACCCAACACTGGAGAACCCAGATATATAAAACAAATATTATTAGAGCTAAAGAGAGAGATAGTCCCCAGTACAGTAATATCTGGAGACTTCAATAGTCCACTTTCAGTATTGGACAGATCTCCCATACAGACGATCAACAAAGAAACACTAGATTTAATCTGCACTACAGACCAAATGGATTTAATAGATATTTACAGAACATTTAATCCAATGGCTGCAGAATACACATTCTTTTCTTCAGCACATGGATGATTCTCAAGGATAAACCATATGTTAGGCCACAGAACAACTCCTAAAGATTAAAAAAATTGAAATAATATCAAGCATCTTCTCTGACCACAATGGAATAAAACTAGAAATCAATACATGGAAATTAAACAATATGCTCCTGAATGACAAATGGGTCAATGAAGAAATTAAGAAGGAAATTGAAAAATTTCTTGAAAACATGATAATGTCAAAACAACATACTAAACAGCAAAAGCAGTACTCAGAGAAGCTGATAGCTCTAAATGCCTATATCAAAAAAGAAGAAAAAATTCAAATAAACAATCTAATGATGCATCTTAAGGAATTAGAAAAGCGAGACCAAACCAAACCCTAAATTAGTACAAGAAAAGAAATAATAAAGATCAGAGCAGAAATAAATGGGACTGAAATGAAGAAAATGCAAAAGATCAATGAAACAAACGGTTTTTTGAAAAGTTAAACTAAACAAACCTTTAGCCAGAGTAACTAAGAAAAAAAGAGAAAAGGTCCAAATAAATAAAATCAGAGATGAAAAAAGGAGGCATTACAACTGATAGTGCAGAAATTCAAAGGCTCATTAGTGGCTACTTTGAGCAACCATATGCCAATAAATTGGAAAATCTAGAAGAAATGGACAAACAACTAGACATACACAAACTACCAAGATTGGACCAGAAAAAAAAAACAACACAAAACCTGAACAGACCAATAACAAGTAACGGGATCAAAGCCGTAATAAAAAGTCTCCTAGTAAAAAGAAGCCTGGTACCCGATGGCTTCAATGCCAAATTCTACCAAACATTTAAAGAACTAATACCAACCCTACTCAAACTATTCTGAAAAATAGAGGAAGGAATACTGCCAAACTCCTTCTATGAGGCCGGTCTTACCCTGATACCCAAACCAGACAAAGACACATCAAAAAAAGAAAACTACAAGCCAGACCGGGCGTGGTGGCTCACACCTGTAATCCCACACTTTTGAAGACCGAGGCGGGTGGATCACCTGAAGTCAGGAGTTCGAGACCAGCCTGGCCAATATGGGGAAATCCCATCTCTACTAAAAATACAAAAATTAGCCAGGCATGGTGGCAGGCACCTACAATCCCAGCTACTCAGGAGGCTGAGGCAGGAGAATCACTTGTACCTGGGAGGTGGAGGCTGCAGTGAGCTGAGACTGTGCCATTGCACTCCAGCCTGGGCAACAAGAGTGAAACCCCATCTCAAAAAAAAAAAAAAAAAAAAAAAAAGAGGAAACCATAGGCCAATATCTCTGATGAATATTGATGCAAAATTTTATCCTCAGCAAAATACTAGCAAACCTAATTCAACAATATATTAGAAAGATCATTCATCATGACCAAGTGGGATTTGTCTCTGGCATGCGGGGATGGTTCAACATACACAAGTCAATCATTATAATACATCATATCAACAGAATAAAGGATAAAAACCATATGATCATTTCATATGGTTTTTTATTGATGTTGAAAAAGCATTTGATAAAATTCAACATCCCTTCATGATTAAAAACCCTAAAAAAACTGGGGATACAAGGAATATACCACAACATAATAAAAGCCATATATGACAGACCCACAGCTAGTATCATACTGAATGGGGGAAACGCTGAAAGCCTTTCCTCTAAGATCTGGAACACAACAAGGATGCCCAATTTCACCACTGTTATTCCACATAGTGTGGGAAGTATGGTTAGAGCAATCAGACAAGAAAAATAAATAAAGGGCATCCAGATTGGAATGGAAGAAGTCAAATTATTCTTGTTTGCAGATGATATGATCTTATATTTGAAAAAAACAAAGATTGCACCAAAAAACTATTAGAACTGATAAATTCAGTAAAGTTGCAGGATACAAAATCAACATATAAAAATCAATAGCATTTCTATATGACAACAGTGAACAATCTGAAAAAGTAATAAAAACATAATCTCATTTACAAGAACCACACATAAAATTAAATACCTAGGAATTAACCAAAGATGTGAGAGATATCTATAATGAAAATTAGAAAACACTTATGGAAGAAATGGGAAAATATTCTTTGTTGTTGGATTGGAAGAATCAGTATTGTTCAACTGTCCATACTACCCAAAGCAATCTACAGATTCAGTGCAATCCCTATCAAAATACTAATGACATTCTTCACATAAACAGAAAAAACAATCCCCAAATGTATATGGAACCCCCAAAGACCCACAATAGCCAAAGTTTTCCTCAGCAAAAAGAATAAACTAGAGGAATCACATTACCTGATTTCAAATTATACTACAGAGCTACAGTAACCAAAACAGCATGGTACTGGCATAAACACAGACACATAGACCAATGTAACAGAATAGAGAACCTGGAAACAGATCCATACACCTACAGTGAACTCATTTTCGACAAGGATGCCAAGAACATATACTAGGGAAAAAACAGTCTCTTCAATAACTGGTACTGGGAAAACTGGATATCCCCATGCAGAAGAATGAAACTAGACCCCTGTCCCTGGCCAGATACAAAAATCAAATAAAAATGAATTAAAGACTTAAATATAAGACCTCTCAAACTATGAAACTACTGCAAGAAAACATTAGGGAAAATCTCCAGGACATAGGTTGGGGCAAATATTTCTTGAGCAATAAATACCCCACAGGAACAGACAACCAAAGTAAACATGGACAAATTGCATCACATCAAGTTTAAAAAGCTCCTGCACACTGCTTCTTGGGCTTTTGGCTAAGATCAAGTGTAAAAAAGCGCCTGCACAGCAAAGGATACAATCAACAAAGTGAAGAGACAACTCACAGAATGGGAGAAAATATTTGCAAACTACTCATCTGACAACAGATTACTAACCAGAATATATAAGGAGCTCAAACAACTCCAAGGGAAAAAATTGGATAATCGGATCAAAAAATGGGCAATAGATCTGCTTAGACATTTCTCAAATGAAGATATACAAATGGCAAACAGGCATATGAAAAGGTGCTCAACCTCATTGATCATCAGAGAAATGCAAATCAAAACTACAATGAAATACCATCTCACCCCAGTTAAAATGGCTTATATCCAAAAGACAGGCAATAATAAATGTTGAGAGGATGTGGAGAAAAGGGAACCCTTGTACACTGTTGGTGGGAATGTAAATTAGTACAAATACTCTGAAGAACAGTTTGGAGGTTCCTCAAAAAACTAAAAATTGAGCAACCACAGGATGCAGCAATCCCACTGCTGGGTATATACCCAAAAGAAAGGAAATCAATACATTGAAGAGCTATCTGCATTCCCATGTTTGTTGCAGCACTGTTCAGGATAGTCAAGATTTGGAAGCAACCTAAGTGTCTATGAACAGGTGAATGGGTAAAGAAAATGTGGTACATATACACAATGGAATACTATTCAGCTATAAAAAAGAATGAGATCCTGTCATTTGCAACAGGATGGATGGAACTGGAGATCATTATGGTGAGTGAAATAAACCAGGCAAAGAAAAACAAACGTGTCATGTTCTCACTTATTTCTGGGATCTAATAATCAAAACAATTGAACTCATTGACATACAGAGTAGAAGGATAGTTACCAGAGGCTGAGAAAGATAATTGGGGGCTTGGGGAAGTGGCCATGGGTACAAAAAAATAGAAAAGATGAATAATACCCACCGTTTGATAGCACAACATGGACACTGTAGTCAATAATTTCATTGTACATTTTAAAATCACAAAAAGAGTACAATTGGATTGTTTGTAACACAAAGAATAAATGATTGAGGGAAGGATGCCCCATTTCCCATGATGTGATTAGTAGGCATTGCATGCCTGTATCAAGACATCTCATGTACTCCATAAATATATACACCTATTATGTATCCACAGAAATTAAAAATAACTTTCCCAATTATTTGTAATGGAAAATGGCTGTATTGTCCCACTGAAATTATTTTTTCCTTGGTGCAGAATCTGGGAAAGGCCTCAACTGTGCATCATGGGAAATTGATTTTTAATAATACCTCTCTAGTTGTGCACATGATTAGGGACTAACTCATGGTAAGTAAAGTCAGCAGAAACTTCTTCCTCTCACCAGGTTCCTGGGAGGTTGGCTTCTTGATGAGTTAATTGCTCATGGAGTCTGTACCTGAGCCAGTAGAGACAGTCATGAGGGGTATTTTTGGACATCACAATTTAGAGCTTTCCCTTGGAAGGTGCTGGGTAAGCATCGCTGAAAATTGCTGTTCTTTGGGTGCCCCGTTTCTAGGATATATGTAGACTATACTTCCTGCCCTGTCTTTTTTTTTTTTTTTTTTTTTGAGACGGAATCTTGCTCTGTCACCCAGGCTGGCGTGCAGTGGCACGATCTCGGCTCACTGCAACCGCCGCCTCCTGGGTCCAAGCAATTCTCCTGTCTCAGGATCCCATGTAGCTGGGATTACAGGTGCTCACCACCACACATGGCTAATTTTTGTATTTTTAGTAGGGACGGGGTTTCACCATGTTGGCCAGGCTGGTCTCGAACTCCTGACCTCAATTGATCTGCCTGCCTCAGCTTCCCAAAGTGTTGGGATTACAGGCGTGAGCCACCGTGCCAGGCCCTCACTCTGTCTTTAAGACCTTAATCATCTGGATACTGCCTCCAAGTCTTCCCAGCAACATACCTTGTTCCTTTTCTCTTAAGCTCCAACTGCTCCCCCTTCATACATCTGTATTCCTTATGGTAAAATAAACACTAATTATGCTGCACCATGACTATCTGTTATTTTTCCTTGCCTGGAAGAACAGCTCCTTGAGGGCAGGGATCATTTTTTATTATCGTACTCATACCCAGCTACTGCCTGGCATACAATGGATGCTCAAAAAACTTTGCGAAATGAATGAATGAGCAGTAGACTTTGTCTAATCTCATGTATGTATTCATACCATTTTCACTTGGAGAAGGTGACTTCTTACAAGTCTTAATGAAAACTTACTTCACCCATTATGTACTAAGGGATCCACGTTTCACTACCTGATGAAATATGCTTCTTAAGGTGTGTACAGTTTTGGCTGCTTTTCAAGCTGGAGTTGCTCAATCCTTTAGTCATCTTCCCTGGAGCTAAGTGCTAAAATGTCACAAATTGCAGCTGGTTCCTTGTTTCTTTCCAACATATATCTCTCATTTTACTGTTCAAACTATGTTCTTAGTTAAATGTATACCTGAGAATGACAGAGGCATGTTATGAAGAGGCAACATATGTCCCTAAATGGACCTCTGTCCCTAAATAAACTTGGCGGGTTTTTAAAAAAATCTTTCTTTCAGCCTCATCCTGAAAAACAACCTGATTTCATACTAATTAATAAAAACTGAAATGTTTCAACAGGAGGTTAATTACTAGCTAGGATGAACAAATGCAATAGAATAACTGCCTCTGAAATACCGGGTAATTGCTGACAAACTGAAAGGACTGTCTGAATTGTAATTTGGAGAAGGGAATTGATTTTAATAGGACTTTTGGGTTTTAAAAATTCCTAGTAAAGGGCCGGGCACGGTGGCTCACGCCTGTAATCCCAACACTTTGAGAGGCCGAGGCAGGCAGATCACGAGGTCAGGAGATCGAGACCATCCTGTGTAACATGGTGAAACCCCGTTTCTACTAAAAATACAAAAAAAAAATTAGTCGGGCCTGGTGGCGGACGCCTGTAGTCCCAGCTACTTGGGAGGCTGAGGCAGGAGAACGGTGTGAACCCGGAAGGCGGAGCTTGCAGTGAGCCGAGATCACACCACTGCACTCCAGCCTGGGTGAGAGCGAGACTCCGTCTCAACAACAACAACAACAAAATTCCTAGTAAAGAATTCAGCTGTCATCCTTATTTTGAAAATTAATCCTAGAGTTAAAGCTAGTTGAGCATTCACTGCCAGGTTGGAAGTGCCGACCAATGAACTTTTTAAGTTAAAAAAAAAAAGGGGGTTATATTAGTATTTAAGTTATGCCAAATATTTTAGATATTAAAGAAAGTTGTATTTACAATTATATTGTTTAATTCTCAATATATTACCAAATATATAGTTTATTTAAAGATGGGAAAAATTAAAATCTACTTATGTTTGAGTTCTAATCCTATTTTGCTGTGCAAATCTAATCCTGATTTGCATAGCAAAATTAAGATTAGATTATAATGTTGCTAAATGCAACATTATAATTATGCATTCCACTAAAACTGTGCAATTTGTGAGAAAGTCCTTTCTACTCTCTCTGCTCCTTTTGTTCTTAATTCTAAGGCCAAGTTTTTAGTTTAGAATTTTAAAGTAAAAATGGAACACTTATTCAGTTAAATTTGTTTTTATGTCATAAATCATTACTCGTTGGAACACAATATTCAGTGAAGACTTTTTTTTTTTTTGATATGGAGTCTTGCTCTGTCACCAGGCTGGAGTGCAGTGGCATGATCTGGGCTCACTGCAACCTCTGCCTCCCGGGTTCAAGCTACTCCCCTGCCTCAGCCTCCTGAGTAGCTGGAACTACAGGCGCGCGCCACCACGCCCAGCTACTTTTTGTATTTTTAGCAGAGACAGGGTTTCACCATGTTGGCCAGAATGGTCTCGATCTCTTGATCTCGTGATTCGCCTGCCTCGGATTCCCAAAGTGCTGGGACTACAGGCGTACGCCACCGTGCCCGGCCTCAGTGTAGATATTTTTTAAAGCCAAGAAAGCCATAAGTATTGCACAAGTTATACACGTACCTGAATTTACATGCACACATAGATATCAGTTCATGGGACTCACTCTCCTGTTTAAGATATGACCAGAGGCTTGTAACGACAATGTAGAATTCTAAGACAGCACAATAAAACAATCATAAACTAACCACTTCCCTTTGCCAAGTTTAGCAAAGTGGATGGAACAGGAAAAAAGATGTTCATGATAATCCTATTTCATATAGATTAAGGCTGGATTAAGGTGCAGCCATTCAGATAAGGGGAGGGGTATTAAATTATCCGAAGGTCTCATTTGGTTACTATTATTTCTTAAGGCTTTTTTAAGGCTAAAGACGGCTGAAAGTCACTGGACACCTTTGTAGCCTTGTCATCTGGTCCTGGCCAGATCTGAGTTGAGAAAAACCAGCCTCAGATCCGCCTCTGCAGGAGTTGGGCGCTCCCCACTCCCTGCACGCCCCGACTCCAACACTGGCTTCAGCTTCAATCCCAGAAAAGAGGATCAAAACGACAGGTTCCACGAACAAACACTGCGCCGGCGCCTCTACTTTGGAGAAAAGGAAAAAGGCGTGAGGTTTCGGTCATTTTTGTCAAAGGAAATCAGATGAAAAGGGGTGTACAAAGGACCAGGTCTCGTGAGCGCAGCCAATCTTGTCCGCTCCCAAGCGACTCAGGCTCTTGGCAGGACTTGCTGTAGAGTCCCAGACGGAGTTAGCCACTGAGTCCTTCAGCGACCCAGGAAATAACAACACTGTTGGCAGGTGGGGGAGGGCTCCCGGGAAGATATCCAATAGTGGCGTCAGGCAAGAGGACAGAAATGCTCCTTTCATTCACCTTGCGAAGCAGAGCATTTGGTCCCCGTTGGCCTCTGACTCTCTGTTGCGGCAATCTAGATGTTACCAGAATTCCCGTGTTTCCTTCATATTCAAAGGCACAGGAAATCTGGGGTGCAAGCGGACTGCTGTCTCTCAAGGAATAGAAGTCTGTGACAAACGTATAGAAATGAGTTTCATGTTGAACAAGATCCGTTTCTGCGTTCCTCCCTCAACCAGCCTTGATTCTCCGGATGCTTACCAACTTCTTAATATTTGCCTCATCTGCAAGGCTTTCAACCCGCGCTTTTGTTAGAATACTACTATCTTCCCATTAAAGCAATGCCCACACTCAGTTTGCTTGGTGAAAATGTTAATAACGCACACTTAGAAAACGGTGATAACCGTTGCTTGCATAAAGTGGCCATTTGAATAGACTTTGGGTCTGATTTAGAGATTTAGGGATGGATGTTTAAAACAAAGCAAAAGTAGTAACAGACTATAGCATTGGTAATGTGTGTGTGCATATATACATATTATTTTTTAAAAAATAAAGTTCGATTATTTCACCTGGCTTGTCAGTCACCTATGCAGGCGTCTGAGCCCCCGGGTTTCCAGGAGCCCCCCGTATAAGGACCCCAGGGACTCCTCTCCCCACGCGGCCGGGCCGCCCGCCCGGCCCCCAGCCCGGAGAGCTGCCACCGACCCCCTCAACGTCCCAAGCCCCAGCTCTGTCGCCCGCGTTCCTTCCTCTTCCTGGGCCACAATCTTGGCTTTCCCGGGCCGGCCTCACGCAGTTGCGCAGGAGCTCGCGGGGGAAGACCTCTCGTGGGGACCTCGAGCACCTCGTGGGGACCTCGAGCACCACGTGCGACCCTAAATCCCCACATCTCCTCTGCCGCCTCGCAGGCCACATGCACCGGGAGCCGGGCGGGGCAGGCGCGGCCCGCAAGGACCCCCGCGATGGAGAGGCAACACTGCCGCGACTGCACTTGGGGCAGCCCCGCCGCGTCCCAGCCGCCTCCCGGCAGGAAGCGTAGGTGTGTGAGCCGACCCGGAGCGAGCCGCGCCCTCGGGCCAGCGTGGGCAGGGCGCCGCAGCCTGCGCAGCCCCGAGGACCCCGCGTCGCTCTCCCGAGCCAGGGTTCTCAGGAGCGGGCCGCGCAGGAGACGTTAGAGGGGGTTGTTAGCGGCTGTTGGGAGAACGGGTCACGGAAACAGTCCCTTCCAAAGTCGGGGCCATCGTGGGGTGGGCGAGTCCGCCCTCCCAGGCCGGGGGCGCGGACCAGAGGGGACGTGTGCAGACGGCCGCGGCCAGCCCCACCTCGCCCGGGCGGAGACGCACAGCTGGAGCTGGAGGGCCGTCGCCCGTTGGGCCCTCAGGGGCCTGAACGCCCAGGGGTCGCGGCGAGCCCACCCGGAGCGAGTCAGGTGAGCAGGTCGCCATGGCGATGCGGCCCCGGAGAGCGCACGCCTGCCGCGGTCGGCATGGAAACGCTCCCGCTAGGTCCGGGGGCGCCGCTGATTGGCCGATTCAACAGACGCGGGTGGGCAGCTCAGCCGCATCGCTAAGCCCGGCCGCCTCCCAGGCTGGAATCCCTCGACACTTGGTCCTTCCCGCCCCGCCCTTCCGTGCCCTGCCCTTCCCTGCCCTTCCCCGCCCTGCCCCGCCCGGCCCGGCCCGGCCCTGCCCAACCCTGCCCCGCCCTGCCCCGCCCAGCCGGCCACCTTTTAACCGCGATCCTCCAGTGCACTTGCCAGTTGTTCCGGACACATAGAAAGATAACGACGGGAAGAGCGGGGCCCGCTTTGGGGTCCAGGCAGGTTTTGGGGCCTCCTGTCTGGTGGGAGGAGGCCGCAGCGCAGCACCGTGCTCGTCACTTGGGATGGAGACAGGCTTTTCCGCAATCATGTACCCTGGATCTTTTATTGGGGGCTGGGGAGAAGAGTATCTCAGCTGGGAAAGACCGGGGCTCCCAGATTTCAACTTCCAGGTAACGTGGGTTTAGTATCCCGACTTGGAGGCTTGTCAGAATGTTTCTGTCCTTCCAGCCCAACACGAAGTCTTGGGATAAAAAGCCTCCCTCAGGGATTCAAATAACTGTTTTGATTCAGAGCAACTTTGATCGCCTGTGCGGTCGCACCTGCCCTTTCAGCCCCAATAATTGCTGGGAAGATCAGCAATTGGTGTTAGTCCCATTGCTTGGTGCTCTCCCTCCTAGAGGTTCGCTGTGTCCTTGGAGCCCGGGGTGGACGGGATCGACTAACCAGCTTGTCTGTTTCTCTTTCCCTGGTAGCAGCAGCCCGTGGAGTCTGAAGCAATGCACTGCAGCAACCCCAAGAGTGGAGTTGTGCTGGCTACAGTGGCCCGAGGTCCCGATGCTTGTCAGATACTCACCAGAGCCCCGCTGGGCCAGGATCCCCCGCAGAGGACAGTGCTAGGGCTGCTAACTGCAAATGGGCAGTACAGGAGGACCTGTGGCCAGGTAATGACTCAGACGCATTGAGAATGATGCTTGTGGAGAACGGCTCTCCTGCTTTGGTGCCAGGTGCTTTTCTCTTGCCCTTGTACCTACAACTCCCCCTGAGTATTACAACCCTGGAATCTGGACTACAGGGAAGTTGATTTATTTCTTTTCTTCTTTCTTTCTTTCTTGCTTTTCTTTCTTTACTTCTTTCTTTTTCTTTGTTTCTCTTCCTTCCTCCTTTCCTTTTCTTTTCTTTCCTTTCCTTCTTTTTTTTTTTTTTGAGACGGAGTTTCGCTCTTGTCGCCAGGCTGGAGTGCAGTGACGCGATCTCGGCTCACTGCAACCTCCACCTCCCGGATTCAAGCGATTCTCCTGCCTCAGCCTCCCGAGTAGCTGGGATTTCAGGCACCCACCACCACGCCCGGCTAATTTTTGTATTTTTAGTAGAGATGGGATTTCACCATGTTGGCCAGGCTGGTCACCAACTCCTGACTTCAGGTGACCCGCCCACCTCGGCCTCCCAAAGTGTTGGGATTACAGGCGTCAGCCACGGTGGCAGGCCAGTTGATTTCTTAAGATCACCTTGAGGGGTTCGGTTTTCAGCTAGAAATAGTGATTAGTTTTATTTGTTATTTTTTCCACTATCAAGGAAATAGGTCTAGGAACTCTTTGGGTTATGTATATTAAAGTAATTTAAGGGCTGGGCTAAAAGGAAATGTGAATGCTTCCAAATAAACTGTAGAACTGGGTTTCCTCCAGGTTAGAGCAATGTTCACATTGATGCAGGCTGTGCCTAAAGCAAACCTGGATAATCTTGGCTGTGTTCATTGCGGATAGTGTTAAAATCAGGATTAGATCAGGCTAGATTAGATTACTCCAAAATGGGTGCTTTGAAGGCAGACATCTTCCCAGTACTGACTAAGCAGCTATGCTAACAGGTAATGGTCCCTCAGATATTAATTGTGTGAACTTAACTGATCATACATACCTTAACCAGACTGAAAACTATACCTTTCCTATTTCATAAGTGAGAAAATCTGAAAGGTTTAAGCCTCTGCCAAAAGAAAGCTATGGTAGAAACTAGATTAGAAGCCCCTCATCTACTGACTCTTCACATGCTCTGTTCAAAGCTTTGGAGAAAATTGAGTGGAAGTGGTTTTAACAAATTTTAATTTGCTTAGCAATGTTTGCTTTTTAAAACTTAAAGCCTGAGACTTGGTTCTTATGAATTGTCAGTTGTGCCTGTGTTGAATGGTCGCATTTTAAATTCCCAGTTGCTAACCTCTTATGTTACCTGGTGCCACTTCTGCATTTCCCTGTACCTATCCTCTACAACCTGCTTAGAAATCTATTTTGTACCTTCCCTTCTCTGTTTAATCCTCAGTAACCTCCTCCTTCATGCCCAGTCTCAGCTGATCGCTTTGTATCTTATTTTCCTAAAAATATAGAAGCAAGCAGAAGAGAATCTCCACATGTCCCCGTGTGCCATATAATCTGCCATCTACATCCTGTTATGTGACTGCTATGTCCCTGCTCTCATGCGAGGTGCCCCCCCGCCCCCCGCCATGCGTACAATATACTTGTGTCTTCTTGCTTCTTCAAGGATGTTACTGCAGCCACTTTTCTTTCTCTCATTAGTTTTTTCTTTTCTACTGGGCCAAATCTGTAAGCATACAAATATATTGCCATTTTCCCATCTTAAAAACCTTTCAACTAAACGCTCCCTCTGAGTATTACAACCCTGGAATCTGGACCACAGGGAAGAAGTTGATTTTGTAAAATCACCTTGACCTGTCCCTTTTTCAGCTAGAAATGGCGACGAATTTTCTTTGTTAGTTTTCCAGTATCAAGGAAATAGGTCTAGGAACTGTTTGCATTATGTCGATTAAAGTAATTTAAGTGCTTAAAGAAATTTAAGTAATGGGACAGAAGCTATCCCATTTAAAGCCACATATATTGAAAGTTTGTCGTATTTTGACATATATAATGTTGCCTTTCCCACTAACATGTAAGCTCCATCCAGGTGTTGATTTAGGTTGTCATGTTCACTGTTGTGTGTCCATTACTTTGAACAGACCTGGGCCTGGCCAGGATGGCACACATTGTTGGATGAATGTTCTCTGTCTCTAGTTCTTTTCCTGCTCTATTTGGACTCAATTCATAGTCTTTTCCTTCCTCGACTGATCAGCATTATTTGACGTGGTTGATCATTATTTTTTCCTTGAAATAATTTCTTCTCATTCAGCTTGTAGAACACCACTCTCTCCAAGTTTTCTACCTAGCTCATTGGCCACCGTTTGATATTCTAATTGTTACTTATATATATAGTCTCTACAAGTTAGAGTGCCCTAGGACCTAGTCTTTGATCTAAATCTTGCACTCACTCCCTTAGTAGCCTCTTAGTCTCCTAGCATTAAACACTCTCTATTTGGTGATGACTGATATTTCTATCTCTGGCCTGGGCCTCTGAGCTTTATTGCAGGCTCACATATTCAGGAGCCTACTTGGCATCTCCACTTAGGTCATATAATAAGCAACGTATAAAACGAAACACCCATGCTTTTCCCTACTCACAGACTGCTCTTCCCAAGTCTTCCTTATCTCAGTAAATGGAGTAGCCATCCTTTCTGTTATTTAGCCTCCAAACCTTTGTCTTCCTCGATTCTTATTTTTCTCTCACCCCACATCTAATCTTATGAGAAAATATTATTAACTCTACTTTTTAAATGTCTAGAACTATTTTGCTCTTCATGGTTTACAATTACTTCCCTGGTTCAAATCCCTATTGTGTCTCACTTAGAATTTTCAAGTTTTGTAATTGATTGGCTTACTTACTCTCCACCTATGCACAGCCAGAATCATCCTTTTAAGAAATAAAAAGATTATGCCACTCCTTTGCCCAAAATTCCAGTGGCTCCTGTCTCTGAATAAAAGCCAATTCTTAGATCAGCCTTGGCAAGTGAACAAAAACAAAATAATAGTAATGAAAACTAATCCTTAATTGGCCTATGGTAAGTCCTTCATGATTGGCCTCTTTTTTCTTTCTGTCCTCATGGCCTATATGACTGTCTCACTCTGCTCTGTTTGCTCCTACTGTGTCTTTTCTAGTTTGTTTCATTCTTCTCCCACAGACTAGAATATAAACTCCATCAAGGTAGTTCTTTTTAAACATTTTGTTCACTGCTAAATTCTGGGCATGAGAAAAGCTTCTAGCACATAGTAGATACTCAGTAAATATTTGTTTATTAAATATATGTCCCAGCCTATGGACACAGTATCTATGTAGCAAGAGTCAAACCTGGCAGTAACTTGGAGCTGTGGTTGTAGCAAGAGTCAAACTTCGCAGTAACTTGGTTATCTGGTTACAGTAACTTATGATTGTGACTCTTTGTTGTCTTTGTGATTTCCCCCCAATTACTACCATAAGTGTTCATTTTCTTACAGACATAAGTCACCTATTTAACTTGATAAATAAAAGGGAAAGTTATGGAACCACCTACTAACTTAGAAGTAGCCTTCAACAGTACACACCAAGATACATTATAAACAAAATGTTAATGTGGTAGACAGAGCTGGCATTTGCATAAATATAGCTCAGGTTCATAGAGCTGCCCACCTGCCCTGATTCAGCTGACATTCATGCCATCTGGCATGGCTCACCTTAATATGCAACAGTGTTTGATGCATTATGCTTGTTCACTGTGGCGGCACCACAGTTGTTCCCATTGTTCATGTTATAAGAATAGAGAAAAAGGAGAAGTGATTAAGAAATTTCCCCAAGAGTAAATGCATTATGTCATACGTAAAGGTTCTGTGGCTTGTAAGAGAATTTAGCAGCATCAGTTTCCAAAATCGTGTTTCTTAATAAGTGGATATAAAATGGAAACATTATAGGGGCCTTCTGGCTAAAAAGTTATTTATATAAGGAGGGGAATTGTAGGAACTCAGTCACTGCATCAAGAGTTATGCTGACTACTTATAAAATCTCATGATGCTATAAATATAAAAGCCAATTTACAGTTTTCCCTTTATATGTGGTACCCATTTCATTTTGGAAGAGAGCTATAGGTTTTCTTTTTTCTACAATCTTGAGTTTCCTTTGATACATATGTGAGGTAGATTAAAATTTTAGGTAGCTCTTTCTCCAAATATCAAATGTAGACAAAGATAAGGGGGGAAAAATTACACTTTTGAAGACCTTTTTTTTTGGAATTAAATTGCCGACATAGATTTTTCAGTTTAGAATTTATCTTACCTTCCCAGGCTGTTGGTTTGAGTCATGCAGGTTCACATTGCCTCTGTGGTCTTTGACGTGGCCTCTAACAAAAGATTTAAACGTTTTTTAGGGGATCACAAGAATCAGGTGTTATTCTGGATCAGAAAATGCCTTCCCTCCAGCTGGAAAGAAAGCACTCCCTGACTGTGGGGTCCAAGAGCCCCCTAAGCAAGGGTTTGACATCTACATGGATGAACTAGAGCAGGGGGACAGAGACAGCTGCTCGGTCAGAGAGGGGATGGCGTTTGAGGATGTGTATGAAGTAGACACCGGCACACTCAAGTCAGACCTGCACTTCCTGCTGGATTTCAACACAGGTAACTGACTTGCCTATGGTTGATGGCTGATGGTACCCTGTATTTATAACTGCCTGCAGCATTCAATAGCTAGTAACTAGCAAGAGAAAAACAGCACGTAATAACTGTATTCACAACTGCCCGTGGAGGGTTAGTGGATTGAACAAATGTTTAAATTAAATGAGTTATCTGACAATGTTGAACTCTTGCAGTTTCCCCTATGCTGGTAGATTCATCTCTCCTCTCCCAGTCTGAAGATATATCCAGTCTTGGCACAGATGTGATAAATGTGACTGAATATGCTGAAGAAATTTATCAGTACCTTAGGGAAGCTGAAGTAAGTTTTCCTACCTTCTACTTCAATCTTCAGGACCCGAGCTCTTATTACTAAGATAAATTATAAACTCTTGGTCCATAACCACTAGTGAATGGCACTCTTATGCCAGCTAAACATAAGAATATCTATGAAAAATAATAGTTGTGATGGCAAGTCACAATTGCTTGGACTATTTCTACATGATTCAAAGGGTTTATATGTTAAATATTTCACTCTTAGGAATAATTCATATTGCCATTCTCCCCTGCCCCCCCAACCCCAGGTTAATTTGCTAACCAATTACTTTACAGAACCAGAAATTTATACTTTCTTCCTTGTTATGATAAAGATTTATTTGGCTCTGATTCGAATCTTTCCAACCTTTGCTTGTGAGATTTTTAAATAGCAACTATACTGTGGAATGATCTTTCTGAAATTGCAACTACTAAATATCAAAACCTTTTCCCAATCAGATAAGGCACAGACCCAAAGCACACTACATGAAGAAGCAGCCAGACATCACGGAAGGCATGCGCACGATTCTGGTGGACTGGCTGGTGGAGGTTGGGGAAGAATATAAACTTCGAGCAGAGACCCTGTATCTGGCTGTCAACTTCCTGGACAGGTTCCTTTCATGTATGTCTGTTCTGAGAGGGAAACTGCAGCTCGTAGGAACAGCAGCTATGCTTTTGGCTTCGTAAGTGTTCTTTCAGCTTGCATAATATGAAACTATCACTTGTCAAAACATGGAATTTTTGTCCTCTATTTCTTATTGAAGAAATGCAATGCTTGATAATTAAAACTAGTCATGTGTCCTTTGATAAAAGATCATCCTCACAGGATTGACTGAGAAACTGAAACTTACCACATGTTTCCTCTTCAATCACCTGGTTATGATTTATAGCAACAAGTTCAGTGTCATGACTAAGGCAGCCATCATCTCAAATTCAGGATCTAATTTAACTATTTTGCAGTGTAGTCTTTTTGCTATTTCCTATCTATTAAGTCCTATTTAAAGACAGTGTGGTTACAAAAAGCTATCTTCATGATCTAGCAAATGACCCATAATAACAGGTTTATTTGGTTACAGTGAATAAACTACTTCAACTGGTTCCTGTTACTATCATTCATTCATGACAGTACCTAATTGTGTGGGAAAAGAGAGCTGGGTTGTGGCTGAGCTACCTTTAAGTGACCTGTTGCTGAGCGGTAGTTTCTTTTCTGTTCTTCTGGTCTCAAACATTCTATTGTTAATGCAGAAAAACTTGCCAAAATTCCCCTAAAGAAAGTAGAAACAAAGGCAGAAGGAAAGAATTGATCATAGTGAAATTATATCATTATGTCTCTTGGCTATAAGCATCATTTGCTAATTCAGTGGACAAAGTTGAACAGCATCTTTTTAAAAACTAGAGGCCTGTGGAGTTTGTTTCTATCACTGTGTTGATCTTAACACTTTTTTCTATGAAGTGATTTGAGGTCTGTAGAATGTGTAGGAATTTACCTGTAGTGTCTGTCATTCAGAATCTTTCAGTGTATCACAGGCCCAAACCTAACATTCTTGGTTGGAAATTGTTTCTGTTACTACTCCTAGCAGTAAATATAACCTATCCTTGTGATAATCATGTTCTTGGTCCAGAAACAAGCTCCTAGTACTTTCATAGCCCTGAGTCATTTAGTGGTATTTAAGTGGATATGTGGCTGCAAAGTAAGTCTGCAAGGGCCATGCAGAGAGGCGTGGCTTATGGTAGCACAGGAGTAGAGCCAAAGGTTCTAAGTTTTACTTCTGAAAACTCTTCCTTTCCCAGGAAATATGAAGAGATATATCCTCCTGAAGTAGACGAGTTTGTCTATATCACCGATGATACGTACACAAAACGACAACTGTTAAAAATGGAACACTTGCTTCTGAAAGTTCTAGCTTTTGATCTGACAGTACCAACCACCAACCAGTTTCTCCTTCAGTACTTGAGGCGACAAGGAGTGTGCGTCAGGACTGAGAACCTGGCTAAGGTGTGTATGCCGCGTGATTTCTAGGAACTTCCAGTGCCAAGGAGCGTAAAAATCAACCTTTCCCAATCATCCTTCAGTTCTTTTTTCCTTTTCAGTTTTCTTCCCACAGGCCCAGAAAAACTGTTCCAGTGCTGAAAAAGAGCTAATTTTAAGAACCCAGCTTTTGGTTATAAGGCATTACTATTGACTATGTTTGGCAGGCACAGGTTGTCTAATCACCCAACTATTTAAAAATTTAAGCTTGGAAACTGTTCTCTTATTGGATACAGACCACATACAAGGAAAACCTCCTAGGTTTATAGAGTGGGAACAAAGTAAATCTAGTTTAATAAGGTTTTAGTCTCATCCTAATATATTAAGTAATGAGCATTATTTGGTTGTTTGGAGTTACAGAACTTTAGTTGAAGGCATTGAAGTATTGGTTTGGTCAACTGGGTTTCCAGTGACCATAATCTAGGATATCTGGTATTTATGTGCTGTGCAAAGAGTAATAAGGATGTCCACATGTTTTACTATGTTTCTTCTAATATGAGATATTCCCACTGGTGCTGTCCTAGTCTCTGAACTGCCTGATAGATTAATAGCTTTAATATTTTTGTCTTTTGGCTAAAATCTCTGTTCCAATTCCAGCTGCCAGAGCAGTACCACTTTATCTCAGCATAAACCTAAACTATTAGCATAAGAAAAGTAACCTATCACCTATACTTTGAGTAGGCCAAATACTTTTGTATTGACATTTTACCAAAACATAAATGTTACTGTTGTTATAGACAGGCATACCAATTACTAACCCAGTAAGTAATTTTGAGCATCTATTTTTGTAGATGCCGACTGAACAAAGATAAGATACCATTTATTTCCTTGCCATTTCCAGGCTTACTTGTGACCTTAGTCACATTTCTAATTCCAATGTGTTTTCTTCTCTTGTGCTTAGTACGTAGCAGAGCTGAGTCTACTTGAAGCAGATCCATTCTTGAAATATCTTCCTTCACTGATAGCTGCAGCAGCTTTTTGCCTGGCAAACTATACTGTGAACAAGCACTTTTGGGTAAGATTCTAACTTCTTTCTAGATGAAATTCAAGGTCTATCTAGAATGGGCTTGCCTCTTATGAGGGCAAGTTAGTTTAATAAGGATCTGGTCAACTTGACAGCAGACCACAACATGCCACTGAGTCTTCCAGGTCAGTCATCATGGCTTTGACTCAATGGCTTCACTCTATGAGGACTGAGATTGCAGGAAGTCAAGGAGACAGCATCACATGCTCCTTCAACAGAAGCAGGCCTGGAAACCTCAGTGCCCACTGTTATTCAGGGAGGGCCCTTGAGGTACAATCATTGACTGCTTCAAGCAAAAGTTGTTGACTTTTACCTTCTATATTAAAAACAAAAACCTAGGTCCAATTAGGATGGCCAGAAGATTGCACCTCAGGCTTTCAAGACAACAGGGCAGTAAAGTGTTGCCTCTTGCCCAAGAAGGTGGCAACATCAGAAATGGACCCCTAGGTTTGGTTCTGAAGGCTCACTGTTGTACTAAAAGAAGTGGGGTGTCTACCCTCATTTTCATGAATGCTTATGTTTTTTTCTGCTGCATTTTCTTTTTTTAAAAATTTTCTTTTACTTTTTTTAAAGCAATTCTTATTCCAGCACTGCAGTGTTTTGACTAAAAATTTTTCATGTTGTGTACAAATAGAATGGTCAGGCAAGCAGGGCTCTATAAGGACCAGTAAAAATTTCACTCATGAGGGAACAAGGAAAAAGTGATCCAGCCCCAAATTGAGCATTATAAATTTATAATATGAGAAAATTTAGAGCCCTGGCTGTTCTTTCTGATATTTTACATCTAAAATCTCTGAAGGGGGTTCTGGTCTCTTTCGAGATGAATGTGAATATTTACTAAGGGACTAATTCCCTTTATTTCAAATTGGTTATCTTCGGATATCTAATATAAAGTTATGTGAAACAATTTTTTTCTTTTGTCTTGATTAGCCAGAAACCCTTGCTGCATTTACAGGGTATTCATTAAGTGAAATTGTGCCTTGCCTGAGTGAGCTTCATAAAGCGTACCTTGATATACCCCATCGACCTCAGCAAGCAATTAGGGAGAAGTACAAGGCTTCAAAGTAAGTCACTGACATTTTCATATCTTAGCTCTCTATTTAAAGCTTAATGGGTTATAGTAATGGTTACTAGATTAAAAATAGATTAAATTGTGTATCTGGTGCCAGGTTGGAAAAGTAAGGTTACGTGTACAAATTTACAAATAAATTTGAAAAGACCTAGATTTATAATTTTTCAGCTTTTAATACTTGTAGTCAGCCAGCTTCCTTCCATTCTGTTAAAACTACTGGAAAGTTTTCTGTGACCTGAGATTTTATCAAACCAAAGTCCTTGGCTTGTGCTGACCTTGCTTTGGGTCTTGTTTCAGGTACCTGTGTGTGTCCCTCATGGAGCCACCTGCAGTTCTTCTTCTACAATAAGTTTCTGAATGGAAGCACTTCCAGAACTTCACCTCCATATCAGAAGTGCCATTAATCGTCATAGGCTTCTGCACGTTGGATCAACTAATGTTGTTTACAATATAGATGACATTTTAAAAATGTAAATGAATTTAGGTTCCCTTAGACTTTAGTAGTTTGTAATATAGTCCAACATTTTTTAAACAATAAACTGCTTGTCTTATGACCATGTGTTAGACTTATTTACTAATTATCATGGCTGACATATTCGTCTGGAATGTTTGTTGAGAGTATTAAAAGTGTTATGTCTATTTCAAATATTCTTCAAAACTGGTTTTGTAAACGTGGCATGCTATTAGGATTAAGTATTCCAAGGCATCCAGGGATATTCATGTTTGGTAAATGGCTGCTTTGAGGCTTTTTTCCTTCCTGTCTCTTTATTCCCCAGGTAGCTCGCCATAGATTAGTAAAGGAAGAAAGGGACAGCGTAGACAGATGGGTGAAGGGATTTGAATAAGCGCTGCCTGCTCTAGCTTCACTCTACCATCCTAGTCAGTAAGACAGGGGTTGAGGCCCAAATGTAGTCACATAGCTCTTAGAGGTCACTGACATTTAATTCTAATCCAAGGATAGCATGCTCATTTGTACAGGGCTGCTATTATGTCTATGATCAGGTTTGATTTAGGCACCCATTAAGCATATATTTCTGTCTTAGAAGATGCTTTGGGAGGTAGAAAAAGCAAATTTCACCTTCGGAAGGAACATCAGAATAATGAACCCAACCCACCAACTGTGTCTCTTGGGAAACCTCTACCCTAAGCTTTGGTATGGCTTGAATTATTCATGATCTTTCATGATCTACAGTTTACTTCACTAATCTATATATGTTTTCTCTTCTCTTCTCTTCTCTTCTCTTCTCTCCTCTCCTCTCCTCTCCTCTCCTCTCCTCTTTTCTGATGAAGTTTCAGTCTTGTCACCATGGCTGGAGTGCAGTGGCACGATCTTGGCTCCCTGCAACCTCCGCCCCCCGGGTTCAAGCGATTCTCCTGCCTCAGCTTCCCGAGTAGCTGAGATTACAGGTGTCCACCACCACACTCAGCTATTTTTTTGTGTTTTTAGTAGAGACAGTTTCGCCATGTTGTTCAGGCTGGTCTTGAACTCCTGACCTCAACTGTTCTACCTGCTTCAGCCTCCCAAAGTGCTGGGATTACAGGTGTGAGCTACCACGCCTGGCACACCTGGCTAATTTTTTGTATTTTTTTTTTTTGTAGAGGTGGGTTTTTTTGCCATATTGTCCAGGCAGGTCTTGAACTCCTGGGCTCGAACCCTTGGGCTCAAGTGATCCACCCACCCACCTTGACCTCTCAAAGTGCTGGAATTACAGGCATGAGCCAATGTGTCCACCCAGCACTTATGTAGGCTACAAGATGGGTAAAATGGAAAACAAAACAATTGTTTAGAATTTCTTCTAAAGATTGGAAGGAAAAAAGTAGATTTGGCCTTGAGGGTGGGTGGTGCTTTTTGGGGATTAAATGTGAATTTGCCCTGTGCTCTTGTTATCACCAAAATTAGTTGCCCTGGACCAGTAGTTCTTGAGCTCTCTGGGCTATGTGTGCCTCTGCAGAGGGGCCTCTGGAGAGGGGACTTCATGGGGTGGTCCCGAAGACATGATTTGCTTTTTCTACCTCCAAAACCTCTCAAGGAGATAAGAAATCCATGTCTTCTAGATTCCTTTACATAGAAGAGATTACACTCAGGCACGTTTTGGTGAAATGGGTATAGATGAAATTCACTGCAGATTTTGTTTCTTTCAAGCTCTAATGAAATTATAAACATAAAAATACAGCCACATTTTATGAAGTCTTTAAAAAATTTTTAAGTACCCACAAATTCTTAAAAGATTTTAGCATTCCCTCCACCCCACTTTTTTTTCCCAGCAGATAAACATTCTCAAGGTGTCTTCATTTCTGGGTCCAGTGAAGAAATTATTTCCCTAAACGTTTTGACATTTATTGCACACAGTTCACAAAGGGGATACAGGACCTGTATTAATACTGAATTCTGTTTTTATGTTATATGATTAATAACTCGTTATTTCGTATTCTAATATATGACTGTATGTTGCCGTTCACTGCATGAACAAGCTGAACTTTCCAACTATCCTTTTGTACTTCAAAAGGATGACAGACAAATTGCTTCCTCCCAAGTGGGGAGTGGGAGAGGGCAGTTCTGTTTTTTTTTGTTGTTTGTTTATTGTTTTGTTTCTGAGGCAGAGTCTCCCTCTGTTGCTCAGGCTGGAGTGCAGTGGGACAATCGTGGCTCACTACAGTCTCGACCACCCAGGCTCAAGTGATTCTCCCACATCAGCCTCCCAAGTAGCTGGGACTAAGGTGTGTGCCACCTGTGTCCAGCTTGAGGGCAATTCTGGGTAAGGTTTTAGTGGTAGAAGTACTGTGTTTGTCCCTTTCAAGCCATAAGGCTTTGGACTTGGCTAGGGAAGCTTCCTCTCATCCTTTACACACTTGTATTGGCTGATTACTTTCCTGTGATATGTGTGTTTGTTTTGAAGTGGACCCAGACACAATAACATTTTCTTTCACTAGTAATATTCTTACTTTACAATGTTTTGTGTCAGCTAGAGGGGACCTTGTAGAAATAGGTTCTCCACTGTGAATTATTTTACAAAGGAGCTTTTGTTTCTAAAACCAAATGCAAAATTTAGACTCAATTACAAAAACATATTATAGGACTGAACACGTAACTTTTATGTTCTTTGCTGATAGTGGTTTGCCCAAACCCCGTTCCACCCCACAACACACACACCCACTGATTGCGAAGGCCTGACCCTTATCTTAGACTTCCCTTTCTTAGTGCTTTTTTATGTCTCTGAAATACTTTATCTAAAAATAGAAATATAACCATCACCTGTGTATCTCCCACCCAGAGAGGGAATAGCAGCCTGCGTGTGCCTTCTTTTCATTGTTTTTCTTCCCTGAATTTGGTGTTGATCAAATCTGTGCATCATTTTTATACAATCTTGTGCCATATAATGATGTTTTGGTCAACAATGATTTGTGTATATGATGTGGTCCCATAAGATTATAACACTGTGTATTTTCACTGTACCTTACCTATATTTAGATATGTTTAGATACATAAATACTTGCCATTGTGTTAGAGCTGCCTACTGTATTCAGTACACTAACATGCTGTAGAGGTGTGTAGCCTAGGAGCAAGAGGCCATACCACACAGCCTAGGTGTGGAGCAGGCTATCCCACTGAGGTTTGTGTGAATACACTCTATGATGTTCACACAGTGATGAAATTGCCTAACAATGCATTTCTCAGAACATATCCCCATTGTGAAACGATGCATGACTATACATCTTAAGAATGTGTCCATAAACAATAATGTTTGTTTTTAAAATGTAATGGTTATTGACTCTTTCTCACATCCTTCAGTGATAGGGATCTTAGGTGGCATTGTTTTTTGAGATTATATGAATAAGTAGAATCCTAGTTATTTATACTATTGTATTGTCTTATATGACTACACCATGATTATCTGTTCTGTTGATTTTCCCACATCTTCCTACCCCACTCCTTGTCAGCCAGCAATGGAAATTGGTTCAGACAGGGCTGTGGGTGTGGGAGTGCCATACCTGTCTGCCTCTGCAGGCTTTTTAACCTGCGACTTCAGACAGATCCAGGCCTTTCTGAGGAACTCATGCATGATCATGAACGTAGGGGCTCTTGTTGAAGTGAGCCATGAGAGAGAACTATAGGAAAAGCATTTGGCAACCTTTTATCAGGAGCAAAAGCCCTAGAAATTATATGGATATATTCAAACTGTTCAGTTTCTGTTTTCCCAGTATGTGTTTGCCACCAGAGTTAAAATATCTAGACATTTTACCACTAAAACTTGGAAACGGACGTGTATACTCTTTGCTGAGAGTGCCCTTGCCGGTGCCACAGCCAGGCTTTATGTTCCGTGTGTCTGGACTGTGGGGATGGGGCCTGAGGCGGGGGAGGTGCTCCTCAGAGCTCATGCCTTTGGCCCCACTGGCATCCTGGCTCCAGGGCAAGGCCCATGTGCAAGACCCAGGTCTCCTAGGATGGTTTTTGTTACCCCAGGGAGGATGTCCCGTTTATCACAGGATGAATAGAAACTGACTTTAGGCAGCAAATTGTTTAATATGTCTTTCATCAGTGATTCCTGGACTTGATCGTGAGTTTTGAAAAACTAAATGGTCAGTGCTCAGTGAGCCAGAGTAATGAGGGAGAAGGCCTGAGGGGAGAAGCATGAGGACAAAGGACCTGGGAAGGAGGCCATGGGTAACTGAGTCAAAGCAGGGTCTGTGGATGGAATGTTCTTGAAGAAGATGAAGTTTTCTGAGGCAAGTAATTTGACTGACTGAGCTGATGGGCCCATTCACTTGACCGGAGTAGGTGTTTGCCCAGGCCGATGGGTACTCGCTTCTCCTTAGTTATCTCCTCCCTTTCACTCTGGCTGGATATCCTGCTGAGCATCTCCGTGTGTTTGCTCACATCAATCAAGACACAATTATTTGCATCAACTTGTTGTTACCTGTGAAATTTGACTAGCTAACTGGTAAAAGGGAGAGCTATTCCCACTTTCCAACAAACACACGAGGGAATGGTGGATAGTTATGCAGTTTCAGCCCACTCACGGCAAGTGCATAAATGTTCTCAACTGATTTATAGTTATATTAACTTTTTATCCTAAATATCCTTCCCCCTTTCCCCGGGTTTAACCCTTGACATTGATTGCTCTTTCCCTGCAATATCAAGTGTTACCTGTAGGACAGGGACTTACATCCATTGCAGACATCCCATCTTTATGATCAGGGTATCGGCTATCACATTCAAAAACAAAACCACTTTTTCTCCCTCTGGTTTGTAAGCAAAGGGAGAAAGAGAATACCAAAAGCTACAATCCCAGCAGGAAATCTGCTATTGGTCTGCCACAGAACAAATGGAATTCCTTTTAATTACATAGACTGTTGCAAAGTTGCACAGTACCCAAGGCTGGGAGAGCAGCCAATCCTGGCCCTTTATCAAGCGCAGACTCAGCTAATGGAGACGGTGCATCAGGACACTTACTTACATTGAAGCTCAGAGTGGAAGCTTGGGCTCCGCACCTACAAGCTGCTGGGCTGTGCCTATGTGTCGCCTTGCTTCTGCGAGCAGCTCGGGATGGAGTTAGACCCAAGCATGACAGGAAAGTACTACCAGGATGCTTTCTGTGCTCCACTGCCCTAGCCTCAAACTGACATTGGATAGATGTCTGGGTCAGGTGCTGAGGGGAGAGAACGGGGTCAACTTGGGTTCATCTGATTAAACTCAACCCTACTGGAAAGGTTTTTCTCTCCTTGCTTCAGTCTGCAATGGAAATAATAACATCCAGTTATCAGCTTGTGGAGATGAGTATCTCATTGTCACAGTACTGACTTTAAACTTGTGTCATCTAAAACGTTCTTTCTGCAATTTGGGTGCTTCTCAGCATCTCATTCTTTTAAGAGAATTGAAACTGAGAATGAAAGGAAAGTATTGGCTTTCTCCTTTCACCCAGGAATTTATCCTTAACAAAGACCCTTAGGCAGGACACCTGGTCCTAATTCCAGCTTGGCTGTTACTTGTGTGATGCTGGTTGCATTTAGGTAAGCTAATCACTTTAGCCATCCCCAAATCTCTGTGGTCCACCACCTTAAAGACTTATCTCATGTCACTCTCCAGTGTGTGTTGGGGAAAGAGAGCTTTTGCCTCCACATGGCCATCCTTCTCTAGGAGTCCCTGCTGGTATTGTTGTATTTGGCAGGTGAGGAAAGAGAAAGAACATGACGGGGCTGGGGGGTTGGGGGACAGACACATTCTGACTGCAGGGGGCTGGGAGACATGATTTAGCTGCAGGCTTGGGAGGAAAGGTGATATGGTTTGGCTCTGTGTCTGCAAAATATAATCTCAAATTATAAGCCCCATAAGCCCCATATGTCAAGGGAGGGACCTTGTGGTAGGTGATTGGGTTATGGGCAGTTTCCCCCATCCTCTTCTCCTGATAGTGGGTGAGTTCTCGTGACACCTGATGGTTTTATAAGCCCCTTCACATGCTCTTTCTCTCTCTTCTGCTGTCTTGTGAAGGTGCTTGCTTCCCCTTTGCCTTCCACCATGATTGTAAGTTTCCTGAGGCCTCCCCAGCCATGTGGAACTGTGAGTCAATTAAACCTCCTTTCTTTATAAATTACCCAGTCTCAGGTAAAAAAAATGGACCAGTACAAAAGGGGAATTTAGTGTTGATAAACAGCCTGTGTTCGCCACAGTGGGCATCTCACTTAGTGTCCCAAACTTCTGTCTCTTCGTGAATGATAAATTTGATTGGGTCAGTATTTTTCAGTTTTGAGCTACTGATCCATTTTTACTATTTCTTCCATATCTAGATGTCACCTTTAAAATGACTTACTTTAACTTGGGCCGGGCGCAGTGGCTCAAGCCTGTAATCCCAGCACTTTGGGAGGCAGAGGCAGGCGGATCAAGAGGTCAGGAGATCGAGACCATCCTGGCTAACACGGTGAAATCCTGTCTCTACTAAAAATACAAAAAATTAGCTCGGCATGGTGGCGGGCGCCTGTAGTCCCAGCTACTCAGGAGGCTGAGGCAGGCGAATGGCGTGAACCTGGGAGGCGGAGCTTGCAGTGAGCAGAGATCACGCCACCGCACTCCAGCCTGGGCGACAGAGCGAGACTCCATCTCAAAAAACAAAAAACAAAAAACCCAAAAAAGACTTACTTTAACTTAACATCTTCTTAGCAGTAATATTCCTGAAATAATGGATGTGATATGCTAGTTACATGTTTTCTAACACATATTAGAATATACAACCAGTGAATGTGTGTCAATTGAATGTATGCTCTTTCAGATACATATATCAGCCCATGGGAATTCAGTGATCTGAGATTCTGTTCGATTGTTTGGAAAATTTTTTTCTTTTGAGACAAGGTCTTGCTTTGTCACCCAGGCTGGAGTATAGTGGCATGATCAAGGCTCACTGCAAACTCAACCTCTCAGGCTCAAGCGATCTTCCCATATCAGTCTCCCTAGAACTAGGACTACAGATATGTGCCACCATGCCTGGTTAATTTTTTTGATATTTTGTTGAGACGGGATCTCACCATGTGGTCCAGGCTGGTCTTGAACTCCTCAGCTCAAGCGATCTTCAGCCTCAGCCTCCCAAAGTGCTAGGATTACACAGTGAGCCACAGTAACTGGCTGGAAAATCTTTAATGCTTAAGAAAGAAAACGTCAGCAAAAATTCACTTTGTTATATGTCTCAAACCTGACAGTACTTGGGCAAGAAGTTTGACTGCTGGTCACAAACTGCATACTCTCTTGAGAATAGCACTATTTTAGAATGATTAAGGACAACAGAAAGGGGTCATAGGGATTTAGGCCTTTAAATAATAGCACAGCATCTCATTTCTGCCTTATTTCTCCTCCCTCTCCTTCCCCCTCAAGCACTAAAAGCAAGAGCTGGGGAAGCGGGAAGATTGACATACTGTGTTTTGGGGATGGACAATTTGGTATGACAGTTCTGACATTTAGGGCAAGAGCTGGGCTGGAGAAGGTGCTTAAAGGTGAGACGAAACGTCAAATTAGAATTTCTCCTTGAAACAAAGTGTAACAGGAGTTATGTCCCCGGGGCCTGAATCCATCTCTTTCTGCACCTCCTGCTGTCCCTGCCCGTCATTTCTCATCTGTATCAATCCCTGTAGCAGCCATCTCACCACCCTTCGGTTTTCTCTTCACTGTTTCCAGTGTTTCTGAAATGAAATTGATGATATCTTTTTCCTGCATCAAATTCCTCAATGTCTTATCATCATTGGGATAAAATATGGGGTGCACAGGCCCTTCCCACACCAGACCCTCCCCACCCAAGTAGCACCCACTTTAGTTAACCTGTGGTTCCCTGGGTGGGCCACACTCTTCATCCCCTGGGTCTCTCCCACACACTTCTCTCTTTTTGAAAAATGGTTGCCACTTCCCTTTACCACTTGGCTACCTCTGCGGTGATTCTTCAGAGCTAATCTTTGGCTTCGGCTCCCCTGGCAGCTTCAGGAAAGCGTCCCTCAGTATGGCTGGCTGCCACTTGCCTGCCTCCCCTCCTAGAGCACAGGGAGATGCATTTCACCCCTGGACTCCCAGCATCTGGCTTTAAGTTAGAGAGTCAATCACATTTGGTTGAATGAATGGAAGGATTATGCTTTTTCTAGACAATCACTAGCTCTTGATCCAATCAATTATAAAGTACTATATCTGGGAAGTATAAAGCTTTTCAAAATACATTTCAATAAAATGAAGTTAAAAGAAAAAAATCGCAATTGAAGGTTAAGAGTATATGATATCAATGTACCATTAAAAAGTTCATTCTCTTCATACTTAGCACATTTATTGTTGTATAAGAAGTTGGCAGATAAAGCAAAACTTTGGTTAGAGCCTTGACACAAAAGGAGTTTCTTAGATGAAGACTGGGAGTCCAATGGCTTTTTGAGGACAAGTCCAGGGTTTTACTGTCTTTTTTTGCCTTTATGTGTTTATCTGCTTTAGAGAGAAAATTTTTGCCTTCAAAAGAGAACTCTTTCTGAGCTGCCATTTAATAAGCAACAACTTCATTTTGCATGTAATCTGATGTATCATAAATCACACTTGCTTTTGAAGTCCATAAACAAAGGCCCCCTCACTTTTTTTTTGAGATGAGGTTTCCCTTTGTTGCCCAGGCTGCAGTGCAGCAGCACGATCTTGGCTCACTGCAACCTCTGCCTGCCGGGCTCAAGTGATCCTCCCACCTCAGCCTCTGGAGTGGCTAGAACTACAGGTGTGCGCCACCATGCCCGGCTAATTCAGAAGCCCTTTTAATAAAATGATTTATTCTTCAATTCCTGGAAAACAAAACCCGCTTCATGGTGACATAAAGGCCCAAAGCTTTGGCTTTGTGGCAGAATTGTAGGGAGACACAGCTTCATCAAAGCCCCCAGAAATAGAATAACTAATGCAAGGAAATTTGTGGTTATAGAGCAGTTAAGCCACAAAAGCCACCTCGAAATCCTAGGCTTAAGTAATCCTCCCACCTCAGCCTCCCAAGTAGTTGAGATTACAAGCATGCAACACCATGCATGTGTGCTCTTTTGCTTGCTTGCTTGCTTGCTTGCTTTTTCTTTCTTTTTCTTTCCTTCTTTGTTTCTTTCTTTGTTTCTTTCTTTCCTTCCTTCCTTCCTTCCATCCTTCTTTCCTTCCTTCCTCCCTCCCTCCGTCCCTTCCTTCCTTCCATTCATTCGTAACGACAGGGCCTCAAACAGGCTGATCTCAAACTCCTGGGCTCAAGCAATCCTCCCACCTCAGCCTCCCAAAGTGCTAGGATTACAGGTATTATCCACCGAGCCTGGCCCTCTATATTATTTATAATTTGATTTTTACGGGTATGTTTAAATTACCTGTTAGTAAATTTTCTATAATCCTTTCAAAGTTTTATCCAGCTCTTTATTTTAAATAGAAGAATTTAAAATAATTCTTGGCCAGGCATGGTGGCTCATATCTGTGATCCTGGCAGTTTGGGAGGCTGAGGTGGGAGGATTGCTTGAGCCCAGGAGTTAGAGACCAGCCTGGGCAACATAGTGAGACCGCCATCTCTACAACAATACACAAATTAGCTGGACATGGTGGCACATGCCTGCAGTCCCAGCTACTTGGTAGGGTGAGGCAGGCAGACTGCTTTAGCCCAGGAGGTCGAGGCTGTAGCGAGCCATGATTCCACCGCTGCACTCCAGCCTGGGCAACAGAGTGAGACCCTGTCTCAAAAAAAAAAAAAAAAAATAGAATTCTTCAGCTGCTGTTAAGGAAGATTCCTAGCTTCTTAGAGCTGTTGGCATTATAGTCATTGCCCTTGTGTCCATATGAGGCATCAGGAAAGCTGCAGCCTTCTTCCTCAAATCCCCTGGGGTTAAATTGTTGAATGCTCTGATACAAATCACCAGGTTAGTGATGGGCTCTGTATTAAATATTGACACAAGATAAATTACTGGAATACTTTTAAATGTCTCGTATTATTAAGCACTTAGTGATTTTATTATATTTTCACTTTCAGGAAAAACTAAAGTTTGGGTTACTAACATCTGACAGGCTAGAATTCTGAAACTTGTAACTCCATAACATCAGCTTAAAAAAATTGATTCCACAAGACACATACAAATACTCCTTGTAGGAGAATTATTTTGGCTCTATATATTGAGAGTTATTCAAAGATCCTTAAAATTATCTGGAAAGCTTCAGACTGATACTTTCAAGCAAATATTAGTAGTCAATCTTGTGGCAAAATACAAGCTCCTTAAGAGCAGAACTACTCTTTTCTTTATTTCCTCTACAGTCTTGCTGCTCAAAGTGTGGTCCATGGATCAGCAACATCAGCATTGTCTGGAAGTCTTTTAGAAATGTACAACCTTGGCCCCAACCTAGATTTACTGAATTTGAAACCTGTGCTTCAATAAGATAGAAGATTTGTGTGCACACTCAAGTTTGAGAAGCACTGGCCTATAGCACCCAACTCAGTGCTGGAAATGTAAGAGCTTAATAAAGTTTGGCTGGTGTTTCAGACTAGAACCTTCAAGAATTGATCATCAGTTTCAACTTCTTTGTTCCAAGGGTTGCTTTGGACTCTAGACTTCACTGTTACACATCTGCTAGAAATAAACAGCAAGGCAAAATTTAAATAATGGGATTTTTTTTAAAGTCCCATTCTATTTGATTATCTATCCTGCACTCAAACAAACTGAATTTGGAGAGAAAGAGCCATCTGTCACTCTCCTGCTTCCTTTTAACCACACAGTGTCCTCTATGTGGCAGTATAACTCTGAGAAATGTGCAGAAAGTCAGCATTTAGTCTTTAGTTACCATTTCTCTGCTCAGAGCTGTCTGTCCCACAACGACAGACGGATAAGAGAGTCCATGAGTTAGGCCTTGCTTGCAGTTGGGAGGCCCTCAGAGGTTTTCTCTCCTTCTTTCTCTATTTCATTAAACTCAAGAGGCCAAACATCTCAGATCTGGCCATATCACAGTACTGTAAACTCAACTGTCCCCTCTCCCTTAACTTAGGAAGCTTAACTAGAAAGGAACTCCAGAAACCATGGAAAAACCAAGTTCAAGATCATAACTCCTTAACACCTGGGCTTAGGTTGGAGGGAGTTGGTGCATGAACAGGCCTCAGATGGAATCCTCCAGATGGAATCCTTAAGCACTACCCTAATGACGTAGTGTTTCCTGTGACTAACATGAGCTTCAGATATCACATTTGCAGTGTTGGGAGTGGGAGCATCTAGGCAAGAATGGTTTTCATCCAGGGGTGTGTGTCCTATGGGTGGTGAAGCCAACAATTAGTATATCCTCTGGGCATTAAGCACACGACATGACCACAAAGAACTTTTGTAGCTCTGGGCTGGGGAGTATAGTTATGGCACCTGTTGATGAAGCAACAGTGCAAAGTCATTCAATGCTACAGTGGCTAGAAAAAGAATTAAGGTCTTGTATTTTTCTGCGATATACATTTTTCAGTGCACTTTCAACTACATTATTACATTTGATCCTTACAAGATTATGTGAGACTAGGACAGACATTGTTAGTCTCATTTTATATCTAAGAAAACTAACCAAATTCTTGGCAAGTTTAGAGTTTGCAGTGGTGGTTCATGGCAGTGGCTCAAATCCGCTTATTTTACTCATTCCTTGACTCAAGTAACTTAACGTCTCTGTAATGCAGTTTCCGTAGCAGTAAATGGAGATGAAAATAATTGGGCTTTATTCATATGGTAGTTAATACACACCAAGATTTTAGCATAGTGCTTGCCTATACACAGTAGGAGGTGATAACTGTTAGCTTCAATGGTTACTGCTGGAGATCACAAAGCTAATGAGTAGTAGACCCAGGACTTGAACCAGGATCTCTGGTTCTAAGTCCAATGATCTTTTCATTATGCATCAGTGTGAGTGATTCTGGACACACCTCAGGCATCGTCTCCTTCAGGAAGCATTTTCTGGTCTCACCCTGTTCCTGGCCAAGTGCTGATGTGAATTTTGACAGGAAGCAACCTCCTGTTCAGTCTTTGCAGCTGAGACCACATTGTATCCCTCTACCTGTGCTTCTTTATTTTGTTTGACCCCCTTTTGTCTTTTATCCTTTCTCCTGGAGGTGTATTTATTATCTATGCCTATAATTGTCCAATTCTCTTGCAGAGTCTGAATAAAATCACAGTTTAGCTCCAGCTGTGTAGCTTTCAACAGCCCCACATGAAGCTCCTGCTTGCTGCTGAGAAGACACACAGATGTGATTTATAATCAGATTGCAGGGGAATGTGGCATGTTGTCAAGGTTTCATTTCTGGCCATACAGGAGGGAGGAACTAAAAATGGGGCTGCCAGAACAAGAAGAAAATGTCAGGTGCTTGAAGGAAAGTGTAAAACTCAGACTCTAATTAGTTGGATGATGATACAATACCTTTTTCGGGGGGTTTTGTCTAATTCAGTAAAACTGAATTATGCTTGAGGAAAACAAACTCATTGCAGATTATACAGATATGAATGCATATGTGTAAGCATAGAAAGATATAGATACATATATGGATAGACATGTACATATGTCTTCGTTTTATTCCTGGAATTAGAAATGTTTATCCTATGTAGTCAAGCCTCAGTATACAAGCCCATCTTCTCACTTAATAATCAGTGTTATTAATATAAATAAACCATTCAAAATTTGTGTGATAATATAATAAAAGTCATAAT
This sequence comes from Pan troglodytes, assembly GCF_028858775.2. NCBI lineage: Eukaryota > Metazoa > Chordata > Mammalia > Primates > Hominidae > Pan > Pan troglodytes. The sequence continues at coordinate 35,570,885 of NC_072412.2, forward strand.
CATATTCTATTCCCAAACATTAGTTACTGCTATTTATACAACACATTGAATGATGTGACTGTTGGCCATGAACAATTTGTAACTTTACTAAAATGGATCTCCATTCTAATAAGCAGCTTTAAGGAGGACTTTTATAACCTTAGGGGAGTGTTTTGGGGCAACAATTAATTTACTAAATATAAGCAATCTATTTTTTTCTTACATAATAGGAATCTTGTCACTTTAGGCAACCTGTTGGAAAAACAAGTTTTACTATTTTGCAAGTCATCCATGAGGAGGAAAAGACAGATTGCTTAATCTGAAACTTTCAAAAGGATGAAATATAATAGTTAGAGCTACCTTAATACATGAAATATGAATAAGGGATCTCTGGGTTGGTACAAACTATTTTTAAGTCCTTCTATACCTACAAGAATAACAACCTTGCTTAATTTAAAACATTACACCCCCTGTTTTTCCTTGGTTTGAGAAAACATAAGCAGATTTGACTTCACATTTTTTCGACAAGAACATAGTTAGCTGATGGAAGGTGGGATGTGACATGTTAGTCAATGATGGGCCCAAAGCTAACTGTGAGATCATCAGTGTAGTTTTAAAATCAATTGGCAACACAGTCCCATGGTGAAGTCGTGTGATAATTTTCTCAGACACCTAATGTTTCAAAAAACGTCACACTATGAATTTTGATTATGGTTGTAATGTAAACTGGCTCTCCAGTTTTAAAATGATTACATAAAAGCATTGATTTGGTGCCTAAAACACATTTTTGCTCAGGAAGCACATTTGGGTGAAATGAACAGTTTCTAAATGAGCAGCATACATTTCCTTCACTTTAGAAAATAATCAGTTAATATATTCTTCTCTTACGATGCTACCAATTCAAAGCTTTTATGCATTTGTATTTACATAAATATATCATCACCTAATTATTAATGCTGAATTAGCTGTGCTAGTTCATTTTCTGTGAGTGACCCCAATAATCTTAGCCTTAACAAATTTAGGGAGGAAGGAATGACTAAGGCATAAACATCCAAGTTCTGCAACGAGGCCTCCAGCATGCCCTTCTGTCTGTGTTGTTAGAGACTTTCAGTGAGAACAAGGAGTGCTTGTAATCCTTTCAGTTGTCTCTTACTTAATGTTTGCCCAGTGGCTGGGTTTAATTTGGGCGAGGGCTCCTGGGGTCTCAGTTTGTGTAACTTTTTTGAGGCAAGGGCAGCAAGGAAGAAGCATTCTACTAGGCAGGTTTAGACGATGTCCAAGCTTGTAAGTCACCTGTGATGTCCAAGCTTGTAAGTCACCTGGGGGACTATCAAAAGATTTTTATGATTCAGAGGTGCCAGCAGGCAAGATTCCAGGCCAATTTGGAGAAATGAGAATAAGAAAAGAAAAAAAGAAATCCCAGATGAAAATAATTCAAGCCAAAACTCATGAGAAGTCACGGGCACAGTTCAGGAATTCTGTTAAGATTGAATAATAGGTTGTTATTAAGCCTAATCTTAAGAAAAAGACTCGCACAGGGATCCTGGTCTAATCTTCATTTTCAACTCATTCAGTCCCTAGACTTGTTGTCATCCAGTCCCTGAATTGTTGTCATTGTAGAATACCAGAATGATACTGCTGTAGAGGAAATGGTCACCAACTCCCTGAATCAACTGGGATTTTTCCATTTCCCAGGGGAGGTAAGAATGCAAAAAGGTGAGGAAAGGATCTGAGCCAGCAATATGTTACTAAATATTTAACAACTGGGCCGGGCGTGGTGGCTCATGCCTGTAATCCCAGCACTTTGGGAGGCTGAGGCAGGCAGATCACCTGAGGTCAGGAGTTCGAGACCAGCCTGGCCAACATGGCAAAACCCCATCTCTACTAAAAAATACAAAAATTAGCTGGGCATGGTGGCAGGCTCGAGTAATCCCAGGTACTAGCGTGCCGAGGCATGAGAATCACTTGAACCTGGGAGGCGGAGGTTGCAGTGAGCCGAGATCACGCCACTGCACTCCAGCCTGGGTGACAGAGTGAGACTCCGTATCAAAAACAAAAAACAAACAAAAATGGACAACTGGCTCTCTGGGGGAAAAAAAGTATGCCTATGTACATGTACATATGCTTATGAATTGTACTAATGTAAAGAATATGTAGCATACAACTTATAAATAGTAAAAATATAATATTCATATAGCTAATTGATTCTTACAGAACACTTCTGCTAATTTTTGCTGAAATTTTAAAATCTATAGCCAATCTACAGTTGCCATTGAGAAACAAATGTAGTTCTCACATGAATGTTAGTGGATATTTTGATTTAAGGCAATGAATGAGACTAAGTAAAATATCAAAGATGTATGTGGGAAATCACTTTTTGGTCATTGACTGGAATGCTGGAAGAATATTTCCTCAATTTTTTAACACTATTCACAATGCAATGGCCAGAGACATAACATATTTAAGAAGTTTAATCTGCATTATTTACATTTTATCCATCACTTTCTTAAGTTTAAACAAGGAACTGGAAAACTTTTCCTGTAAAGGGCCAGATAGTAAATATTTTAGGCTCTACAGGCCATATGGTCTCTATCTCAACTATCTCTGTCTATACAATTCTGCCTCTGTAGCACACAAGCAACCCACAGACAGTATGTAAACCAATGAGCGTGACTGTATTCCAACAAAACTTTATTTATGAACACTGAAATTTGAATTTCATATAGTTTTCATAAAATATTATTCTTCTTTGAATTTTTTTCAACAATTAAAAAATATAAAAGCCACTTTAGCTCATAAGCCATACAAAAATGGGCAATGGGCTAGATTTGTTTTATGTGTTACAGTTTGCCATTTTCTCTTCTAATCAATCAACAAAACAATAAATAAATTCATAGCAGTTATCAACTTCTGTGATATAAATATTCTCACCATGGCTGATTTCAAGCTTTCAATGTGACATCATTGAATGCTGTGGAGAGATGTGGAGTAGCACGTCATTATACAGTATTTTCACCCTATGGATATAATAGATAAGAATAACCTCAAGAACATAGATAATATTAAAATGTAGTAAAAATAATTAAAATTATGAGTGTTGAGCATTTATTACCTTATTTCTAGTATAACTTAATTATTTGTAAGCTTATACAATTTTATTTGTTATTTCTATTTTTTATTTATTTTTGAGACAGAGTCTCCCTCTGTCGCCCAGGCTGGAGTGCAGTGGCGAGATCTCGGCTCATTGCAACCTCCATCTCCCAGGTTCTAAGCGATTCTCCTGCCTTAGCCGCCAGAGTAGCTGGGATTACAGGAGCGCACCACCACGCCCGGCTAATTTTGTATTTTTAGTAGAGACGGCGTTTCACCATATTGGCCAGGCTGGTCTCAAACTCCTGACCTCAGGTGATCCACCCACCTTGGCCTCTCAAAGTGCTGGGATTACAGGCGTGAGCCAATGCACCCGGCCTACAATTTTATTTTTAATAATGGCTGTGTTCAACAACTGGCTGGCAAAATTCTCAGACGTTTAACAATTGACTCCTGAGAGTTAGTACAGGTTGTCTCCACCAAATCACAAAACTTTGCACTTTTCTAGAGCATATTGCACACTTGACTCTGAGATTCCCACAGCAACACTAACTCTTCATCCACAGACATAGAATTGCCCTCTGGAGCTACCCACAAAGAGTTCCAGAGATCTTAGGCCCTAAGTCATCTCAGAAGCTTTTGCTATCTCTGTCTTCCACACAAAAGTGGGATGAGAAGGAGACCTTTATTGCCACAGGAACAAATAACAGTGGCGATATCTAGCATTTCTGGAGTGTTTACTCTGGGCCAGGTACTGTTTTAATCTTTTACTTATACCAGCTCATTTGATTGTGATTCATCCCCGAGTAACTTTCCATCATCATCATTTTACATTTAAGGATATTGAGAAACAGAGATGTGAGGCTGCTTGTCCACTCACACATGTAAACAGTAGAGTTCCAACCTCCCTAAACACTAGGTTGTGTGTACTTGAGGAGATAAGTACCTCTATTTTATTATTTACTTATTTATGTACCCACTAACAGATTATCAACTAAATTCAATATATCCCAAACTGGGCCATCATCTTTCCTCCCAAACCTCCTTTTCCTCTGTTTTTTTTGTTTTGTTTTGTTTTGTTTGTTTGCTCTTGTTAATGACACCAGTACTATACTAGACACCCTGGGATCTTGGACTCTTTCCTTGTCTTTATTCCAAGCAGTTGCCAATACCGTTAACTCAACTTTTAATACTTCTTTTCACTGTACCTTTTGTTTATATACACAAATAGGTGCAATAAAATTGTGTTGCAAGTTGCTAACAGTATTCAGTATAGTAACATGTTGAACAGAATGTTCAAAAAATGAGGCTGGGGCCGGGCGCGGTGGCTCACATCTGTAATCCCAGCACTTTGGGAGGCTAAGGCGGGTGGATCACCTGAGGTCAGGAGATCGAGACCAACCTGGCCAACATGGGGAAACCCCGTCTCTACTAAAAATACAAAAAAAATTAGCCAGGCGTGGTGGCGGGCGCCTGTAGTCCCAGCTACTTGGGAGGCTGAGGCAGGAGAATGGCGTAAACCTGGGAGGCAGAGCTTGCAGTGAGCAGAGATCACGACACCGCACTCCAGCCTGGGCAACAGAGCGAGACTCCGTCTCAAAAAAAAAAAAAAAAAATTAGGCTAGGCATAGTGTCTCACATCTCTAATTCTAGCATTTTGGGAGGCCGAAGCGGGTGGATCACTTGAGGTCAGGAGTTTGAGACCAGCCTGGCCAGCATGGTGAAACCCCATCTCTACTAAAAATACAAAAATTAGCCGGGCATGGTGATGCATGCCTGTAGTCCCAGCTACCTGGGAGGCTGATGCACAAGAATGGCTTGAGCCCAGGAGGCGGAGGTTGCAGTGAGCCGAGATTGCACCATTGCACTCCAGCCTGGGCGACAGAGCAAGACTAAGTCTCCAAAAAAAAAAAAAAGAAATCACCTGATGATACATTTCTTAGCACACATCCTTACTGTTAAGTGATGCATGATTGCATATACAACACTTCTGAAATCTATTCATCCATAAGTTGACAGACACTTAGGTTGACTCCATATCTTGGCTATTGTGAATAATGCTGCAAGGAACGTGGGAATGCAAATATCTCTTCCACACACTGATTTCATTTCCTTAGAATATATATCCAGTAGTGGGATTGCTGGGTCATATGGTAGTTCTATTTTTAATTTTTTGAAGAATCTCCATACTATCATTCATAATGACTGAACTAATTTACAATCTTACCAACCGTGTACAAGGGTTCCCTCTTCTCCACATCTCTACCAAAACTTATCTTCTGTCTTTTTGATGATAGCCATTCTAACAGGTGTGAGGTAACAGCTCATTGTGGTTTTAATTTGCATTTCTTTGATGATTAGTAACATTGAGCATTTTATCATATACATGTTAGCAATTTGTATATCTTCTTTTGAGAAATGTCTGTTCAGGTACTTTGCCCATTTTAAAATTGTAATTGATTTCTTGCTATTGAGTTGAGTTCCTTATATACTTTGGACATTAATCCCTTATAAAATGTGTGGTTTGTAAATATTTTCTTCTATTTCATAGGTTGTCTCTTCACTCCATGGATTATTTCCTTTGCTGTGCAAAAACTTTCTAGCTTGATGTAGTATCACTTGTCTATATTCATTTTTGTTGCCTGTGTTTTTGAAGTTATATCCAAAAAATAATTGTCCAGAATAATATCACAGAGCTTTTCAACTATGTTTTCCTCTAGCAGTTTTTTAGACTAAGGTCTTATGTTTAAGTCTTTAATCAATTTTGAGTTGATTTAAGTATATCGTGTGAGATAAGAAACATTTTAACTTTCACCATTTAGTATGATGTTATCTATGGAGTTGTCATGTATAGCCTTTATTGTGTTGAGATACATTCCTTCTATACCTAATTGTTGAGAGGGTTTTTCTTTCTTTTAAAATCATGAAAGTAGGCTGAATTTTGGCAAATGATTTTTCTACATCTACTGAGATGATGTTACAGTTTCTTTTTTTGTTCTTCATTCTGTTAATGTGGTGAATCACATTTGTGGATTTGCATATATTGTACCATCCTTGCATCTTTGGGAAAAATTCCACTTGATCATAGTGAACCATCTTTTAAATGTGCAGTTGAATTTGGTTTGGTAGTATTTTGTTGAGGATTTTTGCACCTATGTTCATTAGTGATATTGGCCTGTAATTTTCCTTTTCTTGTAAATTTCTTTTCTTGTAATTTTCTTTTCTTTTCAAAGTCCTTGTCTGGCTTTGGTATCAGGGTAATGCTGGTCGCATAAAGTTGGTATGGAAGTATTCCTTCTTCTTCAATTTTTGAGAAGAGTTTGTGACAGATTGGTATTAATTCTTGAAATGTTTAGTACAATTAAGGAGTGAAGCCATTCAGTTTTCGGCTTTTCTTTGATGGGAGACTTTATTACTGAATCTCCTTCCTCATTATTTTTTTTTTATTTTTGAATTTTTCTTTGAGACAGAGTCTCCCTCTGTCTCCCAGGCTGGAGTACAGTGGCACAATCTCAGCTCACTGCAGCCTCTGCCTCCCGGGTTCAAGCAATTCTCATGCCCCAGCCTCCCAAGTAGCTGGGACTACAGGCGCATGCCACCACTCCTGGCTGATTTTTGTATTTTTAGTAGAGAAGGGGTTTCACCATGTTGGCCAGGCTGGTCTTGAACTCCTGACCTCAGGTGATCCACCCGCCTTAGCCTCCCAAAGTGCTGGGATTACAGACGTGAGCCACCACGCCCGGTCTCTCCTTTTTCATTATTGATCTCTTCAGATTTTCTATTTCTACATGATTGAGTCTTGTTAGATTTCAGGTGTCTAGGAATGTACCCATTTCTTCAAGGTTTCCAATTTGTTGGCATATGGTTGTAGATAATAGTCACTTATGATTTTTTTTATCTCTGTGGTATCAGTTGTAATCGCTCTGCTTTCATTTCTGATTTTATTTATTTGAGTCTTCTCTCTTTTTTGGTCTAATTAAAGGTTTGTCAATTTTGTTTATCTTTTCAAAACACCTTCTATTCATCTTTTCTTTGTTTTTCTACTATCTATTTCATGTATTTCTGCTCTGATCTTTATTATTCCCTTTCTCTACTAACTTTGGGCTTAGTTTGTTGTTCTTTTTCTAGCTTCTTGAGGTGTAATGTTAGGTTGTCTATTGGAGATCTTTCTTCTTTTTTTGACATAGGCATTTATTGCTATAAATTTTCCTATTAGAATTGCTTTTGCTGCATCTCATAAGTTTTGGTATGTTATCTGTCCATTTTCGTTTGTCTCAAGATATTTTAAAATTTAACTTTTAATGTATTCTTTGACCCATTGTTTGTTCAGAAGAAGGTTGTTTATTTCCATGTACATGTAAATTTCCCAAAATTCCCCCTGTTACTTGATTTCTAGCTTCATACCATTGTGGTTGTAAGAAATACTTGATCTGATTTTAATCTGAAATTTATTGAGACTTGTTTTGTTTCCTAACATATGATCTATTCTGGAGACTGTTCCACGTGTGTATCCTGTTGCTGTTGGATAAAATGTTCTGTATGTTTGTTAAGTCCATTTGGTCTAAAGAGTGGTTTATGTCCAATGTTTCCTTCTTTATTTTCTATCTGGATGATCTGTACACTGCTAAAAGTGGTGTATCGATGTCCTTACTATTATTGTATTACAGTCTATCTCTCCCTTCAGATCTATTAATATTTGCTTTATATATTTATGAACTTTGATGTTCAGTACATATATATCTGCGATTGTTATATGCTCTAGAAAAATGTACTCCTTTATCATTACATATTGACCTTCTTTGTCTCATCTTAGCATTTTTGACTTAAGGTTTATTTTATCTGATATAAATATAGCTACTTCTGCTCTCTTTTGGTTTCCATTTGCACAGAATATCTTCTCTTATCCCTTTGCTTTCAGTCTACATGTGTCCTTAAAAGAGACATGGGTCTCTTGTGGGCAGCATAGTTGTATTGGGTTTAAAACTCATTTAACCACTCTATGTCTTTTGATTGGAGAATTTAATCAATTTACACTCAGGGTAATCATTGACAGGTAAGAACTTGCTACTGCCATTACTTTTTTTTTTTTTTTTTTTTTTTGCTGTTTAGTAGATCCTTTAGTAGATCTTATATTCCTTTCCTCCTGTCTTGCTATTTTCCTATGTAATTAATAATTTTCTTTAGTGGTATGCTTTGGTTTCTTACTTTTTATCTGGTTTTTATCTAGCATGGGACTTTTGCTTTGTGGTTACCATGAGGTTTACATAAAATGTCAACAGTCTATTCTAAGCTGGTAACGACTTAACTTTATTTTTTTTTGTTGTGTAGGAGAAACTCATCTTAAACTTAACTTGAGTGACAATATGAAGTTGTGCAAAGAGCTCTGAGAACTTGTGCCAATTCCTTAAGCTTTTTGAGTCTCAGTTTCTTCAACTTTAAAATAGAAATAATTGTGCTTTCCTTACAGTGTTGTTCTGAGCACTTAATGAGATAATATACATTAAGCTGTCTGACACATAGTCAGTGTTTGGTAAGTGCTTGTTTCTTTGCCTTCTTAAGCAAGCACAAACTTACATTGCATCCATCAGTCCCACTTGTCATTGCCAGTATATTAATATCACTGCGCTGACCAGTACTAATCAATTTTCTAGGACAGCTCTATATTTCTTCCTAGTATCCGTTACTGTTGCAGTAAGTCTGGCAAACCTAATCATAATACATGAAAAAATGCAATTGTTAACCTGAAAAAAGTGAAAATCCAGACTCTTTATCCTGCATACATTTTCAGAATCTGGTTTTAAATCCCAGGTAAGTAGCTTGAAGCTCACATCCCTGAAGAAAACAGACGTCTACCTCTGCCACGTTGCCCAACTTGAGGGGTGCAATTCACATTGTATAGTATCCTATGCTGTACACCAGAGATACAAGGTAAATGGTGACACTGGAGTTGTGCAGTGCTGCAATGTTGGACAACTTGCTGCTGTTCTCATTTTTACATGATTGATTGGGAAGTAGGATATGGAAGGAGGGAGCGATTAAGTTACACTTTGTTCTCCATTTTAGGCAAGACCAACATCCCAGGTTTTGAGGTCTTTAAATATTGCAGAGAAATTATCAAAGAAGTAAAAGATTGTAAGTGCTATAGATAATTGCCAAAATTATTTTCAGAACAGATGTTTTCATTATAATATAGCAATCATAATACTAACCAAGAATTTCTGAACAAATTCCTATCAATGGGAGGATAGAGTTGTCATTGCCATCAAGCTCTATGGGGTAATCACAGAGCGTGACAGCAATCTACTTGTCTTTCCCACAAAAGGGCTTATATATCCAGAGAAGGCGAGCTCTTCAGTATGGGAAGATGAGGGTTGTGAATCTTAACTACTCAATGTAGTGCAAGTAATTTTAGATCCCAAGATAACCTAACTATAAAGTGATGGTGGTGTTTATTATCTTAATCTGTTGGTGTGTGAATATTATTATTCATAAACTTAATACTGATATCTTGGGACTGCAGCAGGGTTCCAGGACCTCATTTCTTAATGTCTTCTTTACTGCTATAAATCTCAAAACAAATACAATAATCACAAGGAAGCATCAGCAGCTGGGATAGTTAAACACTACTTACCTTCACTATATAGAAAAGATAAGTGCTCTTCATTGCAAAAGAATCCTTTACGGGTAAATGTTTTGTGGTAGAAATGTTCTTTCTGACAAAATTCGCTCTTTTGGAACATTGATACATAATATATGTACACATTTTTGGGGTACATGTGATAATTTAATACATTCATATAATGTGTAAAGATCAAGTTAGACTAGTTGCTCTTAAATTTTTGTCTTTTCTTTACACTAGAATTTGAATTATTCTTCTGTTTGAAATGTACAACAGGTTGTTGTAAACTATAGTCACCTTACTGATCTATCGAACACTAGGCCTTATTTATTCTATCTGACTGTATATTTGTAACCCTTAATCAACCTCTCTTCACCCCCATCCACCTCCCCTACACTTCCTGTCCTCTAGTAACCACCAGTCTACTCTCTATCTTCATGAGATGTACTTTTTTTTAGCTCCCACATGTGACAACATGCAATATTTGTCATTCTGTGCTCAGCTTATTTCACTTGACACGAGGACCCCCAGATCCATCCATATGGTTGCAGATGAAAGGATTTTATTCTTTTTATGGCAGAATAATATTCAATTGTGTATAAATACCACTTTTCCTTTATGCATTCACCCACTGATGGACACATAAGTTGATTCTGTATCTTGGCTGTTGTGAATGGTGCTGTAATAAACATGAAAGTGCAGATATTTCTTCAATATACTGATTTTCTTCCTCTGGGATATATACCCAGCAGTGGAATTACTGGATCATATGGTAGTTCTATTTTTAGTTTTGGAAGGAACCTCCATACAGTTTTCTGTAGTGGTTGTACTACTTTACATTCTCACCACAGAATAAAAGTGGTTCCCTTGCTCTGCATTCTCATAGCGTTTGTTATTTTCTGTCTTTTTGATAATAGCCATTTTAACTGGAGTGAGATAATATCTCACTGTAGTTTTGATTTGCATCTCCCTGATGAATAGCAATATTGAACATTTTTTCATATACCTATTGTCCATTTATATGTCTTCTTTTGAGAAATGTCTATTCAGATCTTTGCCCATTTAAAAATAAAATTATTATTTTTCTATTGAATTGTTTGAGTGCCTTATGTATTCTGGTTATTAATCCCTCACCAGTTAAATAGCTTGCAAATATGTTCTTCCATTCTGTAAGCTGTCTCTTCACTTTGTTGTTTCCTTGACTGTTCAGAAGCTTATTAACTTGATGTAATCCCATTTGTTCATTTTTGCTTTGGTTGCTTGTGCTTTAGAGGTATTACTCCAGAAATCTTTGCCCCAGCCATTGTCCTGAGGTGTTTCCCAATGATTTATCCTAGTAGTTTTAGAGTTTCTGGTCTTAGATTTAAGTTGTTAATCCATTTTGATTTGATTTTTGTATACGGTTAGAGATAGGGGTATAGTTTCATTCTTCTGCCTATGGATATCCAATATTCCCAGCACCATTTATTGAAGAAACTGTCTTTTCCCCATTGTAGGTTCTGGACTCCTTTGTCCCAAATGAGTTGGCTATAAATGTGTGGATTTATATAAGGATCTCTATTCCGTTCCATTTGTCTGTATGTCTGTTTTTATGCCAGTACCATGCTGTTTTGGCTACTACAGCTTTGTAGTATAATTTGAAGTCATGTAATGTGATGTCTTCAGCTCGGAGCTTTTCCTCAAGAAGGCTTTGCCTGTCCTGAGTCTTTTGTGGTTCCATATTTCCAAATTTTAGAATTTTTTGTGTGTGAGTGTGAAGAATGTCATTTGTATTTTGATAGAGATTGCACTGAGACTGTAGGTTGCTTTGGGTAGCACGAACACTTTGCCAATGTTGACTTTTCTAGTCCACAAACATAGAATACTCTTCCAATTTTTTGTGTCCTCTTCAATTTGTTTCATCAATGTATTATATTTGACATTGTAGAGATCTTTCACTTGTTTGGTTAGTTTTATTCCTAAGTATTTTTTGTAGCTATTGTAAATGAAATAACTTTCTTTTTTTCAGATTTTTGTTGTTGTCGTGTAGAGATGCTATAGCTTTTTGTATGTTGATTTTGTATCCTGTAACTTTACTGAATTTATTAAACAGTTTTAACAGTTTTTTTTTTTTGGTAGAGTCTTTAAGTTTTTCTAAATATAAGATTATATTGTCTGCAAACAAGGAACATTTGACTTCTTTCCAACTTGGATGCCTTTTATTTCTTTCTCATGTCTAATTGGTCTAGCTAGGATTTACAGTACTATGTTAAGTAAAAATAGTGAAAGCAGACATCCTTGTCTTGTTCCAGATTTTAGAAAAGAAAGTTTTCATTTTCCCCCATGCAGTATGATGCTAGGTGTGGGCTTGCCATATATTGCCTTCATTGTATTGAGATAAGTTCTTTTTATAACCAGTTTCTTGATGGTTTTTATCATGAAGGGATGTTGAATTTTATGGAATGCTTTTTCAGCATCTATTGAAATGATCATACAGTTTTTGCCCTTGGTTTTATTGATGTGATATATAATATTTATTTATTTGCATGTTTTGAACCATCCTTGCATCCCTGGGATGAATCCTACTTGATCATAATGAGTGATTTTTAAATGTGTTGTTTAATTCAGTTTGCTAGTGTTTTGTTGAGAATTTTTTATCTATGTTCCTCAGTGCTTTTGTCCTGTAGTATTCTTTGTTTCTTTTTAGTTATGTCTTTGTCTGGTTTTGATAGAAGGTAATGCTGGCCTCATAGAATAAGTTTGGAAGTATTCCCTCTTCTTTAACTTTTTGAAGAGTTTCAGTAGAATTGGTATCAGTTCTTTAAATGTTTGGTAGAATTCAGCAATGAAGAAAGTATGTCCTGGCCTTTTTTTAAAACCTTTTATTTAGCAGACTTTAGTTCCGTTAGGCCTGGGCTTTTCTTTGATGGGAGAGTTTTTATTACTATCTCATTACTTATTATGAGTATGTTCTGGTTTTCTATTTCTTTATTTTTTCTTTAACAAAATTTTTTAAAATTATACTTTAAGTCCTAGTGTACGTGTGCACAATGTGCAGGTTTGTCACACATGTATACATGTGCCATGTTGGTGTACTGCACCCACCAACTTGTCATCTACATTAGGTATATCTCCTAATGCTATCCTTCCCCCCTCCCCCCACCCCACAACAGGCCCTGGTGTGTGATGTTCCCCTTCCTGTGTCCAAGTGTTCTCATTGTTCGATTCCCACCTATGAGTGAGAACATGCGGTGTTTGGTTTTTTGTTCTTGTGATAGTTTGCTGAGAATGATGGTTTCCAGCTTCATCCATGTCCCTACAAAGGACATGAACTCATCATTTTTTATGGCTGCATAGTATTCCATGGTGTATATGTGCCGCATTTTCTTAATCCAGTCTATCATTGATGGACATTTGGGTTGGTTCCAAGTCTTTGCTATTGTGAATAGTGCTGCAATAAACTATGTGTGCATGTGCCTTTATAGCAGCATGATTTATAATCCTTTGGGTATATACCCAGTAGTGGGATGGCTGGGTCAAATGGTATTTCTAGTTCTAGATCCTTGAGGAATCGCCACACTGACTTCCACAATGGTTGAACTAGTTTACACCAACAGTGTAAAAGTGTTCCTATTTCTCCACATCCACTCCAGCACCTGTTGTTTCCTGACTTTTTAATGATTGCCATTCTAACTGGTGTGAGATGGTATCTCATTGTGGTTTTGATTTGCATTTCTCTGATGGCCAGTGATGATGAGCATTTTTTCATGTGTCTGTTGGCTGCATAAATGTCTTCTTTTGAGAAGTGTCTGTTCATATCCTTTGCCCACTTGTTGATGGGGTTGTTTGTTTTTTTCTTGTAAATTTGTTTGAGTTCATTGTAGATTCTGGATATTAGCCCTTTGTCAGATGAGTAGATTGCAAAAATTTTCTCCCATTCTGTAGGTTGCCTGTTCACTCTGATGGTAGTTTCTTTTGCTGTGCAGAAGCTCTTTAGTTTAATTAGATCTCATTTATCAATTTTGGCTTCTGTTGCCATCACTTTTGGTGTTTTAGACATGAAGTCCTTGCCCATGCCTATGTCCTGAATGGTATTGCCTAGGTTTTCTTCTACGGTTTTTATGGTTTTAGGTCTAACATTTAAGTCTTTAATCCATCTTGAATTAATTTTTGTATAAGGTGTAAGGAAGGGATCCAGTTTCAGCTTTCTACATATGGCTAGTCAGTTTTCCCAGCACCATTTATTAAATAGGGAATCGTTTCCCCATTTCTTGTTTTTGTCAGGTTTGTCAAAGATCAGATGGTTGTAGATGTGTAGTATTATTTCTGAGGGCTCTGTTCTGTTCCATTTGTCTATATCTCTGTTTTGGTACCAATATCATGCTGTTTTGTTTACTGTAGCCTTGTAGTATAGTTTGAAGTCAGATAGCATGATGCCTCCAGCTTTGCTCCTTTGGCTTAGGATTGACTTGGCAATGTGGGCTCTTTTTTGGTTCCATGTGAGCTTTAAAGTAGTTTTTTCCAATTCTGTGAAGAAAGTCATTGGTAGCTTGATGGGGATGGCATTGAATCTATAAATTATCTTGGGCAGTATGGCCATTTTCACGATATTGGTTTTTCCTATCCATGAGCATGGAATGTTCTTCCATTTGTTCATATCCTCTTTTCTTTCGTTGAGCATTGGTTTGTAGTTCTCCTTGAAGAGGTCCTTCACGTCCCTTGTAAGTTGGATTCCTAGGTATTTTATTCTCTTTGAAGCAATTGTGAATGGAGTTCACTCATGATTTGGCTCTCTGTTTGTCTGTTATTGGTATATAAGAATGCTTGTGATTTTTGCACATTGATTTTGTATCCTGAGACTTTGCTGAAGTTGCTTATCAGCTTCAGGAGATTTTGGGCTGAGACAATGGGGTTTCCTAAATATACAATCATGTCATCTGCAAACAGGGACAATTTGACTTCCTTTTTTCCCAATCGAATAAACTTTATTTCCTTCTCCTGCCTGATTGTCCTGGCCAGAACTTCCAACACTATGTTGAATAGGAGTGGTGAGAGAGGGCATCCCTGTCTTGTGCCCGTTTTCAAAGGGAATGCTTCCAGTTTTTGCCCATTCAGTATGATATTGGCTGTGGGTTTGTAATAAATAGCTCTTATTATTTTGAGATACGTCCCATCAATACCTAATTTATTGAGAGTTTTTAGCATGAAGTCCTGTTGAATTTCGTCAAAGGCCTTTTCTGTATCTATTGAGATAATCATGTGGTTTTTGTCTTTGGTTCTGTTTATATGCTGGATTATGTTTATTGATTTGCATATTTTGAACCAGCCTTGCATCCCAGGGATGAAGCCCACTTGATCATGGTGGATAAGCTTTTTGATGTGCTGCTGGATTCAGTTTGCCAGTATTTTACTGAGGATTTTTGCATCGATGTTCATCAGGGATATTGGTCTGAAATTCTCTTTTTTTGTTGTGTCTCTGCCAGGCTTTGGTATCAGGATGATGCTGGCCTCATAAAATGAGTTAGGGAGGATTCCCTCTTTTTCTCTAGATTGGAATGGTTTCAGAAGGAATGGTACCAGCTCCTCCTTGTACCTCTGGTAGAATTCAGCTATGAATCCATCTGGTCCTGGACTTTTTTTGGTTGGTAGGCTATTAATTATTACCTCAATTTCAGAGCCTGTTATTGGTCTATTCAGGAATTCAACTTCTTCCTGGTTTAGTCTTGGGAGAGTGTATGCATCCAGGAATTTATCCATTTCTTCTAGATTTTCTAGTTCATTTGCATAGAGGTGTTTATAGTATTCTCTGACAGTAGTTTGTATTTCTGTGGGATCGGTGGTGATATCCCCTTTATTATTTTTTATTGCATCTTTTGATTCTTCTCTCTTTTCTTCTTTATTAGTCTTGCTAGCGGTCTATCAATTTTGTTGATCTTTTCAAAAAACCAGCTCCTGGATTCATTGATTTTTTGAAGGGGTTTTTGTGTCTCTATCTCTTTCAGTTCTTCTCTGATCTTAGTTATTTCTTGCCTTCTGCTAGCTTTTGAATGTGCTCTTGCTTCTCTAGTTGTTTTAATTGTAATGTTAGGGTGTCAGTTTTAGATCTTTCCTGCTTTCTCTTGTGGGCATTTAGTGCTATAAATTTCCCTCTACACACTGCGCTGAATGTGTCCCAGAGATTCTAGTATGTTGTGTCTTTGTTCTCATTGGTTTCAAAGAACATTTTTATTTCTGCCTTCATTTTGTTATGTACCCAGTAGTCATTCAGGAGCAGGTTGTTCAGTTTCCATGTAGTTGAGAGATTTTGAGTTTCTTAATCCTGAGTTCTAGTTTGATTGCACTGTGGTCTGAGAGACAGTTTGTTATAATTTCTGTTCTTCTACATTTGCTGAGGAGTGCTTTACTTCCAACTATGTGGTCAATTTTGGACTAAGTGCGATGTGGTGCTGAGAAAAATGTATATTCTGTTGATTTGGGGTGGAGAGTTCTGTAGATGTCTATTAGGTCTGCTTGGTTCAGAGCTGAGTTCAATTCCTGTATATCCTTGTTAACTTTCTGTCTCGTTGATCTGTCTAATGTTGACAGTGGGGTGTTAAAATCTCCCGTTATTATTGTGTGGGAGTCTAAGTCTCTTTGTAGATCTCTAAGGACTTGCTTTATGAATCTGGGTGCTCCTGTATTGGGTGCATATATATTTAAGACAGTTAGTTCTTCTTGTTGAATTGATCCCTTCACCATTATTTAATGGCTTTCTTTGTCTCTTTTGATCTTTGTTGGTTTAAAGTCTGTTTTATCAGAGACTAGGATTGCAACCCCTCCCTTTTGTTGTTTTCCATTTGCTTGGTAGATCTTCCTCCATCCCTTTATTTTGAGCCTATGTGTGACTCTGCACGTGAGATGGGTCTCCTGAATGCAGCACATTGATGGGTCTTGACTCTTTATCCAATTTTCCAGTCTGTGTCTTTTAATTGGGGCTTTTAGCCCATTTACATTTAAGGTTAATATTGTTATGTGTGAATTTGATCCTGTCATTATAATGTTAGCTGGTTATTTTGCTTGTTAGTTGATGCAGTTTATTCCTAGCATTGATGGTCTTTACAATTTGGCATGTTTTTGCAGTGGCTGGTACCGGTTGTTCCTTTCCATGTTCAGTGCTTCCTTCAGGAGCTCTTTTAGGGCAGGCTGCTGGTGACAAAATCTCTCAGCATTTGCTTGTCTGTAAAGTATTTTATTTCTCCTTCACTTATGAAGCTTAGTTTGGCTGGATATGAAATTCTGGGTTGAAAATTCTTTCCTTTAAGAATGTTGAATATTGGCCCCCACTCTCTTCTGGCTTGTAGACTTTCTGCCGAGATATCAGCTGTTAGTCTGATGGGCTTCCCTTTGTGGGTAACCTGACCTTTCTCTCTGGCTGCCCTTAACATTTTTTCCTTCATTTCAACTTTGGTGAATCTGACAATTATGTGTCTTGGAGTTGCTCTTCTCTAGGACTATCTTTTTGGCATTCTCTGTATTTCCTGAATTTGAATGTTGGCCTGCCTTGCTAGGTTGGGGAATTTCTCCTGGATAATATCCTGCAGAGTGTTTTCCAACTTGGTTCCATTCTCCCCGTCACTTTCAGGTACACCAATCAGACGTAGATTTTGTCTTTTCACATAGTCCCATATTTCTTGGAGGCTTTGTTCATCTCTTTTTACTCTTTTTTCTCTAAACTTCTCTTCTCACTTCATTTCATTCATTTGATCTTCAATCACTGGTACCCTTTCTTCCAGTTGATTGAATTGGCTACTGAAGTTTGTGCATTCGTCAGGTAGTTCTTGTGACATGGTTTTCAG
This sequence comes from Pan troglodytes, assembly GCF_028858775.2. Lineage (NCBI taxonomy): Eukaryota > Metazoa > Chordata > Mammalia > Primates > Hominidae > Pan > Pan troglodytes. The sequence goes on from NC_072412.2 coordinate 35,588,387, forward strand.
CTCCATCAGGTCATTTAAAGACTTCTCTACGTATTCAGTTAGGCATTCATCTAATCTTTTTTCAAGGTTTTTAGCTTCTTTGTGATGGGTTCGAACTTCCTCCTTTAGCTGGTAGAAGTTTGATCATCTGAAGCCTTCTTCTCTCAACTTATCAAAGTCATTCTCCATCCAGCTTTGTTCCATTACTGGCAAGGAGCTGCGTTCCTTTGGAGGGGAGAGGTGCTCTGATTTTTAGAATTTTCAGCTTTTCTGCTCTGTTTTTTCCCCATCTTTGTAGTTGTATCTACCTTTAGTCTTTGATGATGGTGACATACAGATGGGGTTTTGGTGTGGATGTCCTTTCTGTTTGTTAGTTTTCCTTCTAACAGTTAGGACCCTCAGCTGCAGATCTTTTGGAGTTTGCTGGACGTCCACTCTAGACCCTGTTTGCCTGGGTATCAGCAGCAGAGGCTGCAGAACAGTGAATATTGCTGAACAGCAAATGTTGCTGCCTGATCATTCCTCTGGAAGCTTCATCTCAGAGGGGCACCCGGCCGTGTGAGGTGTCAGTCTGCCCCTACTGGGGGTGCCTCCCAGTTAGGCTACTCGGGGTTCAGAGACCCACTTGAGGAGGCAGTCTGTCTGTTCTCAGATCTCAAACTCCGTGCTGGGAGAACCACTACTCTCTTCAAACATGTCAGACAGGGACATTTAAGTCTGCAGAGGTTTCTGCTGGCTTTTGTTTGGCTATGCCCTGCCCCTACAGGTGGAGTCTACAGAGGCAGGCAGGCCTCCTTTAGCTGCAGTGGGTTCCACCCAGTTTGAGCTTCCCGGCTGCTTTGTTTACTTACTCAAGCCTCAGCAATGGTGGGCACCCCTCCCCCAGCCTCGCTGCTGCCTTGCAGTTCAATCTCAGACTGCTGTGCTAGCAATGAGTGAGGCTCCGTGGGTGTGGGACCCTCCAAGCCAGGCATGGGATATAATCTCCTGGTGTGCCATTTGCTAAGACCTTTGGAAAAGTGCAGTATTAGGGTGGGAGTGTCCTGATTTTCCAGGTGCCATCTGTCACAGCTTTGTTTGGCTAGGAAAGGGAATTCCCTGACCCCTTGTGCTTCCCAGGTGAGGTGATGCCTCACCCTGCTTTGACTCACACTCAATGGACAGCACCCACTATCCTGCCCCCACTGTCTGACGAGCCCCAGTGAGATGCACCTGGTACCTCAGTTGGAAATGCAGAAATCACCCATCTTCTGCGTCGCTCACGCTGGGAAGTGTAGACTGGAGCTGTTCCTATTTGGCCATCTTGGAACCACCCCCTTCTGTTTCTTTATGGTTTAATTTTGGTACATTGTTTACGTGTCTAGAAATTTATCTACTTTTTTCTACATTTTCTAATTTATTGGCATATAGTTGCTCATAATAGCCTCTAGTGCTCTTCTGAATGACTGTGGTAACTCAATTTAATGTCTCCTTCTTCATCTCTGATCTTATTTATTTGAGTCTTCCCTCTTTCTTGTTAGTCTAGCTAAAGTTTTGTCTGTTTATATTAAAAAAATTTTTTTGTTTTGTTGCTCTTTTGTATTTTTTCAGTCTCAATTTTATTTAGTTTTGCTCTGGTCTTTATTATTTCTTTTCTTCTCTTAAGTTTGGGTTTGGCTTTTTCTTGCTTGTCTAGTTCCTTGAGGTGCATCAGTAAGTATTTATTTGAAGTCTTTTCACTTTTTCGATGTATCTATTGCTATAAACTTCCCTCTTAGTAATACTTTTGCTGTATTCCATAGGTTTTTTAATGTTACATTTCCATCTTTATTTGCTTCAAGAAATTTTTTAATGTTCTTCTTAATTTTTTCCTGACTGATTGGTTGTTAAGGAGCATGATGTTTAATTTCCAGCTATACATATATAGTTTCCAATGTTCCTCTTGTTATTTATTTCTAGTTTTATTCCATTGTTGTCGGAAAAGACACTTGATGTGATTTCTACTTTTTTTTCAATTTGTTTTTATTAGTTGTATGGCCTAAGATGTGGTTTATCTTGGAGAATGCTACATGTGCTGATGAGAAGAACGTGTATTCTGAACCTGTTGAATGTAATGTTCTGTAAGTGTCTATTAGTCTATTAAATACATTTGGTCTACAGTGCATATTAAGTCCAATGTTTCCTTGCTGATTTCTGTCTAGATAATCTGTGTAATGCTGAAAGTGGTGTGCTGAAGTCCACCTATTTCTGTATTGGGGTTCACTTTGTCTCTTTAGCTCTAATAATACTTGCTTTATGTATCTGGGTGCTGTGGTGCTGGGTGCATATATATTTACAATTGTTATAAACTGTTGAAGAATTAGCCCCTTTATCATTATATAGTGACCTTCTTTATCTCCTTTATAAAAAAAAAAAAACGAAAAAGAGAGGGAAGAGAGCAAGTGACTTTGCCTAGGAACCCAGGAAATTATCCCTTATCTTCCCCAGGTCCAGCAGGGGCTCTGTATCCAGTAGTCTGCAAGATTTGCAGCATACCTGGGCTTAGGGCAACCCCTAGTGCTCAAAGTGCTGCAGTAGCCACAGGTTTAGATAACACTCAATACCCTTTGAATTTTTAGAAAGCCCTCTCAAGAAGAATGGGTACAAACAAGGCCAGACTCTGAAGACTAGAATACTTATCTAACTTTCCAATACCCAGACATTAATGAATGTCCACAAGCATCACGAACATCCATTCATACCTTAAACACTAAAAGATAACTATATCAAAAATAATAAATACAAGAAGAGATAAACAATATCAAAAGACATAAAAAGAGACAATACTTATAGTAGGTGAAATAGACCACAAGTCAAAAACTATAACTGAGTGGCACACTGAGACCACAGCTCCTGAGACCAGCACAGCACCAGGGCTCACTCAAAAATTGCAGTCACTATGGCCTGGCTGACACTCAAATTTATTTGGGGCCCTAGGCCACTTTAATCAGCCAGTGGTGAAGCGGGTTGGAATTCAGACTCTTCCTGTTGGGGAATTCCCTTCTGGCCCAGGGCTGCTCTAAATATTCCCCTTGTGGGTACCCATAGAATGGTGCCAATGTTGTGCTCCACTGTGACAGGGCAGCACTAAGCTCTAATGCAAAGTCCACTCTCACTTTGCTCTCCCTCCCACAAAGCACACAGATTCTGTCTCTTGGCTGCCCTGTATGGAGTTGGGGGATGGGTAGTACAGGTAAAGCAAGACTATCTTTTCTACCCTTTTCAATGTGTCTTTCCTTGTTGTTATGCTAAAAGTAGGTATTGTGATTGCTCATCTGTTGTTCTTTTTTTATTATTATTTATTTATTTTTATTTTTTGAGACAGAGTCTTGCTCTTTCGCCCAGGCTGGAGTGAAATGGCAGGGTCTCGGCTCACTGCAACCTCCACCCCCAAGGTTCAAGCGATTCTCCTGCCTCAGCCTCTTGAGTAGCTGGGATTACAGGCACCCACCACCCCGCCTGGTTAATTTTTGTATTTTTAGTAGAGATGGGGTTTCTCCATGTTGGCCAGGCTGGTCTCCAACTGCTGACCTCAGGTGATCTACCCGCCTTGGCCTTCCAAAGTGCTAGGATTACAGGCATGAGCCACCATGCCTGGCCTGTTGTTGTTCTTATGAAGGCGTTTTCTTGCATAGATAATTGTTCAATTTGGTGTTCCTGTGGGGGGATGATTAATAGCTTTTCTATTTGGCCATCTTGCTCTGCGTCAATCAGAAACCACATCTTAGTTGAGATTTGAAGGATGAATAGGGGTTATCCAGGCCAGGAATGTGGGATTAGAGGAAGCATACCTGGGTGGCATAAATAATTTGGATGCCAAGCCTACTTGGCTAAGTTTAAGAACCTTAAAGTTGTTCTGTTTGGCTGGAGAAGAGAGGCAAGAATTAAGGCCACTGATCTAGGCAGATGCCAAATGGAAAAATATTTTGAATTTATGTTAAAGAATTTGGACTTTATCTTGAGGACTGTGCATAATTTTAAACTGGATATTGACATGATTGCATTTGTCTAGAAACTTCATCCAGGCTACAGAATGGATTGGGTGGTCTGGGATTAAAGCTGACGTTACTTACTGTAGCATTTTCATACACAAAATGAGAAAGGAGAAAAATGAAAAATATGTGAAGTTTGGTCTCCTCTGTCAGTGACTATTGTCTGTAATCTTGACCCAAGATTATGAAATTTATTCTTATGAGCATGGGATTCTGATTCTCAATGTCCACAGGAAGGTTTAAAAATATTCTACCTGGATATAAAGTAAATGGCTGCTCAAATTTCTGTCTGCTCATTATCCTACCCTGGAGCTTGAAAGGAAGCCACTTTCTAACACACGTAACAATTGTATAATTCAGTACCAAGAATTGTGGAGAAAAAACACCAGAGAATTATAGTGATTCAATTTAAAATCTACTGAAAGCTTTGGTTAAGGCTTATGTGGCTGTACAGAGAAATTGCATGAGGTAAGAAAGCCGTTGTCATGGCCACAGGACAGTTGGTATTTTGATAAAATTAAAATGCCCTCTCAGGAAGGTTCTATCATTCTCTGGAATAACTTTTTAGAGCTTGAGGTAAAGGAAAGGCAAGACATATGTGTGATAAGGCATTACGTCCAGGTGATACGCAGAGTCTAGCTTGTATTCCAGGAGCTTCAAATTCTTGTTTTCTTTTCTTTTTTCACCACAGGCAGCATCAGAGTAAAATTGATCTAATTTCACAAACTGCACTTCTGGTAAATTTTAAAAGAACTTAAAACATCATCGTTGAAAATGATACAATAAAAGGGGACATCTGCACATACCTTTTGTTCTAAGAATCTGAAATAGTAAGCAATCCAGTAGCATTCCAGGTAATAGAATCTATGTGGGATTGCAGTTGTTCAATATGCATAATTAATTAAATGCTAATTCTAATCATCATACTGCCAGATATAAATACCATCTGGGAAGGGTTGTCTTATGATAAAACTAACAGTGCAAACATTGTAACACTATTCAAAGGCAGAAGAAGCCATTCTGTAGTTTTGCTAAAAATAGGGTGCTTATAGTGTAAAAGGAAATTAGACGTGCATGTTCTGTCCACCAAAGGTGACCATTCATTCCATTCCAAATAGGAACACTCACTGCCAAACCACCCCTTTAAGATAAAAGGAGCTTGAATTGAGGAAGTATAAGAAATTGATAGGTTTTCTGTTATTTGTACAAATGATTCTTCTTTTCTTTCATGCAGTTGTACGACTCTAATTAAATAAATAAGAAACTAGTGAAATAAACTTTAACAGAAGGTCTAAACATAAGCAAATGTTGCATTCTGCAATATTTAATACATGCTTCTTAAAGCTGATATATGTACACATACATATGCACACACACACACTTAATCTTTCTCAAGAAACAGGTTGTTTTCAGTTGCATTTTGAGAAGTGTATTATTGCTTTGCTCCATTACTTTTAGTTTCTTATTCTGTGTAGAACTATTTAAATAGGAAGAAATATACTCTTCAAATCATTCTGGTTTAAAAATTGTGGCTTAGAAGCAAGCTGGCTTCACTTCCCCCACAGAAAATGAATATATATATATATACCCAGTATTGAGATCATCACTAGCAATATCCCAGAACTCAAGTATAAAGATGAGATAGCTCCTGGGTCCACAATGAAGTTAAAAAACTTTAATTCGACAGTAAGAGAATTGGACTTCCCATATCTGTGACACCACTCCCCCATCCCCAATCTGCCCAGCATCAAGTATGTGGAAAATTTCCCCGACTCAAGATTTTGACACTTTGAAAAGTGAAAGCGAGGTGGACGATCAGCTTCCCCACCATCTTGGGTTCCCTGGCAGGAAAGCTGTCTCTGCTTCAATCCATAGGAAATATTATGAGTGCCTAAAAGGAGAAGTATTCCTGAAGACAGGCAGAGTCAAAAGGAGGAGGCAAGACTCCCATCCCCAGCCCTGGAAATTCTCCTCTGTAACTCAACCAAAAGAGACACCAAATCAGAGTGGCTGTTCAGTAGCCATGCTGTAAAAGTATGTTCCACAGTTCCTCTGGACACAAACCCTTAACTAGCCATCCCACACTACTGGAATATCCGTTTAAGCTATCCCCCATGTGAGGTGGGCAGTGCTCCAATCATTTACTAGAACTGAGTCAAATCACTAAGTTGCTGTCTCCTTTTTAGCAAAGACTGCAGCAGCAGCAGCATTTTTCCTCACTTAGTGGGGGAAAATATTTAACAGGTAAATTATAAAGAATCTCTGAGCAAACAGACCCAATGAAAATGAAAGCAAGCAAGACAGAGAAAACTGGAATAAATAACTCAAACTTCAATGCGAAAATATAAAAGTATGTACACAAGAAACATAAGCAAACAAAATCATGACCTCACAAAACAAGAAACCAGTGATTGACTGTGACAAGATGATGCTACATGAGTTCTCTGACCAAGAATTCATAATAACAATTTTAAAGGAAACTCAGTGATCAAGATAACATGAAAAGGCAATTCATAAATTTATTACATATTAGCATTATAAATTTAACAAAGAGATTGAAGTAATAAAAACAAATCAATAGAAATCATGGATCTGAGAAATACATTTGCCAAACTGAAAAATTTAATTGAGGCTCTCAACAGCAGAACAGATCAAGCAGAGAAAAGAGTAAGTGAGATCTAAGACAAGCTATTTGAAAATACATAGAGAAGAAAAAAGAAAAAAGAATGAGAAGGAATGACAATTGCCTACACAATATAGAAAATTACTTCAAAAGGTCAAATTTCAGGATTATTAGTGTTTAATAAGGAGTTGAGCAAGAGCAAGGAGTAGAAATCTTATTCAAAGAAATAATAACAGAAAACTTTCGAAAACTTGAGGAAGATGTAAATATCCATATAGGAAGGTCAGAGAACTCCAAACAGATCCAACCCAAATAGGACAACCAAGGCATATAATAATAAAGCTTTCAAAAATCAAAGACAAAGACAGTATCCTAAAAAAGCAACGGAAAAGAAGCAAATAACATATAAAGGGGCTCCAATTCTTCTGGCAACAGGCTTTACAAAGGAAACCATATTAGTCAGGGGGAATAAGATGCCATTTTGCAAGTGTTGAAAAAGAAAAAACCCTGCTATTTAAGAATACTGTATCCAGCAAAACTATTCTTCAAATGTGAAGGAGAGATAAGGTGTTTCCCCAAACAAAAGCTGAGATAATTTAATCACCGCTACTACCAGACCTTTCTTATAAGAAATGCTAAAGGAAGTTCTTCAGTCTGAAAAAAACAACACTAATGTGCAAAAAGAAAACATGTGAAGGTATAAAACCTACTGGTAAAAGTAAATACATGGACAAACCCAGATTTCTCTAATACTGTAATTGTGACTGCAATCCACTCATAACTTTAGTATGAAGTCTAAAAAACAAATCTATCAAATCTAATGATAGCTATGCAATCTTGTAAGACACAGACAATATAAAAATATGTAAACTGAGATGACAAAAAGTCAAAGTGTGGGTAGGATGAATTTAAAGTGTAGAGGTTTTTTAGTTTTCTCTTTGTTGGCTTCTGTTCTTTGTGATCTAAGATACGTTGTCATCTCTTTAAAATAACTTGTTATATCTATAAGATTTTTTTGGTAAGCTTCATGGTAACCACAACACAAAAACCTATAATAGATTCACTAAAAATAAAAAGCAATGAATTAAAACATACTACCAGTGAAAATAAATTAACCACAAAGGAAGGCAGTGAGAAAGAAAGAAAGGAATAGAGGAAGTTACAAGCAACCAGAAAACGGGCAACAAAGTGAGGGTGGTAAGCCCTTATTTATCAGTGTTAATGCTGAATGTAAATGGACTCAGTTTTCCAATTAAAAGACACAGAGTGGCTGAATGGAGAAGGAAGGAAGGAAGGAAGGAAGGAAGGAAGGAAGGAAGGAAGGAAGGAAGGAAGGAAGGAAGGAAAAAGAAAGAAAGAGAGAGAGGCCACAACTCCTAATTGCACTTCCTCCAACCTTTCTCCCAACCACAAATCTCATCTCCTTAAATAGCACCAACACCATCCAGCTGCTCAAACAAATTTTAGAAGTCATCCTCAATTCCTCTGCATTTCTTGCACAGTGAGCATGTTCTGCTCATCTCCTCCTGCTTGCCCTTCAAGTCAGCCTGCTCCTCCCCCTAGCCTGTGCTCCCACCACCAGCTCTCATTTGAATAACTATAAAATCCTCCAGCGTGCTCTATCTGCTTCAACTCTGTCCCCTGAAAGTGTTCAGTTTTGGTTTAGCTTCAAACATTAGAAATTTAATATTCCAAAGGATTCTAAAAACGGATTAAATGTGCCAACAAGAAGGAATTTTAATATGCATGCCATACCAGAAATAAATTGCTTTTCAATAAGATATAATCTCCAATAAAGTGCTTTTTCTTATGTCTGGCTAGAAGCCATAGACTCCGTCACTTTCTTCTCTTTTCAGAATCATATCTCTTTTCTGTTTTATATATTTTATTGATACATAATAAATGTACCCACTTTGGTAGGCCGAGGCGGGTGGATCACCTGAGATCAGGAGTTTGAGACTAGCCTGGCCAACATAGTGAAACCTCGTCTCAACTAAAAATGCAAACATTAGCTGGGTGTGGTGGCAGGCACCTATAGTCCCAGCTACTAGGGAGGCTGAGGCAGGAGACTCACTTGAACCTGGGCAGCAGAGGTTGCAGTGAGCCGAGATCATGCCACTGCACTCCTGCCTGGGCAACAGAGTGAGATTCGGTCTCAAAAAAAAAAAAAGAAAGAAAACTACCAATTTTCAGGTATCTGTGATAATTTAATACATGCATATAATGTGGGAAGATCAATTCAGCATAATTGAGCTACTGATCACATTAAATATGTGTATTTTCTTTATGCTAGAAACATTCAAGTTATTCTCTTCTAGCTATTTTGAAATGTACAATTGATTATTGTTAAGTATAGTGACTCTACTGATTTATCGAACACTAGGTTTTATTTCTTCTTCCGTTTATTTGTACCCATTAATCAACCTCTCTTTACTCCTCCTTTCTCCCTACTTTTCCTATCCTCTGGTAACCAGCAATCTACTTTCTATCTTCATGAGATAATACTTTCTTAGCCGCTACATATGAGTGAGAACATGTAATATTTGTATTTCTGTACTTGGCTTATTTCACTTAATGTTGATTCCAGATTCATCCATGTTGCTGCAAATGACAGGACTTTATTCTTTTTATGGCTAAATAGTATCCTATTTTCTTTATCTATTCATCCGTTGATGGACAATTAAGTTGATCCTATAACTCTTCAATATATTGATTTCCTTTTTTTGGATATATATCCAGAAGTGGAATGAATGTACCACATGGTAGTCCTTGTTTCTTTCTCATCATTTGATTGATGATGTTTCTCATCATTTCTTTTTTAGCTAGTTTGTTGTTTATGTATAGGAATGCTACTGATTTTTGTATGTCGATTTTGTATACTGTGACTTCACTTATCAGTCCTGAGTTTTTTGGTGGAGTCTTTAGTTTTTTTCTGTATATAAGATCAAGTTATCTGAAAACAGGAACAATTTGACTTTCTCTTTTCCAATTTGGAGATCCTTTATTTCTTTCTCTTGTCTAATTGCTCTGGCTAGAACTTCCAGTACTATTTTAAATAAGAGTGGTAAAAGTGAGTGTATTTGTCTCGTTCTAATTATCAGAGTAAAAGCTTCCAACTTTTCTCCATTCAGCATGCTGTCAGTGGTGGGTCTGTCATCTATGGCCTTTATTGTGTTGAGATACACTCCTTCTATACCTAATTTGTTTTGAGTTTTTATCATGAAGAAATGTTGAGTCTTATCAAATGCTGTTTCTACATCTATTGAGATGATTCTATGGTTCTTATTCTTCATTTTGTTGATGAAATAGATCACATTTATTGACTCGCATATTTTGAATCATCCTTGCATTTGGGGGATACATCCCTCTTGATCATGGTATATACTTTGATGTGCTGTTGGATTTGGTTTGCTGGCATATGTTTTGCGGATTTTTGCATCTACCTTTATCAGGAATTTTGGCCTGTACTTTTCTTTTTGTTGGTGTGTCTTTGTCTGGTTTTGGTATTAGGGTAATGTTAGCCTCATAGAATGAGTATAAAATCATTCCCTCTCTTTAGCTTTTTGGAATATTTTTAGGAAAATTGGTGTTTGTTCTTCTTTAAATGTTAGAATACAGCGTTGAAGCCATCTGGTTCTGGCTTTTCTTTTTTGGAGAGACGTTTTATTACTGCTTCAACCTTGTTACTTGTTATTGGTCTGTTTAGGTTTTCTATTTCTTCCTGGTTCTGTCTTGATGGGTTGCATGTGTCAGCAATCTATTCATTTCCTCTAGGTTTTATAATTCGTTGGTATGGAGTTTTCCATAATAGTCTCTAATGATCCTTTCTGTGGTATCAGTTGTAATATATTCTTTTTTCTGATTTTATTAATTTGGATCTTTTCTCATTTTTTCTTGGATAGTCTAGCTAAAGTTTTGTTCATTTTTGTTTAACTTTTAAGAAAACAACTTTTCATTTGGTTAATCTCTTGTATTGATTTTTTAGCCTCTATTTTGTTTATTTCTGCTCTGATATATTCTATTTCTTTCCTTCTACTAATTTTGGGTTTGGTTTGTTCTTGCTTTTTTTAGTTTTTTGAGGAGCATTATTAGGTTGTTTTTGGAAATCTTTCTATTTTTTGATGAAGGTGTTTTTTTTTTCTATAAATTTCCCTTCCAGTATTGTTTTTGCTGTGTCTGATAGGTTTTGGTATGTTGCATTTTTATTTATTTGGTTCAAGAAATGTTTTAGTTTCCCTCTTAATTTCTTCATTGACTCATGGTCATTCAGGACCATGTTGTTTAATTTCCAGGTATTTGTACAATTTCTAAAGTTTCTCTTGTTATTGATTTCTAGTTTTATTTCATTGTGGTCAGAAAAGAGACTTGATATGATTTCAGTTTTTAAAAATTTGTTGAAACTTGGTTTTTTGGCCTAACATATGGTGTATTCTAGAGAATGTTCCATGTGCTGATGAGAAGAATGTGTATTCTGCAGGTGTTGGATGGCATGTTCTATAAATGTCTGTTAGGTCCATTTGGTCTATAGTGCAGTCTAAATCGAGTGCTTCTTTTCTGATTTTCTGTCTAGATGACCTGTCCAATGCTGTGAGTAGTGTATGAAAGTCTCCAGCTATGATTGTATTGAAGTCTATCTCCCCCTACATATATATATATATACACACATATATATGTGCTTTACTGTTATGTGAGTATATATTTACAATTGCTTTATCCTCTTGCTGAGTTGATCTCTTTATTATTACATAATGACCTTCTCTGTCTTTTTAAAAATATAGTTTTAGACTTAAAATCCATTTTATTTGATATAAGTGTAGCTACTTCTGCTCATTTTTGGTTTCTGCCTTGTGGAATGCCTATTTTCATGCCTTCATTTTCTTTCTTTTCTTTTTCTTTTTTTCAGACAGGGTCATGCTCTGTTGCCCAGGCTAAAGTGCAGTGGCACAATCATAGCTCACTGCAGCCTTGAGCTCCTGGGTTCTAGCAATCTTCCCACCTCAGCCTCCCTTTTAGCTGGGACTGTAGGAATATTCCACCATGCCTGGCTTTATCCCTTATACTTTCAGACAAAGAAAATATGTGTGTCATAGGTGAAGTGAGTTTCTTATAGTTAGCATATAGTTGGATCTGTGACTTTTATTCATTCAGCCAATCTATATTTTTAAACTTGGGAATTTAATCCATTTACATTCAAAGTTATTATTGATAGGTGAGGACTTACATTTGTTAATTGTTTTCTGGTTATTTTATATACCTTTGTTCTTTTCTTTCTTGCTTGTTATTTATCTTCGGAGTTTGATGGTTTTCTCTAGTGATAATGTTTGATTATGTTATCTTTCTTATTTGTGTATCTGTTCAAAGATACATAATTTTATACTTTTGAGCTTTATACTTTTATATGTTGTCATTACTGTAGTTATTGTCCTTGTGCTTCCACATACAGTGCTCCCTTAAGCATTTCTTGTAAGGCTGGTCAAGTGGTGATGAATTATCTGTTTTTGCTTATTCATGAAAGATTTTACTTCTATTTCATTTCTGCATGATAGCTTTGTTGGGTATATGATATGATTTGGCTGTGTCCCCACCCAAAATCTCATCTTAAATTGTAATCTGAATTATAATCCCCACATGTTGGGGGAGGGCTCTCATGGGAGGTTATTAGATCATGGGGGCAGTTCCCCCACACTGTTCTCATGGTAGTGAATGAGTGCTCATAAGATCTGATGGTTTTATAAGGGGCTTTTCCCCTCTTAGTTCTGCACTACTCTCTCTTGCTGCCATATGAAGAGGAACGTGTTTACTTTCCCTTCCGTCATGATTGTAAGTTTCCTAAGGCTTCCCCAGTCATGCAAAACTGTGAGTTAATTAAACCTCTTTCCTTTATAAATTACCCAGCCTCAGGTAGTTCTTTATAGCAGCATGAGAATGGACAAATAGAGCTTATTTCTTTCAATACATTGAATATATCATCCCATTCTCTCCTGGCCTGTATGCTTTTGTTGAGAAATCTGCTGTTCATCTAAGGAGGATTCCCTGATATGTGACCGGATACTTTCTCTTACTATTTTAAAACTTCTTTGTCTTTGCCTTTTGAAAGTTTGAGTATAATGTGCCTCAAAGAGGACATTTTTGGTTGAATATATTTGGGGATTTTTGAGATTTCTGGGTCTGGATATCCATATCTCTCCCAAGACTTGGGGAGTTTTCAGCTATTACTAGATTAAATAGATTTCATATGCCCTTTTCACCTTTATTTCTTCTGAAATTCTGGTAATATGATCATTTATTCTCTTAATGATGTCCCATAAGTCCTGTAGCCTCTTTTTTTCTTTTTTATTCTTTTTTTCTTCAACTGGTTTATTTCAAAAGCCCTTTTCTTTTAAGGTGGCTCTGCAAAGAGCCTTTGGTTTATAAGGCAGTGTTATTATTATTATTATTATTTTATTATTATACTTTAAGTTTTAGGGTACATGTGCACAATGTGCAGGTTAGTTACATATGTATACATGTGCCGTGCTGGTGTGCTGCACTTATTAACTTGTCATTTAGCATTAGGTATATCTCCTAATGCTATCCCTCCCCTCTCCCGCCACCCCACAACAGTCCCCAGAGTGTGATGTTCCCCTTCCTGTGTCCATGTGTTCTCATTGTTCAATTCCCACCTATGAGTGAGAACATGTGGTGTTTGGTTTTTTGTCCTTGCGAAAGTTTACGGAGAATGATGATTTCCAATTTCATCCATGTCCCTACAAAAGACATGAGCTCTTCATTTTTTATGGCTGCATAGTATTCCATGGTGTATATGTGCCACATTTTCTTAATCCAGTCTATCATTGTTGGACATTTGGGTTGGTTCCAAGTCTTTGCTATTGTGAATAGTGCCGCAATAAACATACGTGTGCATGTGTCTTTATAGCAGCATGATTTATAGTCCTTTGGGTATATACCCAGTAATGGGATGGCTGGGTCAAATGGTGTTTCTAGTTCTAGATCCCTGAAGAATCGCCACACTGACTTCCACAATGGTTGAACTAGTTTACAGTCCCACCAACAGTGTAAAAGTGTTCCTATTTCTCCACATCCGCTCCAGCACCTGTTGTTTCCTGACTTTTTAATGATTGCCATTCTAACTGGTGTGAGATGGTATCTCATTGTGGTTTTGATTTGCATTTCTCTGATGGGCAGTGATGGTGAGCATTTTTTCATGTGTTTTTTGGCTACATAAATGTCTTCTTTTGAGAAGTGTCTGTTCATGTCCTTCACCCACTTTTTGATGGGGTTGTTTGTTTTTTTTCTTGTAAATTTGTTTGAGTTCATTGTAGATTCTGGATATTAGCCCTTTGTCAGATGAGTAGGTTGCGAAAATTTTCTCCCATTTTGTAGGTTGCCTGTTCACTCTGATGGTAGTTTCTTTTGCTGTGCAGAAGCTCTTTAGTTTAATTAGATCCCATTTGTCAATTTTGGCTTCTGATGCCATTGCTTTTGGTGTTTTAGACATGAAGTCCTTGCCCATGCCCATGTCCTGAATGGTAATGCGTAGGTTTTCTTCTAGGGTTTTTATGGTTTTAGGTCTAACATTTAAGTCTTTAATCCATCTTGAATTAATTTTTGTATAAGGTATAAGGAAGGGATCCAGTTTCAGCTTTCTACGTATGGCCAGCCAGTTTTCCCAGCACCATTTATTAAATAGGGAATCGTTTCCCCATTTCTTGTTTTTGTCAGGTTTGTCAAAGATCAGATAGTTGCAGATATGTGGCATTATTTCTGAGGGCTGTCTTCTGTTCCATTGATCTATATCTCTGTTTTGGTACCAGTATCATGCTGTTTTGGTTACTGTAGGCTTGCAGTATAGTTTGATGTCAGGTAGCATGATGCCTCCAGCTTTGTTCTTTTGGCTTAGGATTGACTTGGCGATGTGGGCTCTTTTTTGGTTCCATATGAACTTTAAAGTAGATTTTTCCAATTCTGTGAAGAAAGGCATTGGTAGCTTGATGGGGATGGCATTGAATCTGTAAATTACCTTGGGCAGTATGGCCATTTTCATGATATTGATTCTTCCTACCCATGAACATGGAATGTTCTTCCATTTGTTTGTATCCTCTTTTATTTCCTTGAGCAGTGGTTTGTAGTTGTCCTTGAAGAGGTCCTTCACATCCCTTGTAAGTTGGATTCCTAGGTATTTTATTCTCTTTGAAGCAATTGTGAATGGGAGTTTACTCATGAGTTGGCTCTCTGTTTGTCTGTTATTGGTGTATAAGAATGCTTGTGATTTTTGTACATTGATTTTGTATCCTGAGACTTTGCTGAAGTTGCTTATCAGCTTCAGGAGATTTTGGGCTGAGACAATGGGGTTTTCTAGATATACAGTCATGTCATCTGCAAACAGGGACAATTTGACTTCCTCTTTTCCTAATTGAATACACTTTATTTCCTTCTCCTGCCTAATTGCCCTGGCCAGAACTTCCAACACTACGTTGAATAGGAGTGGTGAGAGAGGGCATCCCTGTCTTGTGCCAGTTTTCAAAGGGAATGCTTCCAGTTTTTGCCCATTCAGTATGATATTGGCTGTGGGTTTGTCATAGATAGCTCTTATTATTTTGAGATATGTCCCATCAATACCTAATTTATTGAGAGTTTTTAGCATGAAGGGTTGTTGAATTTTGTCAAAGGCCTTTTCTGCATCTATTGAGATAATCGTGTGGTTTTTGTCTTTGGTTCTGTTTATATGCTGGATTACATTTATTGATTTGCGTATATTGAAGCAGCCTTGCATCCCAGGGATGAAGCCCACTTGATCATGGTGGATAAGCTTTTTGATGTGCTGCTGGGTTCGGTTTGCCAGTATTTTATTGAGGATTTTTGCATCAATGTTCTTCAAGGATATTGGTCTAAAATTCTCTTTTTTGGTTGTGTCTCTGCCCGGCTTTGGTACCAGGATGATGCTGGCCTCATAAAATGAGTTAGGGAGGATTCCTTCTTTTTCTATTGATTGGAATAGTTTCAGAAGGAATGGTACCAGTTCCTTCTTGTACCTCTGGTAGAATTCGGCTGTGAATCCATCTGGTCCTGGACTCTTTTTGGTTGGTAAACTATTGATTATTGCCACAATTTCAGCTCCTGTTATTGGTCTATTCAGAGATTCAACTTCTTCCTGGTTTAGTCTTGGGAGAGTGTATGTGTCAAGGAATTTATCCATTTCTTCTAGATTTTCTAGTTTATTTGCGTAGAGGTGTTTGTAGTATTCTATGATGGTAGTTTGTATTTCTGTGGGATTGGTGGTGATATCCCCTTTATCATTTTTTATTGCGTCTACTTTATTCTTCTCTCTTTTCTTCTTTATTAGTCTTGCTAGCGGTCTATCAATTTTATTGATCCTTTCAAAAAACCAGCTCCTGGATTCATTAATTTTTTGAAGGGTTTTTTGTGTCTCTATTTCCTTCAGTTCTACTCTGATTTTAGTTGTTTCTTGCCCTCTGCTAGCTTTTGAATGTGTTTGCTCTTGCTTTTCTAGTTCTTTTAATTGTGATGTTAGGGTGTCAATTTTGGATCTTTCCTGCTTTCTCTTGTGGGCATTTAGTGCTATAAATTTCCCTCTACACACTGCTTTGAATGTGTCCCAGAGATTCTGGTATGTTGTGTCTTTGTTCTCGTTGGTTTCAAAGAACGTCTTTATTTCTGCCTTCATTTCGTTATGTACCCAGTAGTCATTCAGGAGCAGGTTGTTCAGTTTCCATGTAGTTGAGCGGTTTTGAGTGAGTTTCTTAATCCTGAGTTCTAGTTTGATTGCACTGTGGTCCGAGAGACAGTTTGTTATAATTTCTGTTCTTTTACATTTGCTGAGGAGAGCTTTACTTCCAACTACGTGGTCAATTTTGGAATAGGTGTGGTGTGGTCCTGAAAAAAATGTATATTCTGTTGATTTGGGGTGGAGAGTCCTGTAGATGTCTATTAGATCCTCTTGGTGCAGAGCTGAGTTCAATTCCTGGGTATCCTTGTTAACTTTCTGTCTCGTTGATCTGTCTAATGTTGACAGTGGGGTGTTAAAATCTCCCGTTATTATTGTGTGGGAGTCTAAGTCTCTTTGTAGGTCACTCAGGACTTGCTTTATGAATCTGGGTGCTCCTGTATTGGGTGCATATATATTTAGGATAGTTAGCTCTTCTCGTTGAATTGATCCCTTTACCATTATGTAATGGCCTTCTTTGTCTCCTTTGATCTTTGTTGGTTTAAAGTCTGTTTAATCAGAGACTAGGATTGCAACCCCAAGGCAGTGTTATTATTAATACTTTACTTTTCCTTTACCTTGAGGTGACTCTCAGTCTTCTTGGGCAGCATCATGGCCTGGATGTTGGGCAAGACAGTCACCTGTGTGATAATGACTTTACCCAGCAACTTGTTGATGTCTTCATTATTGCAACTGGCCAGCTGCAGGTGGTGCAGGATGATACACGTCTTCTTGTTATCACAGGTCTCATTGCCTGCCAACTCCAGAATCTGAGTAATCAGGCACTCCAACACCACTACTAAGCACACTGGCATATCAGCCCTTACTTTCTCATAGTAATTGCCCTTGAAGAGCAGGAGGTGCACACAACCTGTCAAGAACTGCAGACTAACCCAGGAGGGCTGGGTCTTGGCCTCAGTGCAAGCCTTGTTGCTCTGCTTGCCACATCCAGACATAGTGGAGGGGAGTAATTGTCAGCATGAGTATAGCCTAAACATAAACTTACCTAAACAAATGATCAAAGTTAAAATATGGCAAAATGTAAAACAAACTCAAATGGAAGGATATTCTACAAAATGACCTGCCTACAACCTTAAAATTCATGAAAATGAGGAAAGACTGAGGAAATGAGGAAAGACTGAAAGTCTCTTTCAGTTCCACACTGAAAGAGACTAGAGAGACGAGGCAACTGGGTTCAAAGGATCCTGGATTGGATCCTTTAGCTATGAAAGACGTTATTGAAATATTGGGGGAAATCTGAGTGGGATTTTGGAGTGTAGTGTATTCAGTTATTTATACTCTTCATTATACTATTCTTTAAGTTGACATTGTTTACAATTTTAAAGAAAAAGAAAAACTTATGTCTTAAGAGAGTATGTTTGAGGTTGGCACATAATAGGTAAGAAATGTTTCCTATTCAATGACATAGCAGAATCAAAAAAGGTTGATTTGGAGTGCTCTAAATCATTCAAGCTTCCTAAAAACATTGACTGTGGCAAAATCTGACCTGAGCTGCTTTATCTTTTTGAGAATGGGGATAGATTGTGACAAAGAGATTTACCTTTGCAGCCAAGACCAATGAGAATAGAATTGACCTGAAATTCTAGTATAGGAATTTTTCTATATAGAAAACCAAGAGAAGCTCAATTTTCTAGTAAAAACAAGAAGATGAAAATATGATCATGTTATAAAACTTGACAAACAATGTGTTATAACTGCTTTGCAAATTTAGGAAAGATTTGGTTCTCTACTGTGTAAGCTGTTCAATAAATTTGTATAATATGGTCATTAAAACTGTGGCTTATAAAATCCAACATAACTTTAAAAAATGTTTATGAAAATATTGTATAACTCTAATCATTAATAAAAGGAAATAAGGACAGCTCTCATAACCAGCTTCCACAAAGCTGACTCACTGGATTAAAGGGTCCCCTCCATTCCCCTTGTAACTCACACTAGTTGATGCTCTTGGAGGACTGACATGCTGGTCATTCATGAATGGAAACAGAGCCTTTAAAAAAACGCAGTTGAACTTGATGGCAGATTCATGAGATGGTTCTTAAGGCTTCCACTCAGCAGCAGCACATGTTCCTTACTCTCACATTTTATTAGCCAAAGCAAGTTACAGGAAAGTCACATGTCAGTATAAGGGGTGATAGTATGATCCTTCCATAGACAAGGGCAGGGCAGGGCAGGGAGTGGGACATAGAATGGCACCCCAGTTTCCAGGGAATCTCTGGAAAATCCTGAAGACCCCTGATAACAAACCTTTCTTTCTTAATCTGATCTGTCCAGAGACTCTAGGGCTGACATTCATGCCCTGGAAGAGGACAAAGCTGCATTTTTCCCAGGGCCTAAGAGGATGGACTCAGTAAGGAAGGGCAGCAACGATGTTAGAAAATAGTGTAATTAGATAGTGTAATTAAAATTAAATAGTGTAATAAAATACCGTAATTAAAATAGTGTAATATAAATTGAGAACAAGTTGCCTCTTTCCAGCTTAAAAATTTATATGCTTTCCACGACATCATTTTCCTGCCATCCTTCAGTTGGGTTCAAAGTAAAAACTATATATATATATATATATATATATATATATATATATATACACACACACATACACACACATATGTATACATATATATATACACACATATATATATATATAGTGTATATATACACACAAGGTTTCCATTAAAATGCAATTCTTATTCAGAAGAGGAGACTTTCTAGGCCAATAGCAGCCAAGGGTTTAATTTAATTTACTGCTTTGCAAAGTTTCAGAAATATACCACCATTGGAACATAAGACAATTTTAGTAGTACATCAATGACTATTTTTTATTTTAATAGTCTTAATACACATTAAAATAAACAACATATCAAACCTATAATTTCACAGATATTGATTGGAATTAAATCAAAGCAATTATTTACATTTAAAAAGTGAGTCAATTTAAATAAAAATATTAGGTCAACAATGCAAGTGGTGGTTTATGAATACAGTGAAAATTAAGAAGATGGCTGAAAACAACAGAAGTTCGGGAGACGCCAGTTTTGTTTCTCAGATTAACTAGTTATTTGCCCACTGAAAGAGAAGTTATGTGGGAAAAAACATGTCTGAGTGGTAGTAGGGGTGAAGTTGGGAGACTTTGGGATCATGGAGATGTTGAATCTGGGGGTTCCTGAGGGCCGGAAAATCATAGCACAGAGATCATGGTAATAGGGGAATAGAAGGCAAGAAGGGCCATAGAAATGTGACAAACAGGAAAAGATTGTTGTTTCTTCATAGAGTTATGCAGGGCTGACCTGGCTCATGTGAGATGCGTTTTTCTTCATGGTGGCAAATGGCAGGGTTATGAAGGAAGAAAAAGGTCTTCATAGATATTTTTGCAATTATGCAGATACTCATTAAATTGGGATGTTTAGGTACCTGCCTATTACAAAGGCTACCCAGGCATTCCTTAAAGACATCATGGCTGTGACAAACTTACTGATGAGAATTCAATGATAATCAGTGTAGGGGATCTCCAGGAAGCTTATTTTTCTGTAATAATGGCTTGAGATTTAGCAGACAGTAGCATTTCTCTGGCTACCATTTTATTTTACAAGTATTCATAACATCTTTGGGAAAGGATGCCCCAAGTCTGTAAAGGCAGCTTGCCCATGCTGCAAGCAGCAGCAAAGAATGCTTTTGAAGCTATGTGTTTTCCAGTACCTTATGATTCAGAGTTGCATGCAAACAAAAGCTTGCAGGAAGTTCTCCCAAACCTCCCTGGAGCTGTCCTTAATACTTGGTGTGCTAACAATAATCTCAGCTTCTATTTCTCACCCCCAAGGTTCAGCAGGCTGAGGCAGGAATTGCCTCAGCTGCAAGTGCTTCTGAGCTCCAGGCAGAGAAGAGGGACTTCTGACCTCCCAATGCAATGTTCTGAAGTGTGGATTTAATAAAGGAAAAAAGAGTATTCGTGACTTGACTGCTTTAGGCCAGGTGGTTATAAAGTCCAGACGTTTCCCCCTGATAACAAGATCTGAAAATCAAAATTGCTGACTTGTAAATTAACTGCTGAAATTTGGCTAATGTATCGAACGCCCTTTAGAGGAATGGCATTTTATAGCTCAAGGTCAGAAAAACTGCATAGAGTTTCAGTTTTGTGAATATACCAATAACTTCCAGGCTGGGTCAGGTATATCCAGTAACTAGCTATGGGCCCTAGTTGGATAGGACCTTCTTGGGACTTTGTTTTTATCATCTTAAAGTTAGAAGTTTCAACCAGATAACTGAGAGCTGCCCTTCCACTCTAACAAGCTGTATGCCAACACCTTTCCAAAGGTGACCATTGATTTGTTCTGGTGTGTCAGGCAGGGGAAACTGGGGCTTAGGAAAGAAAATGGAGAAGATATTTCTTTTTCACACATACAGTGGAAGGCTTTGTGCACATCTGGCAGTAACAGTCCGAGGTCAATCCTTTACAAAGTCATCTAATATAGCAAGCAATTCCTTGTAAGCAATGAATGACTGTTAGCAAGATGGAAAAACAACTTTGGGCATAGAGATGGCCTCTGACAATGGCACAAGTGTGTAATTGCCTCTTATTACACAAGACATTATCCACAATGGTAAACTTAAAGCTTTTTTGTTTTGTTTTGTTTCTTAAAGCTTCTTTAATCTGTCCTTGTATCCGGGAAGACTCGATCATTACTTGCCTTTTTACCCCAAGTAAATTTGTACCCCAAGGAAATATGAGTTTTGTGTTCATTCTGCTTGAACACATTGACATTTTGTTAACTGACTGCCCATTCTCATGAGGGGTCAACACAGATGGCAGCCTTTGAGGTCTCAGATGCAAGCCCTCCTTCCTTGAAGGAGGTTGGAGCCTGAATAAGAAACATAAATATCTGTTTCAATGAGATTTTCTTACAATTTCAAGAACTAAATCCCCCTACAGCTTATTATTTTGGAATTTTAATTCTCTGCTCTTAGGTCTTCAAAGAGTATATATTTATCCATCTATCCATTCATTTGTAAATAATTAAATTCAAGTTTGGTGCCAGCCGCTATGAAGCACCAGGGATACAGAGGTGACTTTGACACAGTTCTTGACTCTGAGAATTCACAACTGTGTTTGGAAGACAGCCATGTAATCAGCTCATTAAAGAATTGTATTCATTATTAAATTTGGTTTGTTCATGACAAAAACTCAACTTCATACGGCTAAGGTATGTAAGGAGTTTTATTAGATCAAAAAGAGAAAAAAGTGCAGTCAGCACTTGGGCTTTTTTTAACATAAAAGTCTGAACTTTAGGGTATCTTTCTTTGGAAAAAAAAAGAGGATATTCTAGAAAGACTGGCATGCATTCCTGGAAATGCATGAGGAAGCTAACTAAACTATGAGGTATAGCTGAGGAGTGGGTGCCTCCTAAATATGGTGCAAGTGCTTTCTTGTTCCTCTCAATCCACTATTTGCACTGTGTTTATATATGTAATTACACTCAGCCCTGGCCACTCATTTGTGCTTCTTGTTTCTTCTCCTTAAGCATTTGAATTATTAGATTCTTGGATCAGAAGAAGGTCACGCTGGAGGTGGGAAGACCAGTTGGTAAGTTATCACAGCAGTGTCTGCAAGAAAAGGTGCTGGCAATGCAGATGGAGAGTCAGGAATAGTGGCAAGATATTTTGGTCATGGTGACAGAACTTGGTCACTGGAGGATTACATATTTTTACTTCTCCAGAGATATTTTTGGAATCTTTTGGATTTGTTTCCTCTATGCATTTATTTCAACCTGATTATGGAAATCTTTCAGACATTACGTATTATTTTTTTTCCTCTCAAGGAACAAACTAGAGCCCTAGAGAAAATAGGCCAGGAGTGTTGAGGAGGGGGCCTGGCTAAGCATTCTTCAAAGTAAGCTGGTCTAAGCCCAGGTTGAGTCCAGGGAGAACCACTAAGAAAGGTTCAGGGAGCTATTCTTAGGGAAGCAAAACATGATCAGACACTCAGAAGTCAGGCACAGTATCAGGAACCCAGGTAAAGACAGAAGCAACAAGAATCAGAGGCCTTGGCTTTGAGGCCAGCAACAGGTTAGAGCCCATCCAAGAGTCTGGGTAACAGTCACGGGATGAAAAGTGTATGTGTGTGTGCACGTGTGTGTGTGCACACATGTGTGCGTTTGTGTGTGTGTATGTGTGTGTGTGTGTGTGTATAATGTGGATGAAGCTGAGCCTCCAGGTGGAGGAAGTAGGTAGAAGTGAGGATTTAGGGGCCAAGAAGCAAGGCAGTTCCTGACAGTCCAGGGAATCCACACTCAGAAGAGTGCTCCTGGCTTCCTACGTGTGCTACTTCTCTTGCTATTCCCAGGGCATATTGCCTGGTGGTCTGCAGAGTGAGCATTCTGGTCTGATTCTCCCAAAGACAAGAGGAAGAGAGGAAACCAACCTTCAATGAGTGCCTTCATTAGGTCAAGTATCTTCTTGTTTAGGGTTCACAACAATACTAGGAAGGCATTATTCTCAGAGTAACCTGACAGAGATCACAGGACAAAGCAGTGGCCAAGCCGGGATTTGGACATGAATCTGCCCATCTCCAAAGCCCACACTCTTCCACTCATTCCACATGGATGCTATAGCAGGGACCACTCAGTGTCACGTTTGCTCTTGGATTCTGGAATCAAGTGCTTATCTTCCAAAAAGTATTGTTTTTAATCTCATGTATGGTGTTCATTACATTTAACTTTTAACAAAGTCACTAATGATCTTTAAAAAAAAATTCCAAATGGAGTGTGAGCTTCTGAAAAAGCGAATACTATGTCTTATTGTCTTATCTCTGTAATCCCCACAGTGCTAGCATGACACCTTCATAGATGCAAGGATTGTGTGTGCATGTGCGTGTGTGTGTGTGTGAAATGAATGGACATTCTTTCTTCACTTATCCCTGCTCCCTGTGACCCTATGTAGGTTCTTTGGCTCCTGCTCCTATAACTTCTGCACTTCTTCTGGAGCTATTTAATACATAGACTTCAGTTCCTCTATTTAGCTTCCAGAGACTATTTTATCTTGATTTCTCTATACGTGCTGGATTTGGGACTCATAGAGTCCTTTTTTCTTGCACATACTCTGTTTTCCCCTAGTACATTGTCTCCTGGGATCTTGGCTGGGTCTTGGACCCAGAAGCTTCCTATACCTGGATGCAAAGACTGCCTTGAGGGGATGGAAAAGACTTTACATAGGTTGAGGTGACACATGAAGCAGACTTTGAAGATGAGAGGGAATTTTCAAGTGGAGATGAAAGTAGAGAAAAGGTATCTTAAGGAAAGGAAAAGGTATGTGTGATGGTTTATTTGAAGATCTGTGAGAAATTTAATGTCACTGGAGCCAATAGTGAGTAGTGGAAGATGAGGTCAAATTAACTTTTTAGTAGGATAGTTTTTCTTTTTCTACTTGTTTCTCAGCGTGAGGCAATGGAATGCAAAAACGACTCCTCCGAGTTAATGTCCATGGCTCTTGGAAGAGCATTGCAGCCCTGGGAGAGAATGTCTCAGTTCTGGAACCACTAGACAGAAGAGTTTGTGTTTCTCCTGAAGCGCTTCAGGGATAGAGGGAGCTCCCCAAGATTATAATTCTTCCCACCAGTTTTCTAATACTTGCTGGTCAGAAATGTCTGCTTTCCAACTAACATCTGATTTTTAAAAACCATTTTAGGTAGAATAGGTGAAGTTTCCAAAAATCTTATGCTGTCCCTTAAGGATTTAAATGTTTTAAGCTTATTTTAAATGCAGCTATTTATTAGAAAACATTGGGAAATTATTAATCATTTCATCGTTTAAATAAACTTATTAATGTTGTAGAGTGTTTTTTTGATATGCACGATATTTTTTCTGAACTAAATTGAAATCACTTTTTCTACACAATGTTTTTATCACTTGTAGCCTTAAAATTTTAATTATGAATAATGTAAATATCTGAGAAGAAAACTTTGATTCTGTTAGGCATTTTCCTCAGGTTGAGAAAAAAGTACTTGGCCTTTTAAAGTTGGAGATTTCTACTTCAGAAAAGTCCTGTAAAACAGTGTGATGGTCTAAGTGGATTAGAATAAAATATACCTAATGATTAATTTTAATTTTTGTCGATTTTGAATTTTTAGGAAAGCTTAAGTAGCACAAATACAGTGCAATAATTTTATCTATAGACAAAATGTATATGTTAAATCTTCTCCATCAATCTCTATTTCCAGGAGTTTAATGCATCCTGGCCCTTCCACTCACTCTCTGTGTGATTTTGGGCAAGTCATTTCTGTGCCTCAATTTCCTCATTTTTGAAATGGAGATAATAATAATAAGAACAATTACCGTAAGGATTAAAATGAATTAATATTTATAAAGTTCTTAGAACAACGCCTGGCACTTAGTAAGCATTCAACAAATGTTAGTTAAACTTAAAAAAAATTTTACCAGCCTGGCGTGGTGGCTCACACCTGTAATCCCAGCACTTTGGGAGGCCGAGGCGGGCAGATCATGAGGTCAGGAGATCCAGACCATCCTGGTTAACATAGTGAAACCCCGTCACTACTAAAAAATACAAAAATTAGCCAGGTGTGGTGGTGGGCACCTGTTGTCCCAGCTGCTTGGGAGGCTGAGGCAGGAGAATGGCGTGAACCTGGGAGGCAGAGCCTGCAGTGAGCCAAGATTGCGCCACTGCACTCTGGCCTGGACGACAGAGTGAGACTCCATCTCAAAAAAAAAAAAAAAGAGAAAAATATTTTGTTTTACCTTAGATACCTCAGCAATTATTACATGTTTGCTGCTATTGTAGCAAAGTCACAGAGGAAAAATTTGGGTCTATTTTTCCAATATAATGAGATTCAGAAAAACTCTGAACATTAAAATTTTAGATAATTTTGTTATAAATATAGGTCTTCTAATGTCTTCCCATTTGGGAAAAAACTTACCACAGATGACAGGTTCTCCCTTCAATGTCTAGGGAGACAAGTCTCTGGCATTCTAATAAACTGCAAGGAATATATTCCCATTATTTCACATTCATATTCCCAGGAAACAAGAAGTAGCAAAATCCAGCACTGCCTCTTCATTAAATTTAGGAACAGAACTCATCCTTTAATTGAATTCTTATCTAATGACTCAGAGCTTGGAGGCAATCTGATACCTTTAATTTGGAAGTTTATTATGTATGTTAATGAAGACAAAATCATGATTATCTAGTTCTTGTTTGCCCTCTGTCACCCTGTCTCTTACATACTACACCACTTCCCACACCCAAATATATTGATTGTTGATTAATGAGAGTAAGCTTTTCTTTTCTTTTTTTTTTAATAAGAAGCACATATTGGAGCTGGGGGTGTAATTGATCCTTCCTTCTTTCTCCAGGGACTGGTGATTTAGTTCTTGGTTGATGATTGGGTAGAGAGTGGAAGCCATGGTAATGGTGAACAGCAGAAATCTGAGGGATTCTAAAGATACCAGTGTTCAGGGAGAAGGATGACCTCTAAAAGGGAATAAAGAACAAGGACAATGAGTTTACATGGCTCTATACTAATGGGAAAATACACACCTCTCAAACAATAGGTGATGTTATAGTGAAACTTTCCGGAGTGGGTGTAAAGAGAAACAGTCCTGACAAGCAGAAGGCAAATGTGCATAAGAGACTGGAGGGAGGAAGCAAATATACATCCAAAGAAGCATGCAGCTCAGAAATCCAGGATTATTAAAATAGCTCATACATTGAAAAGCAGAGCTATTCCTAGTCCTTCTGCATGTCAGTTTGTTGCTAAGTGCCACCTGGCATGTGTACTTTGAAACTGGGAATTTTATTCCTAGGAAAAGTGTGTAAATGTTTTCCTGCCAGCAGACATAAACAGTGCTAATAGCAGCAGTGTTAAGCTGTGTCTTCTAAGACCTATCAATTTGTGGAGCTTAATTCTTTTCTTAGATCTCAAGACCCCATATTCTTCCTGCATCGGTTTTACAATCTCTGAAGTAATTAAGCTTCATCTAATAATTCTTTCTAGCTCCACAGTGGTTGCAGTAGCTGTGCTTTCCGCCACTGAAAAACCAAGAGTTATCCATTATAAATGCTGATTTGTGGGTTCTAAGAAAGTATACAGGAAACCAGAACTCCTGAAGCTGACTCGCTATAACTCATGTTACTCAGCTGCATCAGGGGATTGACAGCTGGACAACCCTCCATCTGCAGGCATTGGTTTTTCTCCTCTTGGGTGCCTTCCTTACCTTTCTCCACTCTATGTATTCTCAGAAAGCCTCTTCCCAAAACTCTAGGGCACCACTGTCCATTTTCACTTTTTGTGACTATGAAAATATTCTACATTAGAAATGTCTACTGTGGTAACCACTAGCCAATGTAGCTACTGAACACTTGAATGTGGGTACTGTGGCTGAGAAACTAACTTTAAAAAGTTTCATTGAAGTATAATTGACACACAGCAAGTTGTACATATTTGAAATGTACAATTTGATAAGCTTTGACTACAAATAGACACATGAAAACAACACCCAATTAAGATAATGAACATAGCCATCACCCCGAAGAGTTTCTTCATAACCCTTTTTTAATCCTTCTACTCCACTCCTCCATCCTCAGGCAACAACTGATCTGTTTAATGAAACTAAGGATTAGTTTGCATATTTTAGAATTTTATATAAATGAAATAATAAAGTAGTATGCAATCTTTTTTATCTGGCTTCTTTGTTTGTTTGTTTGTTTGTTTTGAGATGGTGTTTCACTCTTGTTGCCCAGGCTGGAGTGCAATGGTATGATCTCAGCTCGCCGCAAACTCCGCCTCCCAGGTTCAAGCAATTCTCCTGCCTCTCCCACCCGAGTAGTTGGGATTACAGGCATGTGTCACCATGCCCGGCTAATTTCGTATTTTTCTTAGAGACGGGGTTTCTCCATGTTGGTCAGGCTAGTCTTGAACTCCCGACCTCAGGTGATCTGCCCTCCTCGGCCTCCCAAAGTGCTGGGATTACAGGTGTGAGCCACTGCGCCCGGCCTTGTCTGGCTTCTTTTACACAGCAAAATTATTTTTGGATTCAGTCATGCCGTAACATATATTTAATATATCCATAGTTCATTTCTTTTTATCACAGAGCAGTATTCCATTAGATGGATATACTACAGTTTTTCTATTCAACATGTTGATGGATACTTGGATGTTTTCCAGTGTTTGAAGATTACAGATAAAGCTGTGAACATTCATGTACAAGTTCTTGTATGGACAGATCCGTTCACTTTTTTTTGAGTAAGAACCAACCTAGGATGGGAATGGTGGCATCTTGTAGTGAATGCATGTATAACTTTCAAAGAACTGTCAACCTGTTTTCCATCTGTAGTTTATAAGGGTTCTAGTTCCTCCACATTCTTGCCATAGTTTGTTTAATCTTTTTAACTTTGATCATTCTAATAGGTTTGTAATAGCATCTTATGTGGTTTTAGTTTACATTTTTCTAAGGAATAATGATGTTGAGCACCTTTTCATGTGCTTGTTTGCCGTTTGCATGTCTTCTTTGGTGAAGTGTCTGTTTGCATCTTCTGCCGATTATTTTTGGGCCGCTTGTTTTCTTAGTGAGTTTCGAGAGTTTTTAAAAATATATATTCTGGATACAAGTTCTTTATAAGATATATTGTTTTGAACAATTTTATGCTAGTTTCTTGGATGCCTTTTCATTTCTTAACAGTGTCTTTTGAAGAACAGAAATTTCTAATTTGGAAGAAGTCCAATTTATAACTTTTTAATGGATTATGCTGTTATTGTTGTGTCCAAGAAATCTTTGCCTAACATGAGGTCATAAAGATTTTCTCTTATGTATTTTTGTAGCTATTTTAAAGGTTTAGATTTAACATTTAGGTCTGTGACCCATTTTGTGTTCATTTTTGTGTATATTATACACAAGGTATTAGATCCAAGTTCTTTTAAAATTTTAATTTGGATATCAAATTTTCTCAGCATCATTTGTTGAAAAGACTATCCTTTCTCTATTACATTGCCTTTGAACCTTTGTCAAAATCAGTTTTCCAAATATGCATGGATTTATTTCTGGGCTGTTTATTCTTCCTTGTTGATCTATTTGTCTATCATCTTGCAAAAACCTTGTTTTTTTGTTTTGTTTTGCTTTGTTTTTTGTTTTTTTTTTTTTGATAGAGTCTCGCTCTGTTGCCCAGGCTGGAGTGCAGTGGTGTGATCTTGGCTCACTGCAACCTCCGCCTCCCAGGTTCAAGTGATTCTCCTGCCTCAGCCTCTTGAATAGCTGGGATTACAGGTGCCTACCACCATGCCTGGCTTATTTTTGTATTTTTAGTAGAGATGGGGTTTCACCACATTGGCCAGGCTGGTCTCAAACTACTGACCTCAAGTGATCTGCCTGCCTCGGCCTCCCAAAGTGCTGGGATTACAGGTGTGAGCCACTGAACCAGTCCCATGTTGTTTTTATTTCTGTAGATTTATAATTCTTGAAATCAGGTAGTGCCAGTCTTCCAACTTTGTTTTTCTTTTTCAGCATTATTTGTTTATTCTAGGTAGATTTTATTCCTACATGAATTTTATAAAATTTATCAATTTCTATTTTTAAAAAGCTCCCTGGGATTTTTATTGTAATTGTATTGACTCTATATATCAATTGAAGGAGAACCACATCTTACCAACATTTATCCTTCTGACCCATGAATAGAGTGTATCATTCCATTTATTTAGGTCTTCCTTATATTTTGCTAGTAATATTCTATAGTTTTCAATACATGGTTCACATCTTTTTCAGATCTATCCCTAATATTCCTTGGTGCAATTGTAAAAGCATTTGCATTTTTAATTTTAATTTTGGGTTATTCATTGCTAAAATACAGAAGTACAATTGATTTTTTTTTTTTTTTGAGACAGTGTCTGACTCTGTCACCCAGGCTGGATTGCAGTGGCATGATCTCAGCTCATTGCAACCTCCACCTCCTGGGCTCAAGCCAACCTCCCAGCTCAGCTTCCCGAGTAGCTGGGACTACAGGTGCATGCACGCCCAGCTAATTTTTGTAGTTTTTGTAGAGACGAGGTCTCACTATGTTGCCCAGGCTGGTCTGAAACTCAAGCAGTCCACCTGCCTTAGCCTCCCAAAGTGCTAGGATTACAGGCATGAGCTACCGCACCAAGCCTGATTTTTGTAAATTGATAATATATTCTGCAAAAGTCCTTGTACTTTCCATTGGATTTTCTACATGTTTTCTGCAAATAAATACAAGTTTGTTTCTTCCTTTCTAATCCAGATGCCTTTTCTTGCATTATTGCAATGACTAGAACCTTCAGTTCAATATTGAATGCAAGTACTGAAAGTAGAATCTTTGTTCCTGCTCTTGGTGGGAAGTGTCCAGCTTTTCTCCAGTAAGTGTGATGTTAGCTGTAGATTTTTCACAGATGCCCTTTATAAGAATGAGGAAGATCCTTTCTATTCTTAATTTCATGAGAGTATTATTAGGAATGGATGTTGGATTTTTGTCAAATGTTTTATATATGTCTATTGAAATTATCATACAACTTTTCTGTTTTAGTTAATTTATATATGAATTACATTATTTTTTGAAGGTTAAAGTAAACCTCACTTGGTCATAATGTACTAATGGGTTTGGTTTGCTAAATTTTGTTTATATTTTTTGCATATATTTTTATAACGGTTTTTTCCTTTTTCTTTTAATGTCTTTGTCTGGTTTTGGTATCAGAGTAATATTGGCCTGGTCTCATAGAATGAGTTGGGAATTAATTCATCCTCTTCAATTTTTGAAAAATTATTTGTTTAGAATTGATGTTATTTCTTCCTTAAAGGTTTGGTAGAATTTACCAGAGAAGACATCTGGGCCTGAACTTTTCTCTGTGGAAATGTTTTAATCTATAAGTTTGATTTCTTCAATAATATAGGACTATTTTAGTTATCTATTTCTTCTTGAATGAATTTTAGAAGTTTCTGTCTTTCAAGGAATTTGTCCATTTCATCTAATTTGTCATTTACTGGCATAAAGTTATGCAAAATATTTCTCTATTATTCTTTTAATATCTGTAGAATCTGTAGTGTGTTCACTTCTCTTATTCATAGGTTAGTAATTTGTGTCTTCTTTATTTCCTGGTTACTTTGGCTAGATATTCATTAATTCTATTGATCTTCTCAAATAATCAGCTTATGTTTTATTGATTTTCTCTTGTTTTACTGTTTTTATTTGTTTCTTTTTCTTTTATGTTTTGTTTTATTTATTTATTTATTTATTTTGAGATGGAGTCTTGCTCTGTCACCCAAGTTGGAGTGCAATGGTGCAATCTCAGCTTACTGCAACCTTCGCCTCCCAGGTTCAAGCAATCCTCCTGCCTCAGTCTCCCAAGTAGCTGGGATTACAGGCACCTGTCACCACGCCCGGCTAGTTTTTGTATTTTTTAGTAGAGACGGGGTTTTACCATGTTGGTCAGGCTGGTCTCAAACTCCTGACCTCAGTTGATCCACCTGCCTCAGTCTCTCAAAGTGCTGGGATTACAGGCATGAGCCACTGCCCTGGCCTATTTTTATTTATTTCTGCTCTGATTTTTATTTTTTTATTCTGCTTACATTGAGTTTAATCTACTTTTTTATTTCTCCAGTTTCTTAAGGCAGAAGCTAGGGACATTAATTTGAGACCTTTCTTGTTTTCTAATATAGGTATTTAGTGATATAAACATCTCCTTAATTATTGTTTTAATGGAATTCTGACACCAACTGGTGTACTGCAATTTAAGGCTAACACTAACTATTGGAGTTAACCTTAGACTCTAAAGTCTCAAGGGCACAGTTGAATGAGACTATGATCAATTCCATTTCCAGCTATAAATGGGGTCCCAGTCCATCTGCGCTTCTTACCAGATTCAGAGATTCCATGATCCCATGGTTTGATAAGTTGCTAGAATGACTCATAGAATTCAGGAAAGCACTATATTTATGATTATAGTATTATCATAAAAGAATTAGGGTCAGCTCCATAGGGCAAAGTTCAGCAGGATCCTGAATGCAGAGCTTCCATGTTCTCTCTCTATAGAATTAGGATGCATTGCCCTCCTGTTGCATCAACATGCTCAGTAACCAAAATGCTGAACTGAGCTTCAGTGTCCAGAGTTCTTATTGGGGTTTCATTACATAGGCATGATTGATTGAGTAATTGGCCAATCTCCAACTTCTCTCCCTTCCTTAGTGGTCAGGCTGGCTCAAAGTCCCACCCCTCTAATCATATAATTGGTCTTTCTGGTGGCCCATACCTATAATCCTGAGTCATCTCATTTTTTAGCATAAACATAGGTGTGATCTGAGAGGCTCATGAATAACAGAGACATTACTATTACTCAATAAATTACAAGGATATCTTATTCTTCCTAGGAACAAGGGACAAAGGGCAGTCAAATTCTGTATTATACAAGTGGCGTGTCACAAATTTTGATATGTTTAAATTTGGTTTTCATTTGGTTAAAAATACTTTTTAATTTCCCTTTTGATCTCATATTTAACCCATGGGTTATTTAAAATATATTATTTAGTTTCCAAATATTTGGGGGATTTTCCAGAGTTCTCTCTGTTGTTCCTTTCTAAAAATTCCATTGTGGTCAAAAACATACTTTATATAACTTGAATCCCTTTAAACTTATTTGGGGCTGTGTTACAGCCCAGAATTTGAACTATCTTTATAAATGTTTGGTGTGCACCTGAGAAGAATGTGTATTCTGTTGAATTGGGGGATTTTTTCTATAAATATCAATATTTAAAGTTGGTTTGCAATATTATTTCAATATTCTATATCCATATTGATTTTCTGTCTGTTCTATAAATTATTGAGACAGAAGTACAAAAATGTTCACTGTAAGTATGAATTTCAGTTCTCCTTGCAGTTCTATCACTTCATGTATTTTAAAGCTCTGTTATTAGGTGTATAAGTGTTGAGGATTTTTATGTCCTCTCAATGAATTGACCTATTTATCTTTGGCATCTTTATAAATGACCATCCTTATCTTTGACAGTATTTTTTGTTCTGAAATCTGCTTTGTCTTATGCTAATGTAGCCACTCTAATTTTCTTCTGGTTAGTGTTACAGTAATACAGCTTTTTTCATTCTTTTAATCTATTTGTTTCTTTCTATTATATTTATAGTGTTTTTCTTGTAGACAGTATATAATTGGGTCTTACTTTTTTATACATTCTCATAATATTGGTAATTTAATTGGAATGTTCAGACCATTTCCACTGAATGTGATTATTGATTTGGTTAGGTACAACTATCATCTTGCTATTTATTTTCTATTTGTCCTATTTGTTCTTTGTTTCTTTTTTCTCTTTTTCTTTCTTCTTTTGCATTAATTTTCTTTTTTTATTATTTCATTTCTCTTCTGTGTTATTTTATAAGTGTTAATTCTGTTTTATTGCTATAGCTGTTTGATGATCTATAGTACAATAGTTTACTTGTCATATTCTAGCCTTAAGTGCTGTTATATGACTTACCATTAGCAGTAAAAGAACCTTACAATAATATATTTTCTTTACTCTCATCTTTTGTATTGTTGTGTTTACACATATTTATTTTATATATGTGATCATTATAAATCACATATATAAATATAAAGTTATTATACATCTCATTTTAATATATAATACATATTATAAACACCATACTACTTTATTATTATTTTTAGTTAGAAAGTCAATTATATTTTAAAATATTTAAATAATCAAAAAATGTACTTACTCCTGTGGCTACTATTTCTAGTCCTCTTCATTCCTTCGTGTAGACTTATATTTCTATCTGGTATCATTTTCCTTTTACCTGAAGGACTTGCTTTCACATTTCCTCCCTTTACATTTATTTTCTTATTTGTTTATTTTTCTTTCTTCCCATACTACTCTGATGTAATCCCTTTATATTTCTAATCATGTGTGTGCTGTTAATGAATTCCTCAACTTTTGTAAGTTTGAAGAAGTCTTTATTTTGCCTTTATTTTTTGAAAAAAAAATCTTGCTGGTTATAGAATTCTGTGTCAGCCATTATTTTTTCTTTCAGTACTTTAAAGATGTTGTTTCACTGTCTTCTCACTTGAATTGTTTCACACACAATAAATCTCCCAATCTTATCTTTCTCTGTATGTAATGTGTCTTTGTTCTCTGTCTTCTTTTAATCTTTTTCACTGGTTTTGAGCAATTTGATTATGATTTGCCTAGTTATAATTTTCTTCCTGTTTATTTTGCTTGCAGCTAATTGAAACTTTTGCATATGTGCTTATAGTTTCTATCAAACTTGGAATGTTTTCAGCTATTATTTCTTTAAGCATTTTTTATATCTTCCTTGATTTATCCTGTCCATCAGAGACTTCAATTACATGTATATTAGGCCATGTGAAGTTATTCCACACTTTACTGATGTTATGCTCTTTGATCTATTCCCCTTTTTCTCCTGTTTTATTTCCATTTGTTTCTCTTTTTATCTCTTCTTATCTTTTCTTTGGCAATGTCTAATCTTGTCTTAATCTCATCCAGTACATTTTCTATCTCACACATCGTAGTGTTCTTTTCTAATGGATCAATTTGGGTTTTTAAAATTTCTTTAATGTCTCTACTTAATTTTTTAAATGTATGGAATACAGTTATAATGTGTTTTAATGTACTTGTTTATTAATTCTAACATCTGTGTTAATTTGGAATCAATTTTGATTGATTTTTTTCTCTTTAGTATAAATCATATTTTACTGCTTCTTTGCACACATAATAATTTTTTATTGAAGTCCAGAATTGTTCATTTTACCTTGTTGGGTGCTGGATATTTCTGTATTCCTATAAATATTCATGAGCTTTTATTCTGGGATGCATTGTAGTTACTTAAAAATAATTTTATTTTTTTAGCTTCCGATTTTAAGATTTCCTATGCTAGACCAAAGAAATGTTCAATCTAGGGCCAATTATTTAACATTACTGAAACAAGACCTAGCAAGGCTTTCTGGGCTCTTTATCCAGTGACTTATCAATCAGAAGGTTTTCAAGGTCAGCTAGTGGGAACAGATACCATTCTGAGTCTTGTGTGAGCACCAGGTACTGTTCTCTGTAATTCTTTTGGATGGTTCTTTGCTAGGCTTTGGGTAGTATCCTCACTTGTAAACACTGATCATTACTCTGCTAAAAACTTTCCACTGGTTCCTTAGGGAGAACCCTGCAGACCTCCAGGGTTTCATGTTCATGCTGTTGCCTCCTCTCCAGTACTCATTCCTGTAAAATCTAGCTATCTTCATTTACCTGGACACTGAGCTTCATGTGCTTGACTCTGAGTATCTATCAGTCTCCTCCCAGGTTTGCCCTCCCTTTTCCACAGCCTGTAAACTTTCTTAAGGCAGTAAGTTATGACAATCATAAAGCTCCCCTTTTTGTTTTGCATATTTCAGAGATCACCGTCCTTTGTTGCCTGATGTCCAATGTCTTTAAAACCATTGCTTTATATATTTTGTCTATGTTTTATTTGTTTCAGTGGGAGGATAAATCCATTTTCCTGTTATTCCATGTTGGCTGGAAGCATAAGTCTAGAACTAAAATTTTAGTTTAATTTAGTTTAACTAACGTAAACAGCCATGTGTGGCTAGGGGCTCCCATATTGAACAGACAGTCTATGGGGTGAGAGAAAGTAAACTGAAGTGGAATTGCCTGTGATTTAGTTTTGTGAGACATACTGGGAGATGGTGTATTGGACAGCTCCCTAGGTCTTGTTTAATTGTCCAGTGGCTTTGAGAGTGTTCTTGAGACCATGCTTGACAATGACTGCTTGCTGCTCAGATGAAGCCCATTACTCCTTCTTCATGGCTCACTGCTAGACTGAGAGCATTAATTTGCAGAAATCTGGCTTTCTTTTCACTTCAGCAATCTGGTTCCAAACTCTCTGTAGGCTGGCTCTAGTTACTATTCTCTTATGACTCTGGGTAGAATGCCTTCCATGGATGCACTAAGTAGGTGTTGCCACTTGACTCCCAGGTTGATACAATCTTGCCTTATTTTATGTTTCTTAAATGAAAACTCATCTCTTTTCCACATGTGGCATTAAGAATCAACACTATTACTACTTTGGGAGGCCCAGGAGAGCAGATCAACTGAGGTCAGCAGTTCGAGACCAGCTTGGTCAACATGTTGAAATGCCGTCTCTACAAAAAAATATAAAAATTAGCCAGGCGTGGTGGCACGTGCCTGTAGTCCCAGCTACCTAGGAGGCTGAGGCAGGAAAATCACTTGAACCTGGGAGATGGAGGTTGCAGTGAGCCGAGATCACGCCACTGCACTCCAGCCTGGGCCACAGAGCAGTACTCCGTCTCAAAAACAAAAAGAAAAACAAACAAACAAACAAGAAATGACACTAATAAATGAGACCCTGAGCATTTTCCCATTCATGATTATTAGCCCCAGACAACTTAAAGCTAAAAAGTAACCAAAAAAAACCCAAAAACCTTTTGTTTTATTTTTTAAATCACTTAATCCCTAGTAAGGGATGCAATTAGGTTTTGCATGCCTGATTCATTTCAATTAAGATAGACTTGTTTGCAGATTTATGGTGTTGAATCTTAGACTGCTGTCTAATATTAAAAAGATATTAGACCGTAGAAGATCTTGTAACTTCTCTGCGCCGTAAGACTGGTAATAGATTTGTTTTATTAATACAATCATGTTTACTGGAAAGAAGAGTTCTATTTTTTGGTGCCTCCACCAGAAAAATGAGACATGCTTCAGACTGATTCATTCATCCGTAAACTATTAATTGATCATCTGTTACATTCTAGACACTGGAGATAAAATAATGAACAAAGCAGACAAAAATCTCTCACTTCACAGAGATTCTATTCTGCTTGAAGGAAACTGTCAATAAGTACAATAAATATGTAAAATATGTGGAATGTGAGATGGTAATAAGTGGTATGAAGTAGAATGAAGTGGAAGCAGGAGTAGGGAGTGCCAGGGTGGCTGTGATTTTAAATTGGGTGATCTAGAAAGGCTCACTAAGGAGGTGCCATTTGAACAGAGGACTGAAGGGGGCGAGGGAGTGAGTTTGGGTAAGTGCATTTCAGGTAGAAGTAACAGCAAATGTAAATGAAATGCCCTCAAGCCAGAATGTGTGTGGCTTGTGCCTGTGCAACAGCAAGGAAGCATTTTGGACTTAGCAATACACCTTGGATTTTCTAAATGTATAACAGACTTTGGGAACTTCATTGTTCATCCTCCTAGCATTCTCATATACGCACTGTGCAACATCTTTAATTTATGTGTAACTTTATGAATGTATGGATTTATTTATTTTTATACTCTATGTTATTCCAAAAATGTTCCACATAATTTCTAACTGGATCTTTAATCTTCTGTCTCTTTTCCCTGGAATACAACTATCAGAGTAATTTTCCTAAAACACTGTTTTATTCATGTTCCTCTCATTCTTAAGAACCTAAAACTTCTTCTTTAATCAAGTCCAAAATTTTCAATTTGCTGTTCAAGGTCCTCTGTCTTGGGTACGATATTCCTTCATGCACCCTACCTCCATATCACCTGTCTATGTGTCATACTTATTCCCACCCACACATGAACTCATGCTGCCCCCACTGCCTTGAGAGCCCCCATTTCTCATTGCCAATTCATTTTATACATAACTTTGAAATAAAAAATCAAAACTCAAATCTACCTCACTTATTTATTCAACAAAGCATTTATTTATTATCTTCTATACACCAGGCATTCAACAGCATGAAACCTTATGCAATTAACATGAGCCTTGAAGAATGGCTTTCTTTTCCTGGTCTCCTATAACAGTCTAAAATATACAGCAGAACACTGTATTTCATTAAATATTCTTGTTAAGTTTCTACTGTGAATACGTATTTTCCCCGGAGGTAAGCTGTAAATTCCTTGAGGACAGGAGCTTTGTCTTTTGTTACTTTGTACTTTTCACAGTGCCTGGCATAGTAGAAGCAAATTAAATATTTGTTGATACATTGATTTCATTTCCAAGGGTTTTTTAGATGCTGTCACAGCAAACCTCTGAAGATCTTTTAAAATTGTATTTAATTACTCTCCCATCTTATTAATTAAGTAAAAATGGCAACTTCTGCAACACCATGATAAACAGCGAATACTTCATTGGCCAGCTGGCTCACCCAAGTCTTTTATAACATTGGATGAAAGATACATCATTCACTTTCTCCTTTCAGTTGATGGTATTTTGATCTGTACAAAAACTGCAGGACATCGGCTGCTTTAACAGTGATAAATGTGGGCTACAGCAGATAATGTTGAGTCCTATGCTCAAACAGAGAACATTCATCATGCGCTCCTTTCTGTGGATGAGTGAACAAATCCCCAGGTCCCCATTGTTCGTGATGGGACAAGACACATCTCCTTCTTTCAAACAGCAAGACAGCTGTTTAAATTTTCACGGCATCTATGAATTGTCCACAGAACCATGCCTTATAAGACATTGTATCCTCCAGCTAAGTTCCAGCCGCACTGGGCTTCTTCCTGTTCAAGTGTGTCAATCCCTTTCCTAGCCTCAGCTCTTCGATATTTGCTGCCCTCCCTGCCTGAAATGCTCTTCTCTCAGCTCTGCAAAGTCTCTTTTTTATTCTTCAGCTTTCAGTTCAAATACTGCCCCCTTAACCCGGCCTTCCATGACCACTTTTATTTACAGATGCCCTTTCTACCCCCAAAACAACCTATAAACTACTGTTACATCACCTTCTTATTTCTTTAATAGTATTTGTCCCAGTCTAGCCTAGAAGAGGTCTGGCACTTGGTAAATATGTGTTAAGTGAAAGAACAAATAACTGGTTATAAAATTAGCTACACGTTGTTTACCAGCACTGTTTACTACCTCATGCTCCATCCTATAAGTGATATCCACAAACCACCTGTGCAGTACTTGACTTTCAATAACTTATAGCTTTAATAATTAGTATTGCTTTTACTTGAATAAATGGGAGTGAAAATTTTAAATGAGAAATGTCCTGTTGATCCATATCCCTGGCCTGGCCTGTTTTTGTTCCCTGAATAGCCTTAGCTTCCATTAATGACTCTGATTATCTCTTAGCTCTGTGGATTTAACCCTGATCAAACTCATTTAATCTTTCAACTGCAGGGCAATCCTCATGTGAATCAGAATCCTTCATTTGTGTTGTACAGAAAACTTCTGTATCTTTACAGCAGCTCTGTGAGTTGGCAAAGCATGCAGCGGGGTGATCTCCATTGTATAGATTAAGAAGAGGTTTAAAAAAATAAGTGACTTTACTAAGGTCATGTGACTAGAAAATAAGGATGAAGGCAGAGATGGGACAAGAGAGTCTGTTCTTGTATTCAGAGGGGTGCTCTCATGGCACTCAGGAAATCTTATTATCAGTGTCTTTCTGGATGAAAACAATGAGAACAGACCACTGGGAAAAAAAAAAGTTCTCAACTGCGTGCACAAAATCGTCCTCACCCTTTACTCCTGTCATGACCACAGAACTCACGGTAGTTTCAGAAAGCAGGCCAGTTCCCATGCTTTCAGCCACGTAGATTTGGTTTGCTCTCCGTCCCTGGGCTGCCTTCAATTCCTTTAGTCACTTGCATTTATTTTACGTTAATTTGGGCATTCTGCCATCGGCCTGTCTTTCTAGTTGTTCTTTACTTATTAATTTAGGAGTACATGTATTCTATCAAGAGCTGTGCTTTCATATGGAGGCAAAATTGGACTTTTTAAATTATTATTATATTTTTTTGAGGTGGAGTCTCACTCTGTTGCCCAGGCTGGAGGGCAGTGGCAGGATATAGGCTCACTGCAAGCTCCGCCTCCTGGGTTAAAGTGATCCTCCAGCCTCAGCCTCCCGAGTAGCTGGGACTACAAGTGCGTGCCACTGCGTCTGGCTAATTTTTGTATTTTTAGCAGAGACGGGGTTTCACCATGTTGGCCAGGCTGGTCTCGAACTCCTGACCTCAGTTGATCCACCTGCCTCCACCTTCCAAAGTGCTGAGAATACAGGCATGAGCCACTGTGCCCGGCCCAAAATTGGACTTTTAAAGAAGAAGGAAAACTCTCAGATTACAATTACCCTAAATAAATTGGAGACTTTTACTAAAACAGAATTACCTGGGGGAAAGAGAGAAAGGGAGAGGGGGAGAGAGAATATAAATGAGATCTAAGAGCATGTCACAGTAGAAAAAATAGAAATTTATCAAGCTCACTAGAGGAAAGTAGAAGAAGCATGTATGTCTGTGATTGCATGAGCATTTTATCCTCCTTGTCTGTAGATGTCAACACTGGGGGTATTACTGAAAGAACCCCAAGTAGAGCTGAAAAGAATGATCTACATACAGCAAGCCACCAAGCATGCCAGGAATGGGATCCTTTGGCTTATTTAATGCCTGCCTAACATTGGTGGGGGGAGGGGGGCCCTGCTTCTCAGGCCACACAGCAACTATGCCCAGAAATCCCGTGGGGGATGACTAGGCCCAGCGCCTTCACTGGTTGGGTTCTTTAGTCAGCTATCTTTCCTTCGCGGGTTTGAGTTTCTTCACCTAAGGAAACCTAGTCATGGCCTATTGTATTTGCCAGAGTTGTGGGACCAAGTGAGAAATGTGAGAGAGACAGAATTTTGGAATCCATTAAATCCACACAGGTACAGGTTATCTTCATGTTATTAATGCACAGATAGACCTGCTCCTTGCTAGCTCTGTTAATGACTTTTGTGAGTCCCTTTGGGATTTCTTCAGTTCTGCTGGTTAATGGTCATTTCATTTCAGCTCAGGATATAGAAGCTGCTTAAGGATCCTGCTCTCATCTGTTCCTTCCTATGTCTAGACTGGAGAGACTGACTTGCATGAGATATAATTTTAGTGCTGGCAGGCCAGCTGCTGTCTATGATATCATGGAAGGTGACCTTACGTTGCCTACAGATGTTAAACACTGCTTGCAGGTGACCTGGCAATTCTGCCTCTCTCTCCATTCTGCATACTAAATCTCTCCATCAATCCGAACTAAGCATGGAGGGTGATTTGTTCTGCTAAAGGTCTCATAGGAATTTCTTAACTATTGCTGACAAAAGAAAAAGGCAAAAAAAAAGTAAGGCCAATTTATTTCCAGGCTTTTGCTAAGTAGCAGATGTTTCCTGTGCAAAAGTAATATTATAGCAGCATGTTATATTTGCATAGCATCATATGGTTTTGAAAAACAAACTTTGTTTTAAAAATTATACAAGGAATCATGAATATATTCACGTTGAAAAAACTTGAAACAACATGGAAATATATAGAGGCAATCGTTTCTTCTGGGAAAAAACAGGGAACTTGGGGTGATATAAGAGATACAGTTGAAGGAAGATCTCAATTTTGCCTCTATATTGAAATGTTATTGTTTATCAGTACATAGCTTGTATAAGCATTTGTATACATATAAAGATTTCTGTATATAAATAGATTCATACTGAACATATCATTCAGCAATTTTTGCTTAATCTTGATGAGCTTTCTAAGTCATTAGAAAATAGATTTGCTGCATTAAAAAACATATAGCTCCATGCTATTTCCAGAGTATGCCAATCACTTTGCTACATATGAACATTTGTTTTGAACTTGCTGATATAACAGTGTTGTAAAAAACATTTCTGCACATACAGCTTTCTGCACATGCACAGGTATTTCTTTCAGTAGGATAGAAACCTGGAAATGAAATTGCTGAATCAGACTTTGGGTAAATTACCTCTCCAGAACTCAGTTTATTTTCAGTAAAATAAATTTAATATTACCAACCTTGTGTCATTTTGAGCATTTAAAATTAAAATTAAATATTTAAATTATAAATCCAGGTTCATTCTCCTTATTGAAGTCTTTTTAAAAAATCAGTTAAAATTCTTTTTCTGCTCACTATTCTCACAGTCGTTATTCCTCTACATCTGTTCCTCTATGTTCTGTTCTATATTAGGTGTTTGATGTGCAAAAGAAGAAGTTAAACAACTAAATTCCTTTCCTCCACGTTCTCCTCATCCTGAAGAATGTTCGAGTTCTGTATTCTGTCTTCCCTTCTCCACCTCTGCTCTTCTCTTTCCTGGTTTGTTTTGTCTGTGGTTCTCATCCTTTCTTTTCACAAGCTACATGGAGGCAGCCAGCTGGAAACTGGCCTCTGAGGCTGGGGGAGTCGGAATGTGAGGGGTGAAAGTGCTGGGGTGTGGAGACCCTAGGACAAGTTGCCAGCTGAGGCTGAACCAGAGCTGTGTCTAGGAGCCAGGCATCAAGTGGTACCATGAGGGGTTTACGCAGATGCTTCAAGCTTTAGGGTTATAGCATTTAATGCTTTAAATGAATCCTCTAATGGGCTCATTACCAGCTTCTCGAGAACTCGAGAACTCCGAGGGGCAGACTGAGGAAGGTGAAGAGAGGAGGGACACGGGTAGGGCTGGAAGTGCACTGAGGTTTGGCAGTGAAGGTAGCATCTTGCAGCTGGGGCTTGGCCCCTTATTTATTGCCTTAAGCCCCGGTACGCACAGTCCTCCGGTGGTGCGGGTGCGGGTCGGGGGAACCCTGGGCAAGTCAAATACAGGGGAAGGATTCATTTCTAGTTCTTATGTGTCATAGCGTTTTGCAACATTCCAATATTCTAACCTTTTTAAACTCCCTGTTAAATGTGAGCATATTTGATGTAGATTTTCCCCTTAAAACGTTTTCTCTCCCTTGAAATCCATCACGTTCTTTTTTAAAAAAAACAAATTTATCTTTATTTATTTATTTTGAGATAGAGTCTCGCTGTGTTGGTCTTGAACGCCCAGGCTTTGGTGATGTTCCCGCCTGGGTTCCCCGCCGGGTTGCTGGGATTACAGGCTTGCGCCACCGTACCTGGCCCATCACATTCTTCATGAATTGTTTCTCTCATGGCTGGAGGTCTTTTAGCATCTTACATATTTGTTTTGAAGGGAAAGACTAAAGCAAAGCTGCAGCCTGAAGCCTGAGACTACCACAGATTAAATGGGAGCACCCCCGTTGATGTTATGACTAGAGGTGTGGGGTTTGAAATAGCTCAGAAAGGGGACCTCTGTTTCCAGGCTAGGTGCGGGCCTGAGGCATTGAATGTTGCCAGCAGGCTGAAATACATCCTGACACTTTCCTTTGTGGGAATCAGTGCTGCACATATGATGCCTGTTAACTGCT
This sequence comes from Pan troglodytes, assembly GCF_028858775.2. Classification (NCBI taxonomy): domain Eukaryota; kingdom Metazoa; phylum Chordata; class Mammalia; order Primates; family Hominidae; genus Pan; species Pan troglodytes. Next base: position 35,630,909 of record NC_072412.2, read on the forward strand.
TATGTGATGATCAAGTAGGGACATTAGGACATTAAAAAGAGATGGTTAAAGCTGTTGCTGAGGAGTTTAGCCACTAGCACCCAGTCTTAGCTTTGCGTCTTCATGCGAATGCAGTTTTCTCATCTTTCATCTGTTCTATTGCCTGAGTAGGTTAGTGCCATCTGCATAGACAGGAAATCCAGAAGGGAAGGACTTCATGGGGTCCGTTGACTTGTCCTCGCCCTACCAAGCAGTTGGTGTGTTTAATCAATACACTTTAATATAAATGTGAGGAAGAGGAAACATGGCAGATCCGCAGTTGGATCTTTGATCTCTCAGTTCTTCCCTTGGAACCTCTGCAAGTGAATCCATGCTGTTCATTATGCTCCCCCAAAGAACATCATGAGCTGTTCTATGGGGCCAGATTTTCATCCTACAATTATCTGAGAATAGTTCCCATATTGTAGAAGAGATGACTATCTGGTCCAATGAGTCAAGAGGGATAAAAGCACAATCCATTTGTGTGGGGGAAAGGCATGGTCTGGTGGCTAAAGAACAAAAACCCAGCATCTAACCTGGATATGACATTTAACTCAGTGCATTAGGCATGCCATTTTATCTTATGATACAGAAATCTTGGGAAATGTTACAGCTGCCTAGGTGCTGGGTTGTTCCCAAGATTTATGCCTTCAATATGCTTTAGATTTTAATTCAAAGTATGAAATTACATGGCCACAAAATGCTGATGTAAGACTTTTGGTTTTCAATTGAATTTAGGAAACTTGGGGCTTTCTTACATTTTGTTTCTATGCCATCCTTAAAACCACATGTGACTCCTTTGTATCATGTTCCCATTACACAGAGAACTCTTTCGACATAATCTGTGACTCTTCTGCCTTACATCCCAGGAAAGCAAATCTTTTGGTCCCTTCTGTTCCTGTCTCCTCCTTCTTGTCTTATTTCAATATCTGTTTTCACACCAGACCTTACACCTAGAAAATTCTCCCACTTTCCTTCCAATAATAACTCTCCTTACCTCTAATCCTTTTATCTTATTCCACTTTTCAAATTTCTCTTGCTCATTTAAAATCACTGAAAAGATTTTCATTTATTGACTTAGGCATGATTTCTTCCACCAGTCCTAACCAAAGAGAAATCTCTCTCTTTCTTTTCAGTGCCTGGCACAGTGCCCACCACATACTACATGCCTCATAAATGTTTTTTGAATAAACGAATAAATACTTCTTCCTTCACAAAAATAACTTGATTATAAAATATGAAATGTGAATGGTGGATGCCTATTCATTGGGATAATAGTGATACCACGTCAACGTTGGTAGGACTCTCTAGTTTAAGGAGCACGCTGTTGCTACTGTCTGGAATGCTCTTGCCTTCATCCCAAGAACTCCCCAATTCCTCACCACTGACCACATCCTAGCAGGCTTTCAGGACTTAGTTTAGGGTCACTTCCTTCAGAAAGCCTTCCTGAGATTCCAAGGCTGTTAAGACTCCTCCTCTGTGCCTCCAGTCTACATATTTCTCATGGGACTGACGTTTACTTCTGTCTCTCTTCTTTCCTCCCAATAGTTACAATAGTGCCTTCTTTGCCAGGGTTTCAGTTATGCACAGACAACCATGCTCCAAAAATATTAAATAGAAAATTCCAGAAATAAACAATTCATAAATTTTAAATTGCATGCCATACTGAGTAATGAGGTGAAATTTCTTGCCATCCCATTCCATCTACTGGACAAAGTGAACTGACGTCCTCACTTTGTCCAGTAGACCCAGTAGACACTGCTGCCCACTAGTCATTAGTAGCTGTCTTGATGATCAGATCAACTGTCCGAATATCACAGTGCTTGTGTTTAAGTAACCCTTATTTTACTTAATAAGAGTCCCGAAGCATAAGAGTAGTGATGCTGGCAACCTGGTATGCCAAAAAGCAGCAGTAAAGTGCTTTCTTTAAGTGAAAGGGTGAAAGCTCTTCACTTCTTAAGGAAAGAAAAAAAAATTATATGCTGAGATTGCTAAGAGCTGTGTTAAGAACAAATCTATCTGTGAAATTGTGAAGAAGGAAAAAGAAATACATGGTAGTTCTGCTGCCACATCTCAAACCAGAAACGTATGGCCACAGTGTGTGATAACTTTTATGATAGTATATTGTTATAATACCACGTATTTATTACAATACCATATAACCGTATATACCATATACCAATATATGTTATAATACCATAATCACTTATGCTGCCTAATTTAAAAATTAAACTTTATTATAGGTATGTATATATAGGAAAAATCATATATATAGGGTCTGGCACTATCATGTTGGTTTCAGGCATCCACCAGGGGTTTTGGAACTCTTCTCACTAGCCCTCAAATAAGGGGGACTATTGTATTCTTCACTGGGTCCTCAGTGCCTAGCAAGGGTCCTGGAACATTGAAGGCAAACAAAGCATGTTGGGAATGGATAAATGCCGCTGCTTTGGATGATTTTTAAGAAGTGTGAGTGAGTGAGAAGGGAGACTGGAAGCCTTTTAGAAGAAGGACTGATGCTTTTCAGGTTAAAAGTGAGACTGCAACTGAAAGCTCCAAGAATTTTCAAGAGATGAGTGAGGCACACTCAAATTCAGCAACTGAAGGGTGAGGGCTAAGAAGAGCATCGCCCGTTTCTTCAGGTTACACCAGCATGCACCATCTTGGCATTTCGTCTCTCCTGTGATTTCCGTTCCTACCACATATTACAGTGTGAAATTATCTTTTTGTCTTAGTCCATTCTGGCTGCTGTAACACAATACCTTAGACAGGGTGGTTTAAACAACAAACATTTGTTGCTCACAGTTCTGGAGAGTGGGAAATCCAAGATCAAGATGCCAACAGATTTAGTGTCTAGGAAAGGCCCTCTTCCTGGTTCATGCATGCCATCTTCTCACTGTGTCTTCAATTGCCATAAAGGGTGAGGGGTTCTCTGGGGTCTCTTTTATAGGGGCACTAATCCCAATCGTGAAGCCTCCACCCTCATGACCTAATCACCTCTGAAAGGCCCCACATCCAAATACCATCACATTAAGAATTAGGTTTCAGCATATGAATTGGCAGGTGGGGGCAGGGCATAAACATTGTCTATAACACTTCTAGTCCTCGCTTGTGAACACTCCACTATAGCTGAAGCTCCTTCAGGCTGGAAAGGATAATGTTTCAGAGCTCTGCTTATCCACGACACTGTGGGTCAGGTGCTTAACAAGGAAAGAAAGGCCTGCTCTCTCCCTGGCCAATGTTTTTTGATGGCCTCCTTTAGGGAGAGGAGGGATGTCTGTTGTAGGTGGCTGGTATTCCAGAGTAAATTTTTCTGTCATGTGATTATCATAATTATTCTTGCCATGGATATTTATAATTAAAGACTACAATCCTGTTCTCTAATTGGTATAGTTTCAGGGTGGCATGGCTTACATCTAGACTGACTAGGCTGCCCTCTGACTTCTTCCTTTTACCCCCATTTTCCTCTTTGTGAGTCAAACTGTCTCCCAGCATTTTGAGTTTGCATTTCCTGACTTTGCTGCTGTGTAGAGAATTTGCATGTGTGGACATCGCTTTGGATCCCTCTAGATCAGAAGTTCCCTTGTGGATCCACTGTGAAGGTAGCAGTGTGTGTGTGTGTGTGTGCATGTGTGTGTGTAGAAAAGTGGTACAAATACTATTTTCAAGACTTTTAAAAAGCTTGATGGAAACAGCTTATTTGTGTGAAATAAGATTATACAGGCTAACTAAACAACTAAACATTTTGTTTTTGTTTTTGTTTTTGTTTTGTTTGTTTTGTTTTTGACTGTGGGCCAGAATTCTATTTGAGAAGGTAGGGTTTAGAAAGAATAGATGCATTTTAAAGGCAGATTTGGGTTAAATTTGCAGCTCAGTCATTAACACACTGTGTGACCTTATGCAAATTCTTAACCCTTTGCATTCTGTTTCCCCACTGAGAAGGTGGGACTAATAGTCACCAAGCTAAAGTGTTTAGAGACTAAGTAGAAGTCTATCTGTTGAGTGTCTGGCACATCGTAGAGGCTATATTTGGTCACTCCAGGAACACTCCATCACTTTAATATTCAGAGTGTATCTTCCTTTGAGTTAATAGATATCTCATCTGTATATTAATGAGTTGCCTCTTTTCAAAAGCGTTAAATGACACCAGCTCAGGCATCCTGCCCTCTGTGACAGGCCTCTGAGAGAGGATGCAGTCAGAGAAAGTTGATTTGGAGCCCCACTGATTTCTCTGACATTTTTTTAAGAGTGAAATTTTCTTCTTTTCAAGGAACTTGAAATGCTAAAAGCAGATGCCCAGAGACACCCTGATGATTGGATTTAAAATTTAAAAAGCATTCCAAACCTTCTAAGAGACAAATCTGACTTTAGAAGATTCTTACTTTTCATACAAGTGTTTCCAGTCCCTAGTCACAGTCAAAAATAATTTGCATTAAAGAATACACAGTCTAATATGAACTCATGAAAATAATCAATTCCCTTTCAACCGGCATACTTGCTCTTGGAGTGAGAACCTAGGCTGCATTCCTAGTATTACACTAGTCACTGTGGTCTTCACTAATACAGAATGAAAATTCTCTGGGGCTTATGCCTACCACCTCCAGACTCTAATTACACTAGGAGAAACCAACGTTGCTGCAGAATGCTTGAGTTAGCATTTTCTGACTTTGCTGCCGTGTAGAGAATTTGCATGTGTGGACATTGCTTTGGATCCCTCTGGATCAGAAGTTCCCTTGTGGGCCCACTGTGAAGGTAACAGTGCGTGTGAGTGTGTGTGTGTGTGTGTGTGTGTGTGTAGGGGAGTGGTACAAATACTATTTTCAAGATTTTCAAAAAGTTTGATGGAAACAGCTTATTTGTGTGAAATAATATTATACAGGCTGACTAAACATTGTGTTTTTTGACCGTAGGCCAGAATTCTATTTTGGAAGGCAGGATATAGAAAGAATGGATGCATTTTAAAGACAGAAAGATTTGGGTTAAATTTGCAGCTCATTCATTTACAAACTGTGTGACCTTATGCAAATTCTTAATCCTACTCATTCTGCTTTTTCACTGAGAAAGTGGGAATAATAGACACCAAGCTAAAGTGTTTTGAAACTCAGTACAATTCTATTTGTAGAGTGTCTGGCACATAGCAATCACTATGTAGGTGGACTTATGATTATCTGGATTACCATTGCCTTAAACAATACAATAATATGTCACATTCTGGACAGAAATTTCAATAGCACACAGTGCTACCTTTTGTTTTTCTCTCTGTGCCAGGCATTGTATTAAAAGATTTTCATAAATTATCTCATTTAATCCTCATAATAGCTCTCCAAAGATAAGTACTATTATTACACCCATTTTACAGAAGAGAAAACAGAGGCTATCTATGTGATTTGGAAGACACTCACTATCCAAAGATAGCTACTATTGAGTAGAGGAGTCAATAGTCAAATTCAGCTCATCTAACTTCAGAGCCCTCCCTCTTAACTGGTGCAATTAATTGAGAAGACATATATGTCCTTAGAAAACTACCAGAAAAAGAGAAATAAATAAGGAAAGGAAAGAGAAAGACCCAGAAAGAAACAGAACGAAAGAAAGTAATTGTTTCTTAAGATATATAGTTTGTGGCTGAGGCGGGTGGATCACGAGGTTAGGAGATCAAGATATATAGTTTGCTATTTAAATTATTTTAAGACTATGTCTTAAGACCATTTTAAGACTATCTCTAAGACCAAAAATGAAATTGGTCTTGGAGATGAAAATGGTCTTAAGCCTATCTTCAAGACCAAAAAGGAAATTGATCTTAGAGATGAAAATGTTGTGAATGGCTGCTTCAGATAGGGCAGAAATGTGCTTGCTTTTAGAATAGTTTGAAAGAGGATCCAAAAGAAAATCTCGGGGCCATAGAATGTGTTCAGGTCAAGTTTTCTGAAAGAGAGAAAGCAAAAGCAACAGAGCCCCCTGTATGTTTGACATTTACATTAGGAGAACAACTTAAGCCTTGAAGAACTTGATGTAAACATGCTCCATGACATGGAAAGGGGCACGTCTTCTAAAAGCTGAAGCCAGAGATATTCATGTATACTAGTCAACTGTCAGCCAGGCTATTAACATGCCACTTGGAAAGTCACTAGATGTTAAAAAAGTAGAATGAAATAATTATTTATTAAATACTCCACATTTTTGAAATGTAAGGGTAATTAATCCATATACAAAGAAATATTTGGTAAAAAGGAATTACTAATTTGTTGCCTTCTATATTCCTGAATGATTCCGTGGACTTCAAGGTCATTTGCCAGTCACCTCAGTCTCTATGTGACAAAACACTATTCTAGGCTATAGTATTATTACAAATCTGTAGTATTAGATGATCACAGCTAAGATGCAAGGAGGTGGGCATTATTGATTTTAAATAAAATTTAATGAGATATTATTTCTATAGAGTATATTACATTCACTTAAAGTGCAGATTTTATGCGTCTTGACAGTTGTATACAACATCAATTACAAGCAAGGTACATGTCAGCCCATTTTCTGCTGTTATCATGGAATACCATACACTGGATAATTTATAAAGAAAGATTTATTTGGCTCACAGTTCTTGGGGCTGGGAAGTCCAAGATCAAGGGGCTGCATCTGGTAAGGGTCTTCTTGCTGCATCATAACATGGCAGTAGGTATCACATGGTGAGAGAGTGCATGCCTAAGAAAAAAGAAGGCTGAACTTCTGATATAACTAACCCACTCCTGCTACAATAACATTAATCTATTTATGAGAGTAGACCCCTCATGACCTAATCACCTCTTAAAAGTTCCACCTCTTAATACCATCACAATGCCAATTAAATTTCAATATGAATTTTGGAGGGGGCATTCAAAACATTTTATCACTCCAGAAAGATTTCTAGTGTCCCTTTGCTGTTCATTCCTTCCTCCACTCTGAACCATGGGTGACCACTGGTCTACTTTCTGTCACTGTAGGTTAGTTTGCATTTTCTAAAATTTTATGTAAATAGTCATACAATATGCACTCTCTTTTCTTTGGCTTCTTTCACTCAAACTAATGATTTTGAAATTCATTTATGTTATTACATAAATATAACAGTTCATTCCTTTTTATTGTTGAGTAGCATTATATAATATGTATACATTTTATTTTGTTTATCCATGTACCTGTTAATAAATATTTAGCTTCTTTATGGGTTTTTCTTTTGCTATTATGAACATTTTTGAACATTCATGTGCTAGTCTTTGTATGGACACTTGTTTTTATTTCTCTTGGGTAAGTATCCTAGGTGTGGATCATAAGTTAGGTGTATGTTTAACTTTTTAAGTAAAACAGTGAATGTAAAATGGTAAAAACCATTTGATATTTTACCACTTTACATTTCTATCAGATGTGTTTAGGAGTTCCAGTTGCTCCACATCCTCACTAATACTTGATATCATCAGTAGTTTTAATTTTAGTGAGTCTAGCAGGTCCAAGAGGTATCTTACTGTGATTTTAGCTTACATTTCCTCAGTATCTGATGACATTGAGAATCTTTTTGTATGCTTATTAGCCATTTAATATCTTATTTTGTAAAGTGTCTGTTCAAATCTTTTGTACGTTATAAAAATCAAGTTGTCTTTTCATTACTGAGTTCTTTCTATATTCTTAATATGAGTCCTTAAAACATAAATACATATATTTTCTCCTCCTCTGTGGCTTGCATTTTCATTCTTAATGATGTCCTTTGAGGATCATGAGTAATTTTTATGAAGTCCAACTTGTTAAATTCTCTTTTATAGTTCATGTTTTCTGTATTTTAATTAAGAAATCTTTGCCTAGTCCAAGATCACAAAGATTTTCTCATTTGTTTTCTTCTAGAAGCTTTATAGTTTTAACTTTTATATTTAGGTAATAATTATTTTGATTTCATTTTTATGCCTGCTGTGAGGTACATTATCTACTACTAAATAACAAATTACTCCAAAATTTAGCAGTTAAAGCAACAAAAAAATTTCTTGTCTCACACAGCTTATAAGAGTCAGGAATTTGGAAGCGGCTTAGTTGGATGATTCTGGCTTAGGACCTCATGAGGCTATAGTCAAACTGCTGGCCATGGCTGTAGCCCTCAGTAATCTGACCAGGGCCAAGGGGTCTGCTTGCAGGGTGGGTCACTCACATACCTGTTGACAGAAGGTCTCAGTTTCTTGCTGTATAAAACTCTCTACAAGGCTGTCTGAGTGTCCTCACAAATTTGCTGCTGGCTTTCCCTAGAGCAAATGATCTAAGAAAGAACTAGTGAAGAAGAAATCAAGGTGTCTCTTGTAACTTACTGTCAAAGCTTGACACCATCACTTCAGCTTCATTCTATTCATTAGAAGTGAGACTCTAAGTCCATCTCACATTCAAGGTGATAGGAGTTAATTTATACCTTTTTAAGGAATGAGTATCAAAGAATTTGTGGACATATTTTGAACAACCACTTGAGATAAAGTTCACTTCTTTCCCATGTGGATATCCAATTGTTCTACTATCATTTGTTGAAAATATTTTTTTCCCCATAGCTGGCATCAGAATTTTACTTTCTTTTCCAGATGAATTCTATTCATGGTTATATTTCAAAAGCAAACTCAATTTTTTAAAATTTAAGCCTACAGCAAAAGGTTATTAAAAATACAAAAATGAAAAATTCAAATGATGGTATTCATTCTAATAATGTACTTTCTGTAAGTTTGCATTTTCAATTTGCAATTGCAATAGTTAATACAATCTTGGAACATTAATGTTGGAAGACATCTAAGACATTAGCTAATTTATCTCAGTTTTATGAATATTGAAGCAGAAGTGTTTGGAGACCAAATGAATGGTTCAGGACATAATACAAGATACAGGCAGATCTGAGAATATTAGCTATTTAATATCCTGGCTGGGTAATCTTTCTGATATATCAACAGTCGAAAAGTCCTTGACATGAGCAGTTATCACCTTGGTCTCTGAAACTGTTATATTAAAGTCCACAAGGAGCACTTTTTAATTTCACCTTATTAATTGCATTTGTGTGAAAATCAGTCTTGTTCCTTCTATCCCTTTCCTTATTCCCTTAATATTTCTGTTTCATCCACTGATCCATCTATCCACTCATTATTGTTTAATTCACACATGTGTTGAATGTCTTCTATGAACCAAACATTGGTCCGAATGCTCAGGACACAAATATTGGAAGAACACTGTCTTTGCCCTCAAGGAACAGAGTCTGACTTCTTCTGTGAGCACTAATGTATCATCTCTCTCCATGAGATAAGCTTTTGGATTTAAGATTGTGTGTCTATCAGGTCATCACCCGGAAACCAAAACCTTTGAGAAAAATGGGATTTCCTAGAATTATAGAGATTGCACATGTTTGTCAATACTCCATGTGAAGGAGCTACAGAAAATGGAGGCCTTCCATCAAAAGCATGGATTTTTCTCTTAGTTTGTACCATAATCAATATTCCTAAGGAAATCTATGAAAGAAAATGCCAGGACTTTGGGGGATCAGTCAGAGAAAGTTTCACTGTTAGCTTGCTTAACTGGTTTCTATAAAATCTGAGTCTCCTAGCTGGATGATTCCAGCTCAGGACCTCGTGAGGTTACAGTCAAACTCCTGGCCATGACTGTAGCCATCAGTAGTCTGACAGGGACTGGCAGGTCCACTTGCAGTGTGGCTCACTCACGCAGCTCTTGGTTATGTGGTCTCAGCTTGATTATGTGTTAGATATTTGAGTTGCAAATTGGGGATTACTATGGCACTGGAAGGGAGGTGTTTTGGTGGGGTGCAAGCACAAGGTTTTTCCTGTTCATGATGAAAGCCTACTTCCCCATGAGCATGGTGCTTTATGAAGCTTTATTCCATGCCTTTCATGATTCAACCATCACTGAAGCATGAATGAAAGAGGGCTTTGAGATATACCATGTGACACCTGGTCCCCTCTGCACCCTTCCACCCCAGACTGTTTCTCCCAATTAGAGCTGCCAACAGCTGCACCTTGGCTGGGCATCTACTAATGGAATCCTCACAGAGCAGTCAAATATCATTTCTTCTTTGTTTTCATAAAGTGAATAAAGAGTTTTAGGAAATCTCACCCACGCCCTTAGAATAGAGAGGTCTCTTTCTACAGTTGGTGCAGTTAAGTCAGGCTGCAAAGTCTGTCAAATAGAGCTGCTATTCTGATGATGCAGCCACCTTTTGACAGATACCAGTGGCAGCTCAATGGAGGGCACAGAAACAGAAGCCACTTTGGTGGAGGCTTAACCCAAGCTCTGCTGTGGATCAATGATAAAGGTCAATTAGCCAGATTATCTTTGCATAGAACTGTATGAAAGAATGAGAATAACAGAATGGAAACAGAAAATTTCAGACCTGATCTCTGGACTTGTATCAAAGGGCTGCGGGTGGAGGAAAGGGTACAACTCTCATTCCAAAAAAAGCAGCTTTTCCTCTAGGACATGAGATTCTATGAACCTGACAGAGTTCTTAGTATAAACACAGAGATGAACTGTAGTTGATTTAAAGGGGAAAGAAATATGTTAAATGACAAATGTGTGCTCACAGAATCATTGAGAGAACCAGGCTTCAGGCCCCACAGAGACCCAAAATTATACTGGGGAAATTAGGTAAATGAGGACACTGCACTGTAGCTGCCAAACATTGGATGGGGCCATTTGCACTCTGTCACCACCAGCCCTGGCCTCTGGACACCCATCACCACTGTCACCGGTGAAGATTCCCTGAGCCTTTCCTCCTTTGCCCTAGTGGTTCTCAAGTCAAAGTCTAGGAAGGTAGGTCTGATTGATGGAGCTTGGTCTCCTGACCATGTCTAGCTGCAAGGGAGGCTGGGAAAGTGGGTACTGGCATTTTCAGCTTCAATGTGGGAGGTGAGCCCTAATTCTTTCTAAAATGCATATTGTTGGAGTGGGATTCACCACACATAGGAGAAGGGTTCAGAAACTGGGCAACTCCCTTAAGAAAAAAAGCACATCCATTTGAAAAGTTCTAAATTCTGATGAGGAATAAGAGAGGATAGGGGTAGAGTCTAAGTGAAGCTAATGACTGGGGAGATTAACTTAGGGAAAGTTCCCTGCTCCAGTAAAGAATCTGGAAAGACAGAATTTGGTGTTCCTTGACTTTGGCTTCAATTAGGATCACCTGGGGAGCATTCAAAAAATACTGTTGTTTGGGCTCTTTTCTAGACCAGTTAAGTCAAAATTCCTGGGAGTGACTTATGTTCTGAAAGCTCCTCCCTCGTGATTCTAATGTGTGGCCAGGGATGACAGCACTCAATTACATCAAAAGGCACCTGGAGAAGGGAAACAGGTAGGCTCTGGAGTGCCTGCAGGCAGGTGCCAGGAGGTGGCATCCATCCACAGCCACTTGCAGCATGTTTGGCATTTTTCTGATCTAGCACTGCTGAGCAACAGCAGGAATCTTCCTGTAATTCACTGGCATTTTTAAAGGCCTAACATGATGCACACATGTGAGGTTTTCTAAAACCTGAAAAACATTGTTGCATGATTAATAAAAGCTCTTTTCTCCAAGCAGCAGAGGAGGGAGAAGGGAGGTGGCTGTGTAGATCGAGGCCAACTGCTGGGGAGCCGTGGGCTTGGTAACTAGAGCCCACCACTGAAACCCTCACGCATTTGTCCTGGAATGATTAATTTTTCTAGTTAGATGGGTTGAGTGGGAGGAGAGTGAGCAAAGCCTGGGTTTGGGCTTCGGAAAGATGCCCCAGTGTGCACAGCTGGACGAGACTCTTCAAGGAGCCCAAGTAATCTGTTCAGGAAACTCAGAGAGAGGAACAGTTCCCAGGCTAGTTGCCTTTGTGAATCACACAGACTTCTGTGCCCACTGTAGCCCTTGGCTCAGCTAGGAAAGGTTTGCAACACCAAATGCCTCTAGGCTTATTTAAGAATACTGTCTTAGTCCATTCAGCTGCTATAATGAAATACTATAGATAGATTGGGTAGTTTCTAAATGAAAGAAATTTATTTCTCACAGTTCTGGAGGTGGGGAAGTCCAAGATCAAGGTGCTGTCTGACTTCGTGTCTGGTGAGGGCCCCCCTCCTGTTTCATAGATGGCACCTTCTTGCAATATCCTCACATGATGGAAGCGGATGAACAAGCTCCCTGAAGCCTCATTTACAAGGGCACTAATCCCATTCATGAGGGTGGAGCCCTCATGCCCTAATCACCTCCCACAGGCCTCACCCCCTAGACCATCACCTGTGGGGGTAGGGTCAGGATTTCAACATGTAAATCGCAGAAGGACACAACTTTCTGACCATAACAGCTACTACCTGAGAAGGTGGGAGGTTTGGGATCCAGGTAAATTTTCACAATGCTAAATTTCCTTCCCAGTTTCAGACTAGATGAAATATGAAGGAAAACAATTAAGCAAAGAATGTGTATCAAGGAGTCAAATATTTCATGAAAAAGCCAGTGGCAGCAAGTATCAATATTTGCTTTCCAGAGTAAACATCTCAGAGGACATATCTGGAGCAAGGCGGGAGGCATGGAGCACAGCGAGGGAGAGTGAACAGCCAGCCCTCTCCAGCCAGCTCCCTCATCAGTCTCTATTCGCTGGTTATGAACATGATGAATGATACCACAGGAGCAAAGCTGCCGTCTCTGCCCTTTGCCTGCCCCATTAAGGTGGTTTGGCTGTAACCTTGAGGAATAGATTCTAAAGGGCACAGTGCTGATCAATGCTCCCAACTCAACTCCCCAAAGCCACCTCCTGTGAAATCACGCGTCCATGCCTGCTCTTGTCCTCTTTTGAAATGTGAGAAAGTGGTGCTGAAATTAGTCTTGACAACAGAAACCTTCCAAGTGTTGGTTTATGTTCTTGGAGCAAATTATTGGCTGTAAGAACAATTTGGGGAAAAAAAGGAGCATTGAGAGGATTCATGGAAATGTGTGGCAATAATTAGGCTGCAGTGGCACAGAGTCCTGGTGGTGATTGCTGGTCCATTTAAACTTGACAGAAATTTTCATAAATTGAAGTAGAGGAATGGACCTTTAAAAGAGGAGTAATTTTCTTTAATATTTATAATGGTAATATTTGTGTTTGGCACGTAATTTAATAAATATATATTAGTTGCCTACTATCCTCTGTGCTATTACTACTAGGATGAATTCGTCAGTGTTCCCACTGTTCGTGCAGATCTGATATTTTCATGAGGGGCGGGGGTGGGAGAGGGGTGGATAAGGAGAAATTACTTAAGGTATACAGTATACATTATTTGGATGATGAATACCCCAAAAGCCCTGACTTGACCTATGCAATCTATGCAGTAACAAAATTGCACTTGCACCTCATAAATTTATACAAGTGAAAAAAAAATTTTAGTAGGATTCTCAGGTATTACTATGCAAAAACGAGAGAGAGAGAGAACCATAATCAGTTAATTTCAATAAAATAGAGTTAGTGATAGGATTGAGGTAAGCATAAGATGCTACAGAAGAGAAGAGAGGGGGCAGATGATATGCAAGGTGAAGTCTGATATTTTCTTTGTATTTTGAGCAGTGTGTTTATGTGTGTGTGTATGTGCATGCATGCATGTATGTGTTGAGGGGTGGGTGGACAACAAACAGTTTCTTATTAATGCAGCCGAAAGTGCAGGTCAAGGAGTGGCAGGATTTGGAGATGAAGATGTAGGGGTATGTCTTGCAGAGCTCTATATGCCAAGCTAAGCAGTTTGGATTCTTCTCTCTGCATACTGGAGGATCTTAAAACTCATTGGCATTAGAATTATTTGGGATTTCTCAGATCTCTTGCTCTTCAACAACAACAACAAATAATTATTTAGAATTTTGCCACTGAGTGTGGTCCCCAAACCAAAAGCCTAGTTATAACCTGGGAATCTTTTAGCAATGCAGAATTCCACTCCCCCTATAGCCACAGAAGGAGAGTACGTATTCTAATAAAGTGATCCATATGCATCTTATCAGTAAAGCTTGAGAAGTCACCTAGGGAGCTTGTTGGAAAATGAAGATTCCTTGATTATCAGATTTTACTTCAGTAAAACTGGGGTGACATCCTGGCACTTGCATTTCTAACAATCATCCCAAGTAATTCTGCTGCAGGTGGCTGAGGATTTAAAAAAAAAAGAAAAAAAAGATGCTCTTATTGCCTATTTGGCTATCATATGAATTTAGCTTCTTGTTGGAGACATGTATACATCACGATATGATCCCTCACTTAATACAAATCTTGAATGGTAGTCCCAGGTAACACTGGCTAAAACAAAAGCTTAGCCCACAAACCTAGAAGGTGGCTCTGACCACACAGAAAGCCTGGCCAGGACCTGAGGCCCAGAAGTCCACAGAGACAAACAGATAAGCTGGGCACAGACTCTCCTCACTGTGCACTCTGGCTGGTTCTAAGTAATCTAAAAGCAATGACTATGCTATCTAATTCTTCTGAGTACATTTACAGACAGACTTACTCGCCTGTCTTGAATGTTGGCAGAGAAACTGGAGTTTCAAGGAGTGGAGGACTCATTAGCAGCCAAGAAATGTGTCCTCAAAGCTGGCGGCCAGTCAGAAGCAGATCAGTGAGGGCAGGGAGGGAGGGAGCATGCAGAGCCTCTGACAGCAGGATGCCAAGGACTGCAGGGAGCTAGGTGGAATTAGTCAACCAGACAAATAGCACTAACATTTCCATGTCGGGGAAATGGATTATTCAATCTGTCTTTAGACTGCAGCCCAGGTGCTCAAGCAACTCAGTTTCCATCCCTGGGAGCAACATAGCCATATAGAGGAATGTAGTCTTGCATATGGGGGTGATAGCTGGGGCCAGGGGCCTCTCTGTCACAGTGATATTACACATGTTCTCCCTGTGGCCATCTTGGGAGGTGAGGCAGCTGCTGTTTCAATGTTAATTAACCACTCAGCAAATCTATGCTTTCCAACCAAGCACAATTTCAGCGTTGGTGTATCCCCTTGGTTCTCAAACTCTAGTGTGCATCAGTCACCAGCAGAGCTTGTTAAAACATTGCTGGACCCCACCCCTAGGGTATCTGATTGAGTAGGTCTGGGGTGGGGCCTGCGAATGTGCATTTCTATCAAGTTCCCAGGTGATGCTGATGCTGCTGGTCTGGGGATCACACTTTGGAAATTACTGGTGTAGCAGCCACTGTGCTTCCCTGCCCAGATTCACAGTGGAAATGTAAGATTTATTCCTCCAGCTTATAGAGATTCTGTGGTCACAGTTATCACTCAGCTGTCAGCCACTTTGGGAGCTGTTCACAGCTGGACACAGCCTCCTTGCTTGAGGTCATGCCACTTCTCTGGAGAAGGCTTCATTCAATGATTGGTGGATACAGGGGAGTAGAAGCCCTCACTCCAGGATGAAGATTCAGAAGGGCCACGCAGTGACAGAATCCCTGTGGAACTGACTACAGCCCTTGTCATGACTGTGCCACAGCTCAACTCTTTCCTCCACTCTGTGTATGTAGGTGGCCACATAGGAACTCTCCCTTGTGACCACCACTGGGAAAGGACAAAATGCTGAGCTTCGTTCATGGATGGGTTTGCTATCTATGGTGGGTGCGAGCAAGATAAAAATCGAGGACAGTTATAGGACTCCCACTCAGAAATTGCCTTGAAACACAGCAGTAAGGGGAAGTTCTCCCAAGGGGCAAGGTCTACTGGCCAAGTCAGTGGGGTAGGGCTGTCGACTTGTTTCTGTGGGAGACACTGCAAAGCTACATAGCACAGGAGGTAGATGTATAATTTCATGACAGGAAAGTAGTGAAGAACTGGGAACAATAATCCAATCTATCACTGATGGAGTGGACAGTACAGTTACATGAAAATTATTACTAGAGTATGCAAAGCACGTTGGTATAGATTTGTTGAGGGCATTCAAGAGGCACAGGAAAAGGGGATCTGCCCCAACCTGGAGTGAGCAGCAGGATAAGGACAGCTTCTGGGAGGACGTCATGCCAGAGAGGAAAGAATAGAGTAAGTCCAGGCAAACTAGGGCACAGAATTGAGAGCTGGGAAGCTCAGGAGATGAGGTTAGAAAAATAGGGAGGTGACTAGGTCATGTTGTATCTTGAAGTCCTCAAAAAGGAATTTGAAATTTCTTCTGAGATATTGGAAATTTGTTGAAGGGCATTAAGCAAGATTCATGATCAGATACAGGTTTAAAAATGGTTATTCTGGCAGCAGGATGTGGGATAGTTTGGAAAGAGTGGTGAGGAAACAGAGAGAGGAATTTGCAAGTCCTGGCAACGGTCCAGGCAGGAGAGGAAATGGTGGAAGCAAACGGCCATCACTCTTAAGAGCACAGACTTCCTGAGACAGATGAACTGGGTCTGAGTTCCGACTCTGCCCCAAAATTTGTGGATCTTGGACAAGTTTCTTATCTTGGCAAAACCTCTGTTTTCTCATTTGTAAAGTGAGTATAATGGCAGCATCCACCAATAGAGTTTTGTGAGGATTAAATAAGAACCTGCATAGAAGGGGATTTGTTTTGTGTCTGGAACTAATAGTACTCAAGTATTAACTGCCATTGTTATTCCTAGAGGGCATGGACTAATTTAGAAGTAGAACTTGAGTGAAGAGGAATTGCCAGCTGCCTTGAAGGCACTCGAAGTACTGAGAAAGGAAGTTAAAGGATTGTCCGGAGCATGAGAATGAAGGTACAGCTGGTGCAATCCTATAACCTGGCTTTACTCCTAGGAGTATCACTTCATTTATTCATTTGTCCATCTATCCCTGTATTCATTACTATTTCCTGAGTATTAACCCTATGCCAGCACTGTTCTATGCTGTGGAATCTAGCCGTGACATACACGTGAACACAAGACTGTTGGTGCATAGTGGACCCTCCTCAGGGACTCTGACCTTGTAAAACTGAACCTGGACGTCACTCTAGGCTGAAGCACCTATTCTGCAATGTCTTCCTTTCCATCACTGGAAGCTTTACTATCCCAATTCATGACTTCTTTACAGTTAGTAGAAAAAAGTTAAGATAAATTTATTTCTCCCTTTATAAACAAATACCTATGAAAGTGGATGGTTACAACTATCCAAGAATGTCAAGCTGCTGCTTGGAATTCAAAGACTTTCACTGCTTTTACTGAGAGGTTCTTCAAACCTTAAAGGCAACCGTGGAAGTAATTGCAAGTGAGTGACCTGCTGTTGATCTCCACGCATTTGCAAAGTCCAGTTAGTTTAAATTCTTCATTACTCAGTACAATTTCAAGTGGATTTTGCTTTCTGTATATGCAGGTACATTGTTGTTTCTTAGCTGTTGGGACTTACAGAATATAAATGAGCTAACATGACCTACAGCAAAACCTATCTCATGTTACAATTTCTTACACATCTGCACATTTGACTCTGCAATCTTGGTTCAGGAGCTAGGTACTGCTTTCTCTTTTGGTATAAGTATGAGTTGTTTTATCAGCGCTACAGGAACCCCTGTATTGTTAATGATATCAACTTTAACTGTACTCACAAAACCCTTCAATTACCATGTTACTTGCTCCTGACAATATACTACTGTTACAGCAATTCTGTAGCCAGTAAGCTGGCTGGCAACGTGTAAAGTGGATTATATCTACACCATGGCCCAGCCTTCCTTCCCCATGAGGAAGAGGCTTAGGAGACTAAGGACACAAAGGAACTTCTTTCAGTTCTGCACACACAATTCACTCTGCCCGTGTGGTTCTCCCAGCCTCCTGCCCAGCATTTTGAATCCTGCTTACTCTCAAAGCACAACTCAAGTCCATCATTCCATGGATATTTGTGTGTTTCCATCTTTCTACAACATAGTCTGTCTGTTAGATTATCTCTATGCTAAGAGAGGAAGGTATGGAGGTAGTTGGCTACCAGTGTAAAACGAACAAGGACCAAGCAAATGAGAGCAGGCAATGGCTATTTATTCAGAGCTTCCTGTAGCAAGGGAATCATGACGGTGTTTTGAAAGAGATTCAAAGGCAAGCAGAGGAGTGAGAAAGCTTTAAAGTGGAAAAAGGGAAGAGTCAGGCATGGCCTAATCAGAGGCTACTGTCATGAGGAAGCTATAGGCAGCTAACCTGGAGCCAGGCATCATCTGTGATTTGTCTTTCTCTTGTTGGACTTAAGTTGGAAACGGAGAAAAGTAGAGAATTTGTCAGTTATGAATCAAGTCCTGGCTGATTGTTACAGGTGCTATTGTTTGGCTTCCTGAGCTCATTGCTGGAGACAATGATGTGACTTTCCATAAGTCTGACTCATAGATAGCAGGTTGCATTCTAGGCTGTTGACTAAAAAATGGGTTGGCTTCCTGGGCAGGTTGCTGCAGATTGTGGGTCAGAGTTCTGTTTTAACCTATAGTCTGGCTAGTGTTCATTTGTCTGTTCACTCTCACCAGTAAGGCAGCTGCCACAATGGCTCATGTGAGAGTTGCTGAGGTCAGGGAATAAAAAGGAAGGGATGGAAGGACAGGGTTTGGTACAGATGAGATGAGGGAGGATTTTAAAGACCAGAATAGTGGTTACAACTCCGCTGCCACCAGACTGGATGTAAATCCCAGCTCTGCCTCTCACCCATTGAACATGAAAATAATAGGACCTATCTTATAGGGTACTATTAGTTCTCAAATGTAAATTATACTAGTTATTATATATCAAGTGAATAGAACAGCTCCTGACCAAAGTAAATGTAGCTTATTACCCTGGGACAAGGGTGATGTCATTAGCTGACAGCGAATCAGGAGGAAAAGCAGGCTTCAAAGCAAACTTTGGGCAAGTTTGATCTTCCAGTTGGTTCTCAGGAGTGAAACTGGTTTGTCCCTCTATCTAGTATATTCCCAAGAGCAGCACAGTGCGTGCACTGCTTCCTGTTTTGGTTAAGCCATCTTGTTTAATTTTTGTATATTTCACATTTATTTACCCATTTATTATTGAAAAATAAAAATGTTATATATTTATTGTGTCCAAAATGATGTTCTGAAATATGTATACATTATAGAATGGTTAAATGAAACTAATTAGCATATGCATTACCTCACATACTTATTCTTTCATGGCGAGAACACTTAAAATCTACTTGCTTATCAAGTTTCAACTATACAACACATTGTTAATAACTATAATCACCATGTGATTATAGATCTCTTGAACTCATTCCTCTTGTCTAACTGCAATTTGGTATCCTTTGACCAATGTCTCCCTATTTCCACCCTCTCTCCAGCCCTGGTAACCACTATTCTACTCTCTGCTTCTGTGAGTTTGAATTTTCTCATTTTTACATGCAAGTGAGATCATGTAGTATTTATCTTTCTGTGCCTGGCTTATTTCAGTTAACATAATGTCCTCCAGATTCATCCATGTTGTTGCAAATGACAGGATTTTTAAGGCTAAATAATATTTCTGTATGTATTATATACATACACACATACATTTTGCAATCCATTCATCCCTTGATGGATACTTAGATTGATTCCTTATCTTGCCTACTGTGAATAATGCTACAATACACATGAGAATGTAGGTACCTCTTTGACATATTAATTTCATATCCTTTGGATGTATACCCAGTAGTGGGATTGCTGAAGCCTATGTTAGTTCTACTGTTAATTTTTTGAGGAACCTCCATACTGTTTTTCATAATGGCTGTACTAATTTATATCTCCTTTAATTTTTAATGGTTACTTTAGGGTCTGTCTAAGGAGGTAGCAACACTACCCCTCAGTTAAACAATTGAATCTAAAAAATGTAATTATCAAAGTAATGAGTAAAATGTAAAATGAGCTAAAAAATAAAAAGATTGTCAATTTTAGTCATAAAGATACATGTTTGTAGTGTTTTACAGCTTACAAATAATTTTCTGTTGAATCAGATTTTTGGATAAATGAAAGTGGTTATTTTTGACAGCTAAGGAATTCAGGGCGTGGATACTGTATTATAAACTTATTCAACTCCCTCTGATATTTGACTTTCAGTTAATTAATATCCCAGCACTTTAAATTTACACTGGTTTCTCAACTGCCATTTCTAGGTAAAAACTGATTTTCAAGGTAGAAATTTGATTTTCATGTATGAATCATAAGCATGTACTCATGCTAATGAATTATTTACTACCCTAGAATCTTAGAAAAATAACTTGTCTAACCTATATTTATTTGTTTTATATACGATCTACTTTAAACTTTTTCACTGATAAAATGAAAAGTAAAGAATTTTTGTAAACACATAGCTTCTTAAAGTACTATCTTCTATCCTTTGATAATCTTACTGCAAAATAAGGAAAAGGAAAGAATGTAGTAAAACCCAAGGAGAATCTTAAAGTTCATATCCCTTTTTATCCATGTGAATTACAGTCTTTCCTATAAAAGAAATTGAGAAATCTGGTCATGTATTTCATGCACGGATGGATGAACTGTCATCCATAGTATGGATAGCCTTGCTCAGGAAATAAACAAACATTTAATGCTCACTGACATATCATTAGTTTCCCTAACAGCATAAACATACATTAAAGATGTAATGAGCAGGAATTTGTTCTGCCATCATTATGTAGAACAAGAAAGATGGGCCATTTAAAAAGGACTTTAAATACCTACTGGATAAAGGCCAAAATAAGGCTCTGCTTTTCTCTTGGGTTTTCTGTTAGGCTAAAAAATCACATAGCGATTACCATTCAACTTTCTTTACTATTGACAAAAGGGAATCAGGCAAAATTCCAAAAACATGGCATATGATCTAATACGTTTGCAGAAAGGCATCATACTCTTTTTGCAGCTCCTGTTCCCATAATCAAAACCATTTAGCAAAGATGCTTTCCCAATTAACAAAAGGTCCCCCTCACCGCCACCCAATGAGCTTTTGTTTTTTCATTTACAAATGTGACAAAATCTTTATATATTACCCTACATGTTCAGGTATCTTATAATAAAGCAAATAAATATTGGCTGAAGCACCAGCTGAATAAACAAGGCTTCCTGAATTTGGCTGCTTCTTTTGTGGCTGTCAGTGAAATTAGTTAATCTCTACATGGATTCAAATTTCTAACCACATATCTTAAGGGTTCCTTTACTTAGCTTAGCAGTGAGAAAAACACTACTTGCAATGGAGTCGCCAGCTCTGAATAAAAGTAATAGCTCAGCTTTGTCACCCTCTGGCATATGATCTAATACATTTTCAGAAATGTATCATACTCTTTCATTTCTCAAAAATTTGCATTTTTTTCCTCTTAAGTTCAAAGGACAATTTATTTTAGTCATATTCACTCATGTCTTTGATTACAGCCCCATTGATGTTTGCAGTTTTCAAGGACTCTCAACGCTTTCTTTTCCATGTGTTTCTTGTTCATTGGATATCAATATACACACATCATTCATCATTTATTTTCTACAGGTGCTACATTCTCTCCATTCAGTAGCCTTACCAAATGGCCATGGAGACATTCTCCCTTGCCTTATACATCATTTATTATTGACTTTATTCCTTTCACTTAACTTGAGACTTGATTTTTCATGTCTATTCATTTCGCCTATTGTTGAGCCTTTCTGGTTCACATGTGTTCGGCCTTCAATGCAATTATTTGCAAAAACTACTTTGCTTAACTCTCTTTCCACTTCCACTGGGAATTTTTCTTCCCAAACAGCTCAAATTTGTTTCAGGGTATTTTTTTATATTACAGCTTTTTTAAAAAGACCATTTGGGGAATGTGTTTTGGATAAATCAGCCTGAAGTGTATTGAAGTTCTTTGAAGTTGGATGGCCCCTGGCTGGGTGGATTGAACTGTGGTACAGTATATTTAACAGGATCTCAGAAGAGATAAATACCAATATCAAACAAGGACTGCAGTCAGTTCAGTCAGGATCTCTCGCTAACAAACTCCAGCATTCTTAGCCTAGAGAAAAAATCATAGAAGGCAGAACTTTCAAATTGTGACTCCAAAATGTTAGGAAAGGAGTCAAAAGAAATTTATACTACTCTATATCAAAGCAAAATAATGTGTATACAATGTCTGCCCACAGTAAGTACTGGCAAATTGAAAAAGAACACTCAGGAAAATAAGAAAAAAAGGACAAAATGCAAAAACAAGATAAGCCCAATCTGGAAGAAAATATAACTAAAGTGTAAACTAGTTCTGTGACTGCTCTCCACTATATGAAAATTTAATGATATATGAATGCAATAAAACAACAGTTTGAAACCAAAATTATAAAATAAGAGAGAGAGACAGGAAAAGAGATTCCCCTGAAACAAAATCATTGTCAATATAATTAGAAAACACAAGGAACAGAATACACAGGAATGAAAATAAAATTACTAGCTTGAGATAATAATACTACAGGAAAAAAATATGGAGGATTAAAGCAATGAAAGAGAAAACACTAGCTATAAAAGACCGAGATCATTAAATGTAAGGATGATAAGTATCTTTAGTACAAAACTCATACAAAAGAACAGGAAAAGTATCAAGAACTGTAGTTCAGAAAATCTTCCTTAAGATGAAAATGTTGATTTGAGTGTGGAAAATGCAATAAATTTGAATGTTGAAAGTTAAAAATAATACTGAGTGGCGATGAACAAATAATGTCCTGGTTAAGCATAAAGGAAGAATTCTTCAAACAGCCAAGTACAAACGTCTTATCAACCATAAGGGGAAAATCAGGCTTAACTTGGACTTAATAACAATCAATGCCAGATGGAAAACAGAATGGAAAAATACCTCAGAGTTCTGAGGGAAAGAAAGTGTGATCCTAGAATATTATGTTCAGCTGGGTAGCTCTTTTTTTAATCACTGTTTTTCATAAATTTAATTATGATGTGTCTTGGTATGATTTTCTTTGTGTTTCTTCTCCTTGGGTATTATTGAGTTTCTTTGATATAAATGCTTATAGTGTTCATTAAATTTGGAAGATTTTCAGCCATTATGTTTTCAAGTTTTTAAAAAAATGCCCACCTTTCCCCCAGTTTCCCCTTCTCACACTCATATTATACAGGTATTAGAACATTTTATATTGTCCCATGGGTCATTATTCACTTTTCCAGTATTTTTTCTCTCTGCTCTTTACTTTGGATAGTTTGTATTGCTATATCTGCTGATCTCTTCTGCGGTATCTAATCTGCTGCTAATTAGTGCTACTACACTGATTCCATCTAGTTTATTTTTCATTTTTTGTACTGTATTTTTCATCTCTAGAAGTTCCATTTGGTTCTTTTTTATATTTTTCATTTTTTTCCTCACCATGTTCATGTTTTCTTTTATATCCTTGAGAATCCTTATAAGATTTTAAATGAATGTTTTAATGTCTTTGCTAATTCCATTATCTCTGTCATTTCTGAATCTATTTATATTGATTGATTTTTCTCCTAAGTATCTAGTATATTTTCCTGCCTCTTTGCATATGCAATATTTTTTTTCTTAGATACCAAGTATTGTGGGTTTTATGTTGCTAGGTGGTGGATTTAGTTATATTCCTCTAATGAGTACTGTAATTTACTCTGGCACGCAGTCAAGCTACTTTGAGTCAATTTGATTTTCTTGAGGCTTGCTTTTTGCTTTTTGCTTTTTGCTTTTGCCAGAGTGGGTCTAAAGCAATCTTTGTTTTATAGCTAATTTAGCCCATCCTAAGGCAAGACTCCTCTGACGGCTCTTACCAATGATCCATGTATCATGATAAGGCCTCTCCATCCTGGCAGATGGGAATATGAACTACTCCAAGCCTTGTGAGTACTCCAGTAATTGTTCAGGCTACTTCTTTTCAGTAGTTCTTTATCCAGTCTCATGGAGTTTCACTTACAAGGACTCAATGGGACTGAAGGGGACTCCCTTGTAGATCTCCAGGGATGTCCCTCTACACAGGTTCTTCTCCTCCTATACTGTGTCTGTTACATTCTGGCAGCCTTGACATTCCAAACACTGATCTCCATCTCCTCAAGTCAGTGATATTGCCAGGCTCTGTTTGTGTACCCTGATACAGTTTGGCTCTGTGTCCCCACCCAAATCTCACCTTGAATTGTAATAATCCCCATGTGTCAAGGGTGGGACCAGGTAGAGGTAACTGAATCATGGGGTAGTTCCCCCATGCTGTTCTTGTCTTAATGAGTGAGTCTCACAAGATCTGATGGTTTTATAAGCATCTGGCATTTCCCCTGCTTACACTCACTCTGTCCTGCCACCCTGTGAGGAAGGTGCCTGCTTCTCCTTTGCCTTCCTCCATGATTGCAAGTTTCCTGAGGCCTCCCCAGCCATGTGGAATTGTGAGTCAATTAAACCTCTTTCCTTTATAAATTACCCAGTCTTTGGTATTTCTTCATAGCAGTTTAAGAATTAACTAATACATATATCAACTCCTATTCTGTGCTATGTCCTTGAAACTGTCTCCAGGTGAGGCAGTCACAGGCTCACCTTCTTTTTTATTTTCTTTCAGGGATTATAGTTTTATCCTGACTGAGCTGTTGTTCAATGTCTAAGAATAATTGTTTCATATAATTTGTTCAGTTTTCTAGCTTTTTCATGAAAGGAGGCCAATTTCTGCAGAAGTTAATCCTTTATTGGTGGATGTGATATCTGTTAGGTTGTTTTCAAGAATAAAAGGATATAGAGGACAGTTTCAAACATGAATGAACTTGGGGGCTTTAGTACTCATAGCCTTTTTTGAAAAAATCAACACAACTACAAAATGTAGTCAATTGAGATCAATATAAAGAACTCAGAATAAAGAAACTGTGGTAACATCCTTGGGATGGAGCACTACATTTATACATAAAACTAAAATTGAACAATTGTAGAACTCATGGCTATTTTAGTGTTATAGACCTTGACAAAGCAAAAGTAAAAATGTTAGGCAGAAAAAGAAGTGGAAAGAATTATAAGAGTAAATATTTTCATCATTTTTAGGGAGGAGTCAGTTGAAACTTTCTAAAATTGAGAATATAATTTAAAAAATATAATAACTTCAACCTCAAATGTTCCAATCATTGTTTTGTAAACACTATAGGACCCTTATAAAAACTAATATCTTATGGTAAGAAAATTTTAATTTATATGCAGTTTTACCTAGTTTTTAAATATTAAATTAACATTAATTTATTTTCTAAAATGGCTTTCTGTCATTCTCTTACTGTAAAATTATTTCCATCTATCCATTTTCTCCATCTTCCTATCATCCATGTGTCTATATTAATGTATGCAAAGAAAGATGTCTGCAATGGTGTACATCATGTTATCACACTAATTATATCTTGGTGCTAAGATTGTATAATTTGTTGCTTTTTCCATTTTCTTTCCTGAGTCCATTCATTTTGTCATTTATTCAGTAAATATTTAGTGAATTTATACTATATGCCAAACATTGTTCTACATTACAAAGATACAATAGTAAACCAAACAAAAGAAGTCTATGTCCTCATAGGGTTTATTTTCCACTGTTGGGAGATAGAAAATTTCACAATAAATATAATATTCAATGTAGTGAAAAGTTATATGAAGGGAGGCAGAGTGAGGATACTGTGTGAGGTTTAGGTTGAGGTTAATATTTTTTGCCTATGAGTATCCAGCTGTTCCAATACCATTTGTTGAAAAGACTATTCTTTCTCAGCTGAGATTTTTTGCACCAATATAAAAAAAAAAATCAGTTGGTTGTGCTTCCAGGGGTCTATCTATGAACTCTTCAGTCTGTTCCATTGATCCATCTATCTATTCATCTGCCAGTCCCATACTGTCTTGGTTACTGTAGTTATATAGTAAACTTTTAAATCAGATAGTATTATTTCTGTAATTTTATTCTTCTTTGTCAAAATTGTTCAGCTATTCTAGTTTCTTTGCTTCACCATACATTTTTTTAACTCAGCATGTCTATATCTACAAAGAATCCTCCTGAAATTTTGCTAGGATTTGCATAAAATCTATAGATCATTTGGGAACAATTGGCATCTTTATTATATTGAGTTCCATATTTCAATCCATGTACGCAGACGTCTCCAATTTTTTTAGATCTTCTCACTCAAATTTTAAATATTAAGCGTGTATCATTTTAATAACACTAAGTCATTATTCTTTAAAGACACAAAAGATCTTAAGCACTGGTATAATTTGGCACTACCAATGTCTCTAATCTTTTAAAAAATATTTTCATTTATTAATTAATATAGGGACTTAGTACTGAGCTTGCTAAGTATTTCTCAATAGTTCACAAATTTTTGAAGAGTTAGAGATCATCTCAGAGGCTTATTAAAATGTATATTCCTAGGCCTGCCCCAGGGATTCTGGTTCATTAAATCTTGGGTGGGGCCCAGAAACCTGAGAGTCTAGCAGGCACATCATGGGATGATGAAATAGGGGTCGCAGCCACATTTGGAGAAACACTGACTTAGTTCTTTGTTTTCTTGTGTATTTTCTTCTGCCGTCTGTCTTTTTGTCAATAGTGGATGCGAGGAGAATGAATTGGATATCAAAGTCATACAAATATGTTTTGCAGCTTGAGTAAAAGCCCTAACAAAGATGTAATGGAAGAGGTTGATGCTGTTGTCTTACATAAATCTCTTGGGCTACTTGACTTCTGCATTTCCAGTCTATCCAGCTTCAGAGTTCCATGAGAAATGAGCAGCTTGTCATACACAGGCAGTCCCACTGGGGCACATTTGAATTTAGTGATTGTGCACAGTTTATCAGGTTTTTAATATGATGTGGTCATCTAGGCTTGACTTCAATAGCAGGAGTTTCTGATACAATCCAATGGTCAATTGAATAGAAAATGTAAGCTTCATGAAAGTGATGCATACGACCTGATTCTATGTGTGTATGTGATTCATAAGAATAACATTCAACTTCATCCAGAGTCCTTTGCCTTGGATAGGAAGGGTAGAAAATGGCCAATAATCTGGGTAAATAATAGGAGCTATGGACTCGTGAAATACAAATTACTAACATTTTATTCTTCCATATCAGTCAGCAAAAGCTCGGTGCAAATACCTTTCTGTTTCAGTTAGAAGAGGCAGCCTGCTTAGACAGAAACCAAGGGTTGAGACAGTGTAACAAAGTAGCACAGGCTGTAAACACAGCAGACCAGGGGTTGAAACTTACTGAAGCCTCATATTAGTTGTGGCTTTTTGGGCCAGTAACTTCACCTTACTGTGCATCCATTTACTTATTTGGAAAATGAGGATGTGAAAATATTTATCTTCAGGATTTTTCTGAATATTAAAGGAGTTAGTGTGTCAGAGTAAGCAACCAAAGATATTTGTTTTTAAAAAGTGGATTCCAATCTTTATTTCTAGAAAGCATCTATCTGGTGCAGCTTATAATTATTGCATCTTGTTCTGACTGGCAGCCTGGGTTGGTGGGTACAACATACTTGCTGCAAGAATGATGTAAAGCCCTAGCAGAGGAGTTAGAATTTAGAGGGTGCACATTATTTGTGCAGGAAAACTATTTCCCAGGGAGCAACAAGCCAGGCAATAGCTGGCTGATTCCACAGCTTCCCTGGAAAATGAGAAAAGTACAAAGGGCGGTCTTTTGCATCAGTCTTCTGGCAGGAGGGCCTCACCAGGGATCCCACAGACATGGAGAATCAAGCTGATTAAGGCCCAGTAAAATTCTAGGACACCCAACTTTCTTCCAATTGCCTTATTGGCCCATGCGTGATGAATCAGTCCACCTGATGATAATGCCTTACTTCTTGAATTGCAAAATATGTTGAAATAAAGAAAAAGAACAAAAGCAGACAGCTACTCTCAGGCTCTTCAACCTGCAGCAGCTTTTATGGCTTTCCAAATAATTTTAAAATGTTAATTGACTAATTGCTCTTATTTATCATCTTTCCAAGCAGTCTTGAAGTCAATTGCAAAGGTGTACTCCTTTGACCTAATATAGGAAGACACAGAAATAGCACGATCATTGTCAGTTTGTGGCAGACAATGTGTTTTGCTTCCCAGCTCTTTCTGGTAAGCACTGAAGAATCCACTTCCCATGAGAAGAGACAATCTCTACCCACATATTTGAACAATAAGAAGATTGCATTTAGACCATTTGATAACGGGGCTTTCAGCACACACACACACTCCCACTTGCCACTCTGAAGAGACTCATAACTCATTGGGATTATTTGTTCTTGGAGGAAACCAAGCACAGAGAGGCAGGAGACAGATCACAGAGACTTAGATAAATATGCCTAATTATAGACTGAGCTATTAGCGTGACATGAATTGTTGCTTCTGAAAATGATCTGACAGCCAGCGAAAGCTCCTGTGTCGCTGGCCTAGGCTGTCTGTTAGCAAACAGGGACCTGCAGGAGCAGCCCTTACCGCCATTCTCTCAGCTAGCTCTGTGGCTCCATGCTTCACTGGCTTTTCCCTTTGCTTTGCTTGTGAAAATGAGCTCCATCTTTCAAATTGCTTCTGTTTTTCATGGGTTGAACATAGCTGCTGGAACCTTCATGCTTTCTTGGGTATTGCTGATGCTTCTTAACTTAATAAACTTTAACTTAACAACAGTTAAAACCCAGATTGACACATGCTGAAGGAAGAGCCCCATATATCTAAAGCACTCAGCTCCATCTCGAACTGAGAGCTTGCAAACCTGCTCTGCAGCCTCTCCTGCTGCAAGGAAACCTCTTTGTTCTTAATTTGTTTGATCAATGTAATTTATTTAGATCAAATCTAACACTTGTTCCTTTCAAAATTCTCTGTGTATAATGAATAGTAGGTGAACATTTATTTGCCTTACTTTATAGCATTGGGCCATTTATGAGCTTCCCCCCTGTGCTTGCAAAGCACCAATCTTGTCCAGAAAAAAAGACAAAGGATTTTGGAGCTTGGCTGTGGATGTAGTGTGTATGGTGAATGTGCATGGCACACAGAAATTTTCATCAACGTGAAATGGGTGCTCAGCCTCTGGCTGCGTTTATTTGGGAAAGAGGCTCTTTTGAAGTATTTAGCACTTCAGCCTGGGTGACAGAGTGAGACCTTGTCTCAAATAAATAAATAAATAAATAAATAAATAAATAATTCTTTCTTTTGAAGTATTTAGGAAAGAGTTTGGAAAGAAATACGGAACATACAAAATGGAGTGGGAATGGGAGTTATATATGTAACAGGGATGTTATTTAAAATCCATTAATGTGCTTTCTTTTTACCTACATGAGTTCTTTACCTTGGTCCTGGTTGGCTCAACGTATCTGTATGCAGGGCTGGGGAGGGGTTTGAAAAATATTACAGAAGATTGCAGAGAGAAAGCTGGACATAATATTTAACTTCTCCCATGCAAGTTAAGATTCTGCAACAGAGCAATAACACTGAAAATCAGGTAACTGTAGGGACAGGGAATTTCATACCTGTCTTTACACATTCACTCCCACCCACCTTCAGTAAGAGAAGCCATGCACCAAAGACTCAAAATTGTGGATTTTCCTCTAAGATAACCCCTTTGTCTTTGATATCAAAACCAGAAGACCTGACAGCTGATGACACAGAACCTACTTAGATGTGTGAGAGAGGTAGATGTGTTAGATAAGCAATGCTAACACTGACAACTCAGGATCATTTAAGATATTCTACTACCTACAACAACCTTGGGCAAAGTCGCAGAGTCAGACAGAGTGGATCCCTTGGGTTTAGCTTTCTGGGCTGCTGTCAGTGCCCATGGGCTGTGGATGCTGAGTTGATGGCCGGGGGACTTGTCAATCAGTCTACCATGGCAGGCAAGGAAGCCCTGTAGCAGAGTCTGACCAAAGATGCAGCAGATGCCCAGGGGTCTGCAGATAGGCAGAGTCAAGGAGAGGCCACTTCATCCCATGAGTGTTTCTTGGCCTAAAGCAACCCAGAAGAGACCAAGTCATGGCTTAAATCGGCTAGACTTTGGGGCCAGCAGGACCCATAGCGATAGGAACATCACTCTGGTGACAGGGGACAACAGCTTGCACACCTTCAAGGACTGTGTAAGGCCAGGGAGTCTCTTTGCCCTGTGATGTGAGAAGGAGTAAGATCCCCTCTCCTCCAAAAATGGGAGTCTACCCTAGGGAGAGATGCAGAAGGAGGCAGGAAGTGGGCTATCTAAGGGACTTGGCATTTTTTCCCTGAAGTATCTGCAGACTAGCTAAAGGGATGCATAGATACACACAATGAATTGAATGAATTTAAACCGATGGGAAAGTTAGTTAAAGGTGTTCTTGCTCACCAGCAGGCAGAGGCTTGGGAGAAATGCTGGATTGGAAACTTAGTTAAAGGTGTTCTTGCCAACCAGTGGGTAGAGGCTTGGGAGAAATGCTGGGTCAGAGTTCTGCTGAAGGGTTTGTCAAAAAAGGCAGAAAACATGCCAGAAAAGATGCAGAAAAGATATGACTATCTTCAAAACATGTTGAGACATTCTTGCCCTTTGCCCACTTCCAGTAGCCCTGAGAATGACTTCCTTTTTATTTTTTTACATTTCCCCCTTCCCTTACATTTTATTTACTTATTTATTTTTAAAGATTTATCCTCATCTCTTTGAGGAAGATGAAAGCTCAGATTTAGTCAAATAAAACCTGTTCTATAAATAGCCCAGGATGCTCTACCATGTTAGACATGAACTTGCAATCATTCAGGCTGTCAATCAGTTTTGTTCAGAAGAAGCTTCTGGCTCAGTTTATTTGGGAAAGAGGCTCTCTTGAAACTTTTAGGGAAGGTTTTGGGGATGAATATGGAACACGTGAAAATGGTGCTTACTTACGGGACTTCCATGGACAGTCTAGTAGAGTATGTTGAAGGTGATAGCCGCATGTTTCTCTGACGCCTCAGAGCATCATTTTGGGGTCCTGTGGGTCCTGGTTCCAAGATGCTCCTCCTTGGGTCCCAGGGTAATCTTTGGGACCGAAGCTCAGAAGTCCAGCAAAATGGTAGACTGCATACTCATATGCAAGATAATAACAGGCTGGGCCATGATTTCTAGCATTTACTGAGTACTTAGTACGTGTCAGGTAATGTCCAAGCACTTGATAAATATTTCATTTAATCTCAGAGCAATCCTATGAGTCAGGCACTATTTATCATTTCTATTTTATTAATTAGAAAACATATTCAAAAATATCAAATACTTGCCCAGTTTCAGCAGCCAGGAAGTGGCAATACTGAATGAAAAGCCAGGGACTACAGCCAGGTGACAACTTAGCCTGACACTCAAGCAGCAAACAATCCCAAGGAGGTCAAGTCGAAGTCTGCTCTCTTATGCCTGGCCAGAGCCTGCTCTTGTCTTCTGCCCTCCCAACCATCCTGTGTGCAACAGGCCCCTAAATGTTACTCTACTGCAAAGCAGATGTGCAAAGAAAACATAATGTCTTTATGGAGTCTGCAGTCTCATCTTTGCCACTGGTCAGAAAGAATGCAATTAATTAAGGGTCCGATCCAGAAAAGCTGTCACAAATAAGATGTAAATTTGGCAGAAGGGCAGGAGAGGGTAGGTTTGGGAGGGCCTGCTGTGGGGCTGGAAGACTTCTGAAATGCCACAGGAAAGCCTGTGAGTTCTATGCCCTTACGGGGAGAAGGAGAGAACTATACAGAATAGATGAGGGCCAGAGAGAGAAAAGTGACAGGTAGAGAATAACTTCCCTCTCATTATCTAGGGAGGCTGACACACGTGCATTTGTATTGTAGTTAAAAGCTGTGCAATTGCAGAGAGAGAAGAGATCCAGGAGGGAAGGGGTGTATAGAATCATGTCTATTCTTGCTGTAAACAACCACTCACATTTGTACATCACTTTACAGTGTATAATACACTTCACATACATAATCGCACCAGGTACTCCAGCAATAATTGTTCCAACCTATAGGTCCTTTCTCTGTGAGGCATCAGTGGAAAGCAATTAGCATGTGTGCGAAACCAAGACTGTTTACACTTCATGCTTCAAAGCTAATCATCTCCCAATCATTTCATTTGTTCATCTGTTTTCATGTAAAGTGTTCACTGTAAATAGAATTGGGGACAGCAAGGGTCACACGCATATGAAAATGTCCTCGATTACTTTAAAATGCTGATACTTGTCCTTCTGTAGAGGCTGCCTGAGACAGCACTTACAGGTGCCAAAGCTTGTAAATGAGTCCCAAGACCTTCCATTAACACATCATTCATTTGCTTTCATAAGGGAAGCACAAATAGATCTCCAATTAAGACTTTTCTCATTGTTCTTCCAGGCTGTTTACAAACTCTAACAGGTTTTGGTCATGAATGATATTGGGTGGCCGTAACATATGCTATTTTTCAAAGAGTGGACAGTTGACTACCAATTTTCTGCACATGGATTACCCGGATGGTAAGGATCACTCTTCCATGTCCATCTGCTGGATCCTCCTTAAGGTCAGGGGCATGTGGCTCTCCTTCCAGCATTATTCCTCAATCCCAAGCCAGCCTAAAGTTTATCTCCAGTTTTCAAATTACCCACTGACATTGAGAGCTGCCTTCATCAGGAGCTGACTGGATATATCTCCCCCTGCCCCGGCCCCAGGTTCCTACCATATCAGATTAAATGAAAGGCAATAGAAGGTGTAGAGCCATAGTTATTACACTGAGATTCAAAGGGAACAGCATACACCGAGCACTGTGTCATTTAAATTGGCAGATTTCCACTCCACACTTCATTTGCCAAACATTTGGTGTGGATCGAGTTGGCCACCAGCACGAACCAAGTGCCTGTTGCTGTTGGCTGTTGGCAGCCACACATCCCTAGGCGGCTCCAGCTGTGGCCACTGCAGCACTTCCTGCCAGGCAGACTATGGCAGGTAGAGACAAGGTGGGCCCATCATGGGACTGAACACAAAGCTGCCTTCCCCACTTTTTCCGCATTACTCCATGTGTCCGGTTTTAATACTTCTCCTCCCCCATGCATGGTTGTCCTGATTGATGTTTAAAAATAATATATGCAAATGTCTGTCTACCTATCATCATCTATCATCTAATCGATCTATATGAATATATATGAACCTCAAAAATATTCTCATCATAAGTGAGACTATGAGCCATAATTAGGACTTCATTTAAAAAACTGTTGGCGCTATTATCCTATTTTGGCTCCTGTCAAATGAAATATTTGCTCTTCTTACCTTTGCACATTTCCACGTGAGCAAACACACAGCTCTTCCCAGAAAATCAGAAAGATTGCATCTTAGATTCACACCTGCAGGTGGTAAGGTTTTCTCAGAGGCTATATAGAAACACTGCATTTCCCAGGGGCTTGGAGAAAAGCAATTTTAAAATAGTTTGAGATTTTTTTCTGGGAGGCGGCACTTGGTGACCACACCTAAAAGTTTATTTGTCATCTGTTGATTCATTTGTTCATTCAATGCATTATTTTCTAAGAGCTTTATATGTACTACCTCTGAGGACACAGACAAATCAAGTGAGACATTTTCCCCCAAGTATCTTACAGTACAAACAGGGGAAAGAATTTTCCTAGCATCACCTTAAATCCACCCACTTGGTCCTTTTCAGAGCATGTTCACATCACTTTTCTCCTTGGATGCCATCAAAACAGGCAAGGCTGGCATTATTCTCCTCCTCAATGGGGGAGGAAGCCAAGGTCTACCCAGGCTGTGCTGTTGGTTGTTGGTGGAGCCTGTACCAGGATCTCTCACCAGCTGTGTGACTCAGGGCAAATTACCCAACTGCTCTGGGCCTCAGTTTCATCATCTGTAACAACGGCATGAATAATACCTGACTATTTCATAGTCAGCCAACTCAGTCCACACCAATATTTGTAAGTGCTTAGCACTATTCACAGCACAGAAGAGGCACTCAATAAACAATAGCTATTCTTAGCTCTTAGAAGCTCCACTTAGATACTGCTGCTGCTATGAAGCTAATACTGCCCTACTGGGATGGCTCTCCTGGCATTTTCTGAAGCAATGTCTAGCTCACTTTTAGCGCTTGCAGTCACCAGCGGATTTTAGTTGAGAGACAGTAAAGCTGGTTTAATAGGCAGGATCCCCACATCTTTTTTTTTATCCATCCCCTCTCCCTACAAACAGTATAAACAGGGGATACACATACGTGTGTGTGTGTTCTATTTCTATCTTCCCCTAGGTATAAACAAACACACATGCACGTGTGTGTGCATCACATGCACCTCATATCCAGGACCATCTCCAGTCTCAATATGTCTTCAACCCTTTTTAGGCTGCGGTGCAAATGGGGTCCGGTAACTCCAAGAAGGTGCTGCAGTCGGAGGCCTGTGGGACCTGAACAGTTGCTAGGTTACCATCCCCTGGGACTAGTCTGCTCCAGCTGGCCTGGAGGCTTGACAGATTTCAGCTGATTCCGAGTAACTCTGCTTCTTTGCTTTTAAGGTCCCCCGGGAATGTGAGTGTGAACCAAAGAAGATTTGTAATAAGCCTGGGAGGACTGCCTAGACCCGATCCCTGTGGCTGCACTGAGCCTGGGTGGGAGAAGGAAGCCAGGAGGGTGCAGAGGGTGCAGGCAGAATTCCCTGCATCAGCTGTGCTTCTTGACTCCCCACAAAAAGGCCAAAGGCCAGTGGACTCTGTTTGTCAAGGGAGATTTTCATGGTTTTTTAAGTGAAAAGAAGTGAGTGTGAGTGTGGGATTAATGGGGGAAGGTTCAGGCCTTTGGGAATTTTTCTTAAGTAGCCTCTGTGAGTATAACAGTGATGAATGTGGCTGCACTCACCACCAGGGAGCTTCAGCGATGGCAGGAGAGAATTCCTGACACACCCTCATTCAGTTGTTCCACTCTGAACCCAGCAACTATTTTGTATGCATTTGCTCAGTTCTGAGAATTGGGGAAAGAAGTCATTTTCCATTACACTCAACAAATATTTATAGACACTTAGTATAAGCTAGACATGGCGCTAGTTTTAAGGATAGTTTAAGTGAGTGAAGCAGACAAGGCCCTGTCCTCATGGAGCTTATAGTCTAGGGGAAGATAGAAATAGAATTAATAATGCCAGATATATGGAATCACACACCACGGGGAAACTTGAGAGACAATATAGCCTGGGGTCTGGATTGTGCACTGTAAAGCCAGAGAGTCTCCTTGGGAATCTTGGCTCTGACATTTACTAACTATATACTTAGCCCGGCTTAGCCTCATTTATAAAATGGAGTAGTAATAATATTTACTTTATAAGGTGTTCATATATAAATTGGTTAATGTACAGAAAACAATTAGATCAGTTGGTGGCACATAGTAAATAATCAGTGTGAGTTATTATGGATTCTCCCTTGCTTTGGTGGGTCACTTTTTAAGAATCATGTTCTATTAACTCTTTGCAGGGTGCTAACATCAGGAGAGAGAAAACTCACTTTCGGCCTCAGTTATAGTTAATTTTATCCCTGATAAGCTACTTGAGGATATAGATTTTGGCAGAGGGTTGGAATCAAATCCTCAGTTGCTACCTTTTATGCAAAAAAAAAAAAAAAAAAAAAAAACCCAAAGCAAATCAGGTCTAGTTTTCTCAGAGCCAAGCAAGAAGTACATTTCTGAGTATTCTCATGAGCTGGTCATCTAAGGCTGGCCCCTCAGACCTAAGAACAAATGAATAGCCCAGAAGGCGCGGATACGGAGTCATTAAAAGGAACAAATGTGAAGGGCAGGATTCTAGAAATTGGTGCCAAGGATAGGATTAAGTTCTCCTTCTAAATGTGATGGAAGGCATCTTTTCAGAGAATAAAGGCTAATTAATAAAGATTGGTTGCTGTTCCTGGCATTGGGAGTTTTAAGGCACTTATTGAAGGAAAACAAAGTGGTATTGACCCAGCCTTAAAGCCAGACATTGATGAGGGCACCGGAAACCATCCACACAACACAAACACTTTCCTGTCATTTTCCCATAAATGGAAAGAGCAGAAATCTGCCAGCGTTTGGTTCAAAGATCTTGTAAGACTTTAAAATACACATCAGAGATATTCCTGAGAATGACACAGCACCTTAGACTAAGCCACCCTGGACAGCGATGCTGAGATGAGATGCCTGTCTCAACCCTGTAACTCAAAGACTCAAGTCTTCTTTTGTTTCTGTCAATTGCAAACCCCAAAGTATTCTGTAGTCAACCAGAGTGTTAGCGTTTAGAAGGAAGTTAGAAATAACATAGTCCAAACCCTTTCCTTTATAGCAAAGCAACTGAAGTCCAGAGAATGGAGACCATCCAGAGCCGCACCCAGTTAATGGCAGGGCAGAGACTGAAACCCAGATGCCATTTGTTGTCCACCTTCTTCTAATATCTTGGGGGTTGTTTGCCATCTGGAGGCAGATTCCCTGGCTATCACCAGCCTCCATGTTGGTTATTAACAACTTGAAAGCAAGGACAATACCAAATACCATGGGGTGGTGTTTGCCTCTGATTGATGGTTTTGTTCTCACGAAGTTAACACTCTCTGAATGGTTTCTTATTTTCTAGACATGTGATGTCTGCTGGTGGGCAATGTCTAAGCCTCAGTGGTTTTGATAATTAGGCTTTCTTCCAGTAGAGCTTTTCCTCTTTTGCTTTTTCCTCAACGGGTAGCCCCTCTTCCCAGCGTGGCTGCTTCTCTTTCGGGTAAACACACATGCAAAGCCTGCCCTGATCCTCCCTCTAGGCAGACCCTGATGCATCTTCTTTGGGGCACCTTTCACTAATCTTTAGACTTGCCCTTTATGAGACATGAATCTTATCATTACGATTACTATAATATCTTATTATGATTGTTATTAGATTATTATAATAATCTTATCATCATTTATTTGCTGGTCTGTCTTCCTAATAGATCATATGCTTCATAGGATCAAGAACTGTGACTTTTTGTTTCCCTAGAGACTTGTCTGTTGGCTGAAGAGCAGTTCATCCACCAGAACAGGAAGAAAGGCTGAGTAGCTGGCCACTGGCTCGGAACAGCAGATGAGGTGGTGGGAGCAGGTAGATGTTCTCTTCTAGTTTCCTCTGCTCTCTCTGTGAAATAGAAAGGAGGATCCCTGCCTGAGAGTAAGGATGGGAAAGGGGGAGGTATGGAGGTCTGAGGAGAGACAAGAAGAGATGGTGTGAGGTTGTCAGGAGAGAGGGTCAGAGCACAGAATAGTTTGGGAACAAGATGATTGACAAGAGAAGGGGCAGGGTCGTGGGACAGTCTAGGATATGTGAGACATTTACCTAGGACAGTGGGCGAGAGACTGGACCAGGGAACTGTTGCAGTATCTATGAGAAGCACTTGGGGCCTACTTGAGGTTAGAGGCCATGAATTTCAAGGGACACCATTGGCCAGATTGAATGTTTTTTCCAGATGCACGCATTGTGCAGATGAAGGCTCAGAGTTGATAAAAAGTTGCAGTTAGCCATGTTCAGGGTTTTGCTGAGAGAGTGCCACAATAGGAGAAAGAGGCCAGGATGGTAAGGGAGCAATGTCAAGGACTCAGGACAGCGATGGACTGTGGGATCTCAGCTGGGTGAAAAGGGAGGGAAGAAATGAAGGAGCTGAGGGACAGTGGTAGGGCCACATGAGGACCAAAGAACTCTGAGATCAGCCTGCCAGGGTAGGGAGTGAGAAGAAACCTGGGAAACCGCACATCCTTTCTAATATGATATGAAGGCAAATAGAAGATAGGAGTGTGTTTGCTTGTTTTAATGTCCATACTAGGCAAAATAAATTATTGGTACTATATTAGTTCTCATAATGCTTTTGGTCATTTTACCAGTCCATGAAAGTAAAGTCTGGGAACCACTTGTTTAGAGAAAACAGCCTGCAAGCCTGTCCTGAAGTGACCTGGCATTAGTGTCTCCAGTGGGAGGGAATTCTTTGCGTTAAGACTTCTCTGTCTTCCCTGAGCCAATGAAAGTCATGGAGAGGCACATGGATTGAAGACCCTTAAATTTTCCTTAATGTGTGTACAAATCCACGCCTGAGTTGGTTTTCTGTATCATTTACCCTACAAGTGGATTTGAAGCTGGCATGCTCTTTCTTGAGTCCCTAAATGCCTTGAGGATAAAGTGTCCACATAGCCTGCCATTAGGGCAGAATCTCTCTAGCTGGGGTTTCCAGGAAGCTTTGAGCAAGAGGTGTGGAAATCAGAGCTTCAGCAGCTGCTGCCTGCTGCGAACAATAAGCTGTGGCCCTCTCTTCAAGCAGAGTTTTGTTTTCTGCTGGTGTCATATCAAATATGCCATCAGTGTCTCCATGGTCCAGCAGTAACCAGTGAGCAGCCTCACAGCAACAAGAAGCCAGAGAATTAAGTGTCTCAAGGTCTAGGAAGCAGGGCCTTCTTGGATCAGCTATGGAGCATTACCTTAGTCTTGTTGGCTTGGGCCTAGGGAGAGCTATACATCGCGTCCTAATGAGCAAATATGAAAGGATCAGAGAATGATGAAATGACTTCTGCTCAGAAGGTCACAGAGTAATGGCTCTCCTGATGTTGTCTTGAGCCAAGTTACAACAGGACAGAATCTGCTAATCTTGAAAGAAAAAGCTTTGTCATATGTCAGTGTTCATCTTTTGTTTCTCTCACATTCTCTTCCTCACCAAAATCGGTATCTCCTCTTCCTCCCCTTTCTCCTCCTCTGCCATTTCCTTCTTTATTTAATATATAGACCTCTTTTCATTTAGGCTGTTCATCTTATACAATATAGTGTGATGGCTCTGGCCACAGGTTATAGATTTCTGAGATTTTTCATGCTGCCATGAATATATACTAATGTTTGGACATTGGGCATATTATTTTTTTAACTTCTATTTTAGATTCAGGAGGCACACGTGCAAGTTTGTTACCTGGATATATTGCATGACGTTGAGGTTTGGGGTATGAATGATCCCAACATCCAAGTACTGAACGTGGTACGCAATAGTTAGTTTCTCAACCCTGTCCCCTTCTCTTCATCCCTCCCCCATGTGGCAGTCCCCAATTTCTATTGTTGTCATCTTTATGTCCATGAGCACCCAATATTTAGCTCTCACGTATAAATTAGAGCATGTGGTATTTGGTTTTCTGTTATGGCATTAATTTGCTTAGGATATTGGCCTTCAGCTGCATCCATGTTGCTGCAAAGGACATGATTTTGTTCTTTTTTATGGCTGTGTAGTATCCCATGGTGTATATGTACCACATTTTAAAAAATCCAATCCACCATTGATGGGCACCTAGGTTGATTCCAGGTCATTGCTATTGACAATAGTACTGCTATGAATACACACATGCATGTGTCCTTTTGGTAGCATGATTTGCTTTCTTTTGGATATATACCCAGTAATGGGATTGTTAGATCAAATGGTAACTATGTTTTCAGTTTTTTGAGAAATCTTCACACTGCTTTCCACAGTGCCTGAACTAATTTATATTCCCACCAACAGCGTATAAGCATTCCACTCCCCCTTTTTTTTTTTTGACATGAGGCCTTGCTCTATCACCAAGACTGGAGTGCAGTGGCACAATCATGGCTCACTGCAGCCTTAACCTCCCAGGCTTGTGTCATCCTCCCACCTCAGCCTCCTGAGTAGCTGGGACCACAGGTGCAAACCACCACTCTCGGCTAATTTTTAATTTTTTAAAAATGGAGACAAGGTCTCATTATATTGCCTAGGTTGGCCTTGAACTCCTATGCTCAAGCAATCCTCCCTCAGCCTCCCAAAGCATTAGAATTACAGACATAAGTCACCACACTCGGCCCACTTTTCTCTGCAGCCTCACCAACATCTGCTGTTTTTTGACTTTTTAATAATAGCCATCCGACTGACGTGAGATGGTATCTCATCGTGGTTTTGATTTGCATTTCTGTGACGATTAGTGATGTAGACCATTTTTCGTGTTTCTTGGTCAAGTGTATGTCTTCTTTTGAGAAGTGTCTGTTCATGAAACAATAGCATTCCCCTTTCTAGTGTTGTTGGAGGATTAAATTTTAAAAAATGCCTATAAAGCTCCGGAAGTGCTGACCACAGAATAAGCATGCAATTAATGTTATCTCTTATAATTATCTGTAAAATGTACAGAATATGCAGGGAATGGGTTTAGAGACTCATGCTAACAAGCATTTATAAACACATACAATTATCTTGGTGTTAAGGGAAGGTATCACAGAATGACATCTTTGTCATCTAGTGCCATTGGTTTTGGTCATTATTTAAGGTATGACTGAATCACCTGCCCCCTGAGAGTTCTTCCTGGGGAGTCCCTCCTGAAAGTCCTTCTTAGAGATTGTCCCCAGTTGTGAGACAATCTCTAGATGACTGTCTTCTTTTGCTTTACTATGTTAACCCCTAGTCAGAAACATAATTTCAATGAGAAAGATTCCTAGTTTTAGTAGAAAATTAGGGCTTTTTGAAAACCACTTTAAATACCCAAAGTAAAAAATATCCAAGTGACCTGAAAAAAAAGTCAACATACTTTTCAAAAATCTCGGTTTTTCTCTGTTTACAGAAATGGGAAATCTGGCTGCAGAAGATATCTTTTTTCTAAAATGCATAAGCCTATCTTGTAGAATAATTTGATTCATAGCTTAGACCTAGCAGCATTGTTTCCCTTGGAACAGAAATGGGTGTACTTAAAAGGAGGGTTATATTTGCTAAAAAATAAAGGCTGCTCTAACTCTAGTGGCCCATGAGGACTGAAACACTAGAGCACATTTATCATGCTGGTTCTGTGAGGTTGTTCAAGGGCTGAGATGAAATACATTTGGAAAGTTTTGGTGTGTTAGGTGAGCCAGAGCAGGAACTGCATCCCTAATGCATGTTCTCGTTAGGAGAATTGCTTTCTAATTTAAAAACTCACCAGACCACTGCTTCAGTTTCATCCTACAAATTCTACTAGGAGAGTGCATGTTGCACTAAAGAAGTAGTTTTTCTTCCATTGATTTGAAAACATAATATTTGTTCACTAATGCAAAATGAATCAAGACTTTACCTTTGAATGCTCAGGAGCATGTCCATCTTTGAATAAATTGATTTTAACTTCATTTTAAAGCAAGATGATTTGGGCTCTCATAAAATCATTGGAGATGTGGGGCCGAAGAAATGCTTTCACTCCAAAGAAAGTACAACAGCTTCACTTCAGTGAAATTCCAGTAAAATGACCCTTTCAAATGATACAAACTTTAGACTTGTTCTTTGCTTTGAAAAATTTTTACAAGAAAAGAAAACCAAGTGAAAAAATTAAGTAAACAGAACTTCAAACACTTTATCTTACGTTTTGCTACATGGTTAAGGAGATGGTTGTGTTTGTAATGCACAGGGAAGAAAACAGGGCATTTTGATCAACCATGAAAATAATATTCAACAAACCATGTGTTCTTTTAGAGTTTAAAAATTCTGAGACATCTTTTAAAAGTGAGAATATTTTATTTTAATCATAGTACGCAAAAAGTTCCTAGGTTTTGTAAATTTGGTACTGTGTATTTTTATTTGTATCAGAATTAATATAGCCTAAATTTTATAATTTCTCTTAATTTTTGCTCTCTCTGGACAAGGATTAGCACTTCTCATCCTCCAAAAATGCACAGGCTTCCTAGACAAGTATCTCTTTGAGGAGTTGGGTTGCAAAAATACGAAGAATGTTCTAGAATTCGATAGTACCCTAGGGAAAATATAGTTAACAATTTATTCTATATTTCAAAATAGCAAGAAAATAAAAATTAAGATGTTCCCACCACAAAGAAAAGGTGATGTTTGAGGTGATGGATATTCTAATTACCCTAAGTTGGTCATTACACGTTGGATACAGGTATCGAAATATCACATGTTCCCTCAAAATATGTACAACTATTATATATCAATTAAAAGGCCTTAAAATTATTTTTAGGCAGTAGCTCACACCTTTAATCCCAACATTTAGGAGGCCAAGGAGGGATGAACACTTGAGGCCAGGAGTTTGAGACCAGCTTGGGCAACACAGTGAGACAGTGAGACCCTGTTTCTACAAAAAAATTAATAATTAAAAAATTACCCGTGTGTGGTGGTGCATGCCTGTAGTCACAGCTACTTGGGACTTTGAGGCAGGCAGATTGCTTGAGCCTAGGAGGTTAAGGCTGCAGTAAGCCCTGATTGCACCACTGCACTCCAGCCTGGGCAACAGAGTGAGACTCTGTCTCAAGAAAAAAAATTGGCTGGGCACAGTGATTTATGCCTGTCAGCCCAGCACTCTAGGAGGCCAAAGCAGGAGGATTGCTTGAGGCCAGAAGTTTGAGACCAGACTGGGCAACATTATGTAACCCTGTCACTACAAAAAAAAAAAAAAAATAAGAATTTCAAAGTTTCATACAGTACCATTTACTCTTGTGGTTGGCATAGAGTTCTATGGGCTTTGAAAAATGAAGGGAGTCATGTATCCAGCATAATACAAACCAGTTTCATCACCTCCAAAATTTCCTTT
The DNA here is from genome assembly GCF_028858775.2 of Pan troglodytes. Lineage (NCBI taxonomy): Eukaryota > Metazoa > Chordata > Mammalia > Primates > Hominidae > Pan > Pan troglodytes. The sequence goes on from NC_072412.2 coordinate 35,673,201, forward strand.
GCTGCCCCTTAGCAGTCAACTATGCCCTTCTCATACCCCCAAGTCTCTGGCAACAACTGATCTGTCCTCTGTTTGTATAATTTTGCCTTTTCCAGAATCTCATAATAAAGGAATCATATAATACTACATAGCCCTTTGGGTCTGTACTCTTTCAATTGGCAAAATGCATTTGAGTCATCCATGTTGGTACATGTATCAGTATTTGGTATCTTATTATTGCCAAGTAGTATTCCATCATACATATATACCACAGCTTGATGATGATCCTATCACCTGTTGATGGAAATTTGGGTTGTTTTTTAGTTTTTGACAACCATGAATAAGCTGATTATAAACATTCATGTACAGGCTATTATGGGAACATAAGCTTCCATTTTCTTTAGGTAAATTCCTAGGAGTGAGAATCATTGGGTCCTTTGGTAAGGGTATGTTTAACTTTATAAGAGACTGCCAAACTATTTTCCAAGGTTGCTGTACCATTTTGCATTCCTTCTAGAAATTTACCAGAGTTTCAGTTGCTCTGTGTCCTCACCAGCACTTGGCATTGTGAGTTTCTTTTTATTTTAGCCATTCTAGGAGTACAGTGGCATCTCACCATGGTTTCAACTTGACTTACAATGTTGAACATCTTTCCATGTTCTTATTTTCCTTCTTTGTATTTTCTGTGGTGAAATATCTGTCCAAGTATTTTGCCCATTTTAATTGAATAATTTACTTCTTTCTGCTGAAGGAAAAGGTGGGGCATTCAAAAAATGATGAAAGTCCTGGATTTACACATGGAAATGGGGGCTGAAACCAAGGAGGTTCTTTATATATTTTAGATACAAGTCCATTTTCAGATATGTAATTAGAAAATATTTTTCTCTCAAGCTGTAGTTTACTTTTTTTCCATCCTATTAAAAGTGGCCTTTATAGGTAAAGAGGTTGTTTATTTATTTATTTATTTATTTATTTGAGATGGGGTCTTACTCTATTGCCCATGCTGGAGTGCAGTGGTGCAATAACAGCTCATTGCAGCCTTGACCTCCCAGGCTCAAGCGATCCTCCCACCTCAGCCTCCTGAGTAGCTGGGACTACAGGTAACTGCCACCATGTCCAGCTAGTAGAATATCATAGAACTACAGAACAGATAGGACTTTAGCTATTGTCTACGGGTATCTAATTTCTTTATGTTTCAGAAAGAAAAATTAAAACCCAGTCAGGTATAGTGACTCACTCAAAGTCACTTACAGTAATGATCCAAGGTCTGCTGTGGCCCCTGCAGAACTTTCCTCCTGTTTTCCAAGAAATTCCACAGTGGGCTATGCAGAACATTATTTCTGTGCATTAGCTGCAAAAACAGGGTCCTGTGGTTATGTATGTTGGGAGATGCTGTATACCCACTCTCCAGGGCATTTTAAGGAGGTTGCAGGTTTTAAGGAGTCCATGTAAAGGTATTTGTTGCGCTCTGTTTGACCCAGGTTTCCCATGTTTATTTGCCTTCAGGATTAGTTTGCCTGAAACCTACTGACATAAACATTACCTGCCTGATGGGCTGTGTCGCATGCCAGAATAGGCTGGGAGTCAATGAATCTACAGAGAAGAAACATGAGACCTGGGTGGTTACAGCTCCTGGGCAGGTTTGCAGGGAGAACAAAACACTCGAAGGCTCACTTCACCAGGCTCTAAAAACCAGCAAAATTGTTTTCTCAAAATCCAAATAAATAAAAGATTAGTTTTTTTACTCTTATGAAACAGAGACAAAAGATAAGTTTTCTCTTAAGCTAATATTGAGTATATATGTACGAATTAATCAGGTCATAGCCTTATAATTTTGTTAGGTATAGGAAATTGGGGGTGAGTCTGTCCTAATTTCAGGCTATACTCCCTATGTATGTGCAGACATACATACAAACTTTGTTCCCTCTCACTCCATGTCAGAGATGAGAATAAGCAAGATACAGTCCCAGACAGTAAGGAACTCAGAGTCCCATATGCCTTCTTCTTTTGGAGAAGGGGAGGTAAGAGGGAGTCATAGTTTTCTCGGTTCTAATTCCCACCTAAAAACCTGAGGAATCCAGCTTTTTGGAGAGCCCAGAGCTCTTCTTGCAAACTAGTCACTGAGTATGAAAGAAACATCTCATTATCAAGCAAGAAGCAATGACAGGATCTGATGCCTTTCTTTCAAGTTCCCAACTCCCCCCTGCTCCGGCTCAAGTCCTGCTGCTGTCCTCCCTGGGTCTCTCATGTGGGTTCTGCTGCCCACTCCTCTGGCAGCAGCTTCTTTCAGGTGAGCCTCTGGATGGGTCTTCCTGCCAGCGTGCCTTCTGCCCCCTGCCTCCTTCACACTGTGCAGACAGCTGGAGCTCTTCCCAGGCATTGCCAGAAAGGACTGAAAGTCACCCGACTGACTGAAAGAGAGTCCCTGACAAGTTTGTCCTAGGAATAGACAGCTAGATCAATGGCCTTCTCTTCCTACATCTGTTTGGTTGAGTATCTTCCAGACACTGAGCTAGGTGACAGATACAAGGTAGCTATGAGGCTGTTCTTGTTTTTAAAAAGTTTATGACCTGTGAGGAAGCAGATCAGACTTACAGATAATTTAAGTGATCTGGCAAGTGCTACAACAGAGGTCTAAACCGAGTGCTACGGATGCTGGCCTTAGTCTAAGGGTTGTAGTGTGACCGGAATTGGTGGGTTCTTGGTATCACTGACTTCAAGAATGAAGCCGCGCACCCTCGCGGTGAGTGTTACAGCTCTTAAGGTGTTGCGTCTGGAGTCTGTCCCTTCTGATGTTCAGATGTGTTCGGAGTTTCTTCCTTCTGGTGGGTTCGTGGTCTCGCTGGCTCAGGAGTGAAGCTGCAGACTTTCGCAGTGAGTGTTACAGCTCTTAAGGCAGCGCGTCTGGAGTTGTTCGTTCCTCCCGGTGGCCTCGTGGTCTCGCTGGGCTTAGGAGTGAAGCTGCAGATCTTCGCGGTGAGTGTTACAGCTCATAAAAGCAGCATGGACCCAAAGAGTGAGCAGCAGCAAGATTTATTGCAAAGAGCGAAAGAACAAAGCTTCCACAGTTTGGAAGGGGACCCGAGCGGGTTGCCAATGCTGGCTCAGGCAGCCTGCTTTTATTTTCTTATCTGGCCCCACCCACATCCTGCTGATTGGTAGAGCCGAGTGGCCTGTTTTGACAGGGCGCTGATTGGTGCGTTTACAATCCCTGAGCTAGATACAAAGGTTCTCCATGTCCCCATCAGATTAGATACAGAGTTTCAACACACAGGTTCTCCAAGGCCCCACCACAGCAGCTAGATACAGAGTGTCGACTGGTGCACTCACAAACCTTGAGCTAAACACAGGGTGCTGATTGGTGTATTTACAATCCCTGAGCTAGATATAAAGACTCTCCACGTTCCCACCAGACTCAGGAGCCCAGCTAGCTTTACCTAGTGGATCCCGCACAGGTGCTGCAGGTGGAGCTGCCTGACAGTCCTGCGCCGTGCGCTCGCATTCCTCAGCCCTTGGGTGGTCGATGGGACTGGGCGCCGTGGAGCAGGGGGTGGTGCTTGTCGGGGAGGCTTGGGCTGCACAGGAGCCCATGGAGTGGGTGGGAGGCTCAGGCATGGCGGGCTGCAGGTCCCGAGCCCTGCCCCGTGGGAAGGCAGCTAAGGCCCGGTGAGAAATCGAGCGCAGCGCCGGTGGGCTGGCACTGCTGGGGAACTCAGTACACTCTCCGCAGCCACTGGCCCAGGTGCTAAGTCCCCCATTGCCCGGGGCCAGCAGGGCTGGCCGGCTGCTCCGAGTGCGGGGCCCGCCAAGCCTACGCCAACCCGGAACTCCAGCTGGCCTGCAAGCGCGGCCCGCAGCCCCGGTCCCCGCTCGCGCCTCTCCCTCCACACCTCCCTGCAAGCTGAGGGAGTGGGCTCCAGCCTTGGCCAGCCCAGAAAGGGGATCCCACAGTGCAGCGGCGGGCCGAAGGGCTCCTCAAGTGCTGCCAAATTGGGAGCCCAGGCAGAGGAGGCACCTAGAGCGAGCGAGGGCTGTGAGGACTGCCAGCACGCTGCCACCTCTCAGTAGGAGGACACCTCCTGCCTCCTGTACAGGTTCCTCTGCTGGAACATGGCCCCGCACTGGGACACAGATGGTTTCCGGAAGGCAAGACTTGTTTCCTCAAAGAGAAATACATGTCTGATTTGGATTTCCTTTTTCCCTGACTGTCACAGACCCCATACCAATCAAGGATAACATTCTCCTCTCCTCAGGCCTAGTGTTCTTTCAAACCCTATAACAGAGAGAAATTCTGGCTTCAAAGGATCGATCCAGCTTGTGTCTGAGGGCGGGCAACACTCTGCAGGGGGTTAGCTGTTCCTTCTCTTGAGGCACTGGTACAAAAACAGCACTCACTTAGGTATTAACCCTTGCGTGCATTGGCTATTTTTCCTGGCGCACTTCCTTCCCCAGCACAACTCCCAAAAGACCCTGGTGTGGTTGTTCCCCTCCGTCATTCACATTTCTTACTGATGCTGTCTTTGCTTTCTTCTTACTGACTCTAGAGAAGGATACAGTCTTGGATGACATTTTGAAAATAGAAGAGCCGAGGTTATTAAATGATCATTGCTATCATTCCCACCACCCCTGTCTTCAATATTTCTAAATGTAGAACATTTGAGTACCTTGTTTTCTAACCCATGTGTCATCCATAACAAAAATATGTGTAAAACGGGCATAAACAGGAGGGCAATGGTGAGATTACAGTTTCTCAATGATCATTAAGGAAGATTTTCCTGAAGTCAAGTTTTAGAATTGTCCCTTTGTCTGACATCCTTTAAGTTTTTGAGTCTGCAGATTTGGGATGCGTGAGGGGTATGGCTTCCCACCACTTTTATAATTAAGGGGAAAGACTGCTGTGAGCATAGGAGTGGGGAGGCTGAAGTGGCAAGTCAAGAACTGCATACATGTGGTAATTCAACATCTAGAGACTGATGCCTTTAAAACATCTGTATCCATGTATCCATCACCCTTGGAAAGCCTTAGTTAGAACCTCTACTGAAGCCCATTCATAACATTCAGGGTGGACCAAACTCTCCTTCAATATCCTGTATCTCAGGGAACTCATCTTCTCCCCAAGAAGTTTGTTTCGCTTTCAGGCTTTTTGTTTTTCTTCAGGCTACTGTAATCATTAGAAAATATCACAGGAGACCCTTGCCAAGTTAAAAAATCATCAACTGATAAGTCAAATTTGAGTGTTAAATTTTTTAAAGTGTGGACTTTATATTTGCCATTAAATCTTAGCTTTGCTTCTTAAAAACAAAAACAAAAAACAGCACTCTCATTCTCAACCCCAGTCATTTATATTGCCAAGAAAGATTAAATATCATTCAGTGTAATTGCGAAGTAAAATTTTTGTTTGTTTGTTTTTTTTTTTTTTTTTTTCTGAGATGGGGTCTCACTCTGTCGCCCAGGCTGGAGTGCAGTGAGGCAATCTTGGCTCACTGCAACCTCCGCCTCCTGGGTTCACGTAATTCTCCTGCCTCAGCCTCCCAAGTAGCTGGGACTACAGGCATGTGCCACCATGCCCGGCTAATTTTTTGTGCTTTTAGTAGAGACGGGATTTCACCGTGTTAGCCATGATGATCTCCAACTCCTGAACTTGTAATCCACCTGCCTTGGCCTCCCAAAGTGCTGGGATTACAGGCATGTGCCACCACACATGCCCGGTCTCATCTGGCTAATTTTAAATTTTTGTAGAAATGGGTCTTCCTATGTTGCCCAGGCTGGTCTCGAACTCCTGGGCTTATGTGATCCTCCCAACCTGGACTCCCAAAGTGCTAGAATTATAGGCATGAGTCACCTCCACACCCAGCTCCAGCTGTCTTTTGATTGTTTTTAAAAATAAAGTCTAATCTTAAGAGAGTGACATTAGGGTACCCTGGCTTACCATTGTTCTTCAAATAATGGTTACGATCCTCAGCCCTATATGGTAGATTGTACTATTGTTAGGAAATATCTGCTGTCCCACTCTACCCTGTTGACAGCAGGCTCAACTGCGCAATTTACTTTGCCCACTGAAATGAGTAGAAGTTGCCATCAGCCAGCTCCTAACAGGTGATGTGAAAGCTGTGTGATGCTTCCAACAAGGCTCTTTTCTGTCTGCCATAGGCTGCTATACTCCAGTTAGTTGTTTTTCAGCCCTTGGCCCTGAATGAAGATGTGGAAGAAAGTCACAGTCATCCTCCTATGAACTTGTGACATGAGCGGATCATCCTTGGTTGGTGTGAAACACTGAGATTCAGGGGATTATTTGTTATCACAGAATAATATCACCTATGCCGATGGGGACAAAGGGCCTAAAAGGTTTTTCCTTCATTCTTCCCAAGCATCTCTTCACCACTCCCCTGCTTTTCACCCCCTGCCCCACCCATTCTGATCTTCTCTCTACTTCTTGAAAACTTCAAACTCCTTCATACTTGAGGGCCCGTATACATGCTGTTCATTCCACCTGGAATCTGCTTTTACTTTATATTTTTGCTGTATTCTACCTCTCCTCCCACTCCCATCACATGGCAAATGCTTACTCATTCTTTAGGTCTCAAAGAAGAAGCTGGCTTTACTTTCTCCAAAGAAACCCCAAAAAGCAACAACAACAACCAAAAAAAGAAAACAGTTACTATAACCGTATTCCATATGTTCAAAGACAGAATTACAGACATAGAAAATATAGAAAAAAGGCCTACATAAAACTTTTAGAAATGTAAACAATTATGTCTGAAGTGAAAAATATACTGGACCAGGTGTGGTGGCTCAGCCTGTAATCCCGGCACTTTGGGAGGCCAAGGTAGGCAGATCACTTGAGGCCAGGAGTTCGAGACCAGCCTGGCCAACATAGTGAAACCCTGTCTCTACTAAAAATACAAAAGAATTAGCCAGGCGTGGTGGCACACATCTGTAATCCCAGCTACTCAGGAGGCTAGGGCAGGAGAATCACTTGAACCTAGGAGGCTGAGGTTGCAGTGAGCCGAGATCACGCCACTACACTCCAGCCTGAGCAACAGAGCCAGATTCTGTCTCAAAAAAGAAAAGTATACTGCATAGCATTAACAAGAGATAACAAATTGCAGTGGAAGTGGTTATCGAACAAGAAAACAGGAAATTAGCAAGGATATAAAAGAATTAAACAATACTGTCAACAAATTTGGCCTAATTTTAGAACACTCTTTCCAATAACAGCAAAATACACATTTTTTTCCCCAAGCACACACAGAGCATTTAGCAACATAAACCATATTCCAGGCCATAAAACAAGTCAATAAATTTAAAATAATTAAAGTCATAGAAAGTATGTTCTCTAACAATAATGGAATTAAGTTAGAAATCAAGAAAAATTCTGGGAAATTCCCAAATACTTGAAAACTAAAGGACACATCTCTAAATGTGTCAAAGAAGAAATCAAAATGGAAATGAAAAAGTATTTTGAACTGAATGAACATGAAAACACATTATATCAGATTTTTTTGGAGTGTCACTATAGCTGTAGAGTGGTACTATATAGCGTATATAGTATACATAGAGTTTATGTATAGCAGTACTTAGGGGGAAATTTTAGTACTAAATACACACATTAAAAAAGAAAAAATGCCTCATATCAGCAACCTCATTTTTCACTTTAAGAAACAAGAAAAGTAAAAGCAAATGAAAACCAAAATAGAGAAAATAAAGGGAATAATAAAGATAAGAAAGAAAATCAATGAAATAAAAAACAGAAAAACTACATAGAAAAGTAAATGGAACCTAATACAATTTGTACTGAGCAGACCAATAAAATTCATAAACCTCTAGCCAGCATGATCAGGAAAAAGAGAGAGAAGACAGAAATTACAAGTATCAGAAATGAGAGCGATGATATCACCATAAATTTTGCAGATACTTATGCTGATGAATTTAACCACTTAAAAGAAATGAAAAAAATCATGGAAAGAAAAACTAACAAAGCTCAATATTTCTTCAACAAGAAATATATAGCCTGAATAGCCCTATTATATATTGAAGACATTAAATTTTTAATTAAAAATCTACCTACAAAGAAAACTGCAGGTTCACAAAATAAATGATAAATTCTACCAAAACATTTAACAAAAAATAATATCGTCTATGCGACATCTTCAAAAAATTGAAGAAAATTGAATAATTTCCAACTGATTCTATGAGGCCAGCATTACTCTGATACAAAAACTATGTAAAGACATTACAAAAAAAGAGAAAACAATAGACCAATATTCTTCGTGAACACAGACATAAAATTATTTAAAAGTTTTAAAAAGTCAAATTCAACAAAATATAAAAACAAACAACATAACCAAGTGGGGTATATGTCAGACACGCAAGGTTGACTTATCATCCAAAAACGATGTAATTCACCATATTAAAACACTAAAAAAAAAAAAAACCTGCATGATCACCTAAATAAATACAGAGAAAGCATTTGATAAAATCCAACATCCATTTCTCTCAGCAAATTTGGAAGAGAAGTTAACTTCCTGGCCTGTAGAGAGGGGATCAACAGAAAATGTACAATAAACATCATATTTAAGGGTGACAGATCAGAAACAATTAAAGAATGGCCACTCTTATCAGTTCTATTCAATATTGTACTGGGGGATCTGACAGTACAATAAGGCAAGAATTTTTAAAACGAAAAGCATCTCAATGGGAAAGGAGGAAGCAAAACTCTCTCTTTACAGACAAAATGATTACCTGTATAAAAACAGCAATGGAATTAACAAAAAAGCTGCTAGAACTAGCAAATGAGTTTGGCAGTGTTTCAGGTTATGAGATCAATAATATACAAAAACCAACTGTGTTTTTACATGAGGAACCTCTATCCTATTTTTCATAATGGCTGTACTAATTTACATTCCTACCAACAATGTCTAAGGGTTCTGTTTTCTCCACATCCTTGTCAACTCTTATCTTTTTTTCCTTTATGTAATAGCCATTCTAGCAGGAGAAAGTTAATATCTCATTGTGATTTTGACTTGCATTTCCCTGATGATTAGTGATGTTGAACCTTTTTTTTCATGTATCTGAAGATCATTTGTATGTCTTCTTTTGATAAATATCTATTCAGAAGATCATTTGTCTATTTTTTAATAAGGTTTTTTTTCTTGCTATTGAGTTGAGTTCTCTTTATATTTTGGATATTAACCCCTTATTGCAAATATTTTCCTTGATCCATCGATTGTCACTTCACTCATATTGTTTCCTTTGCTGTGCAGAAGCTTTTTAGTTTGCTGAAAAGCCTTTTTTTGTTTGTTTGTTTGTTTTGTTTTTTGAGATGGGGTTTCACTCTTGTTGCCCAGGCTGGAGCGCAATGGCGCGACCTCGGCTCACTGCAATCTCAGCCTCCTGGGTTCAAGTGATTCTCCTGCCTCAGCCTCCCGAGTAGCTGGGACTACAGGCGAGTGCCGCCACGACCAGCTAATTTTTGTACTTTTAGTAGAGACGGGGTTTCTCCATGTTGGCAGGATGGTCTCCATCTCTTGACCTCATGATCTGCCCACCTCGGCCTCCCAAAGTGCTGGGATTACAGGTGTGAGCCACTGCGCCCAACCTCATTTCTTTATTTTTGCTTTTGTTGCCTGCGCTTTTGGGGACACATCCAAAAACTGTGTGTCCACATTAATGTTGTGGACCTCTTCCCCTATGTTTTCTTATAGTAATTTTACAGTTTCAGATCTTACATTTAGGTCTTTAATCCATTTTGAATTTATTTTTGTATATAATGTCAGATAAGGGTACAATTTTGTTCTTCTACATGTGGATATCCAGTTTTCCCAGCACCATTTACTGAAGAGACTGTGAGAAAGGACAGCTTTCAATAAATGGTACTAGAACAACTGGATCCATTCAGAAAAAAAATAAAAATTTATACAAAAATAGTACTATAGACAAAAATTAACCTAAAATGGATTATAAGCCTAAATGTCATAACCAAAACTTTAAAACCTATAGGTGAAAACTTGAGAGAAAAGGCCTTGTCATCTCAGATTAAGCAAGGATTTATCAGATATGATACCAAAAGCACAATATATAAAATTTTAAAAATCAAGAAGTTTGACTTTACCAAAATTGAAATCCTCATTTATTAGTAGATATATTAAAAGAATGAAATTCCAAGCCACATAGTGGGATAAAAGATTTGTAAAGCATATACTTTAAATGGGTCTACCTTCAGAGTATATTTCTTTTTTTGTTTGTTTGTTTTATTTGTTTAGACAGAGTCTCGCTCTGTCGCCAGGCTGGAGTGCTGTGGCACGATCTCGGCTCACTGCAACCTCCGACTCCCTAGTTCAAGCGATTCTCCCGCCTCATCCTCCCAAGTAGCTGGGATTATGGGATTACAGGCACGTGCCACCATGCCCAGCTAATTTTTGTATTTTTAGTAGAGACGGGCTTTCATCATGTTGGCCAGGCTGGTCTCGAACTCCTGACCTCAGGCGATCCACCTGCCTCGGCCTACCAAAGTGCTGTGATTACAGGCATGAGCCACCGCGCCCAACCAAGAGTATATTTCTTAAAACTCTCAAAGTTTAGTAATTTGAAAACAGTCCAATTTCTAAAATGGGCAAAAGTTTTGAACAAACACTTCACCAAAAGGACATACAGATGGTAAATAAGCACATGACAAGATACTTTTCATCTTCAAATGACTAATCATTAGGAAATGCAAATAAAAACCACACGTTACTACTGCACACTTAGCAGAATGACTAAAAACAGAAAGACTGACCATAGCAAGTGGCAGCAAGAGTGTAGAGCAACTGGTATTCTCATATGCTGTTGATGGAAGTGCAAAACGGCACAGCAGCTTTTTATAACAGGTTGACAGCTTCTTATAAAATTAAATAAACACCTACCAAATGGCCCAGCTATCCTACTGGTAAGTATTATCCAAACAAAATGAAAGCATACATTCACACGAAGACCTGTATACATGTTTCTAACAGTTTTATCGTAACCACCAAAAAACTGGAAATAATCCAAATGTCCTTTCACAGATGAATGGTAAACAAATTGTGATATACCCATAAAATAGACTACTAGTCAGCAAAAAGGAATTAGCCATTAATATATACAACGATATAAATAAATCTCAAAATAATTATCCCGAGTTAAAGAAGCCAAACAACAAACAAAACGTATATACTGTATAATTCCATTTATATAAAGCTTCAGAAAAATGCAAACTACTTTATAGTGACATAAAGCTGATGCACAGTTTCTTGGAGAAGATAGGAAAGGGGTCAGTGGGAGGGGAAAAAATAGAGAGTCTGTAAGCTCCATGAAATGAGAATTCTGCTTATCTTTTTAATTTTTATATCAAAGTGCCTAGCATAGTGTCTGGCACAGAATAGACATAAAATAAATATTTGAGAGAATAAATGATGCATGTTGTAGACATTCATTGATTAGCATAATGAATAAAAGCATGGATTCTGGAGTCAGATGCATTATTCTGGCACACAAGCTGTGCAAAATTGGGAGAGTAACCTTAGCTGCAACATTAAAAAGGGGAAAAATATTACTCACCTTTCACAAGTGGTTGTGAGGATTAAATGTGATAATTCACTCATAAATGCTTGTTGCAGGGTGATTCAACATAAGAAAATCATCCCTGTAATATATCACATTAATAGAACAAAGAAAGAAACCATAGGACCATCTCAATTGACATGGAAAAAGCATTTGACAAAATTCAACACATTTTTAAACAATAAAAACACTCAGAAAACTAGGAATGGAGAGGAGCTTTCTCAACATGGTAAAAACCTTATATGAAAAGCTAACAATTGGCCAGGCGCAGTGGCTCATGCCTGTAATCCCAGCACTTTGGAAGGCTGAGGTGGGTGGATCATCTGAGGTCAGGAGTTCGAGGCCAACCTGGCCCATGTGGTGAAACTCTGTCTCTACTAAAAATACAAAAGAAAAATAGCCAGGGATTGCAGCTACTCGGGAGGCTGAGGCAGGAGAATCACTTGAACCCGGGAGGCAGAGGTTGAGGTGAGCCGAGATCACGCCACTGCACTCCAGCCTGGGCAACAGAGCAAGACTCCATCTCCAAAAAAAAAAAAAAAAGAAAAGAAAAGCTAATGGTTAACATCATATTCAATGGTGAAATCTTTTCCCCTAAGATGAGAAACAAGAAAAAAAATGCCTGGGTTCACCACTGATATTCAACATTGAACTGGAAATTCTAGTTAGAACAACTAGGCAAGAAAAAGAAATAACAGTCACCCAAATTAGAAAGGAAAAAGTAAAATTATCTCTATCACAGATGACATACCTCTATATATAGAAAATACCAAAAAAACCAGAGTTAAACAAGTTCTGAAATGCTACAAGGTATAAGATTAAAACACAATCAATTGTGTTTCTATATATTGGCATGAATAATTTTAAAAGCTATTTTAAAAAAATCCATTTGCAATGGTATCCAAAAGAATGATGCCTAGGAATAAATTTAACCAAGGAGATAAAAGACTTGTAAAGTGAAAATTATAAAACATTGCTGAAAGAAAATAAAGGCCTTGGTAAATCAAGTCATCTCATATGCATGAATTGGAAGACAATATTATTAAGATGGCAACAAAAAATAAAAATGATCTACAGATTCGATGCAGTCTCTATCAAAATCCCAATTTTTTTTTGAAGAAATGAAAATGCTAGACCTCAAATTTGCATGGATTTGAAAGGGGTCCTGAATAGCCAAAACAATTGTGAAAAAGAAGAATAAAGTTAGAAAACTTATATTTCCTGATTTCAAAACTTACTTCAAAGCTACAGTTATCCAAACAGGGTAGTACTAGCATAAGGATAGACATAGATTAATAGTACAGAATTGGGAGTCCAGAAATAACACATATATCTATGTCAAATTGATTTTTGACAAAGGTGCCAAGACCATTCAATGTAAAAACAATAGTCCCTTCAAAAACTGGTGGTGGGTATTCACATGCTAATGAATCCCTACTTCACACTATATACAAAAAAGTATTCAAAATGAATAAATAAACTAAATATAAGAACTGAACCATAAGATTTTTAGGAAAAACATAGGTGTAAATCTTCATGACTTTGAATTTGGCAATGGATACTTAGATATGCCACCAAATGTATAAGTGAACAATAAAGAAAAAACAGATTAATTAGACTTTGTCTAAATTGAACACTTTTGTGCATCAAAAGACATTGTCAAGAAAGTGAACAGATGATTTATAGAATTGAGAAAATATTTGCAAATCATATATCTGATAAGGGACTAGTATCCAGAATAAACAAATCATTCTTACAACTCAGTAATTAAAAAGATAAGTAACCCAATTTTAAAGTGTTCAGGGAACCTAAGCAGACATTTCTTCAAAGAAGATATGCACATGGCCAGTAAGCACATGAAAAAATATTCAATATCACTAGCTGTTTGGGTATGCAAATCAAGACCACAATGAGATACCACTTTACACCCACTATCATGGTGACAAAAAAAAAAAAAAAAAAAGGAAAATAAGTAGTGTTAGCGAGGCTGTGGAGGAATTGAAACCCTAATACATTGCTGGTCAGAATGTAAAATGATTCCACTGCTGTGGAAAACACTCTGATAGTTCTTCAAAATGTCAAATGTAGAATTACCATATAATCCAGCAATTCTTCTCTTAGGTATACACCCAAAAGAATTAAAAACAGGTATTCGAACAAGTATATGTACATATACTTGTATATATACAAAAAAGTATATGTACATATGTTCATAGCAGTACTATTCACAATGGCCAATAGCTGGAAACAACCCCTATCCATCAATGAACCAATAGATAAACTAATTGTGGTGTATACACACAACAGAAAATCTTCAGCCATAAATAGGAATGAAGTACTGATACATGCTACAATATCAGTGAACTTTGAAACATTATACTGAGTGAAAGAAGCCAGACACAGAAGGCAGACAAAGAAGCCAGGGCTGTATTGTGTGATTTCATTTATACGAAAAATCCAGAATAGGTAAATCCATCAACAGAATGCAGATTAGTAGTTGCCAGGAGCGGGAGAGGGAGGAATGAGGAGCTTAATGGGCAAACAGCTTCCTTTGTGGGAGGATGAGAATGTTTAGGAATAGAGAGAGGTAGTGGGTGCATAACATTGTGAATGTACTAATGCCACTGAACTATTCACTTTACAAAGGTGAATTTTAAGTTATATAAATTTCACCTCATTATTTTAAAAACAGCTTGATGCACTGCCTCATACCTTATAAGCACTTAAGAAAAATTAGCCATTAAAATTTTTGTTGTAACTTTATTTATAATAGCTGGAAATTACAGCCAATCTAACCTAAACATGAAAAAACAGGGAAACTAAACTTAAAAACTAAGGTGTATCCATGTGTTTAAATACTCTAGAATCTCATTCATAAACATGTAAAGGGGTATTTTGTGGTAGTGGAGAACAGTTAAGTTCAATGCTTGTAGTCAGAAAAACCACAATAAATAGTATGTTTAAAGCTCAATCACCATATTTTTCTTTCAAGTTTTATAACTCTCCAAAAGCCAAAATACTCAATTTCCCAAACAAGAACACTCCAAACTCACATCATTTCAGAATTACATGTATTTTCATATCTTAAATCGAATTCATGTCCAAAAGATGAGACTTGGAGTCTGATTCCCACAATTTGTACCTGATTATACCTCTCAAGCTTTATTTCCTGAGGTCTCTACTTCCCTTCCGTACTACAGTACGTCCTATACATGCTCAACTGCAACCCTTTACTCTTATTCTCCCTTACCAGAAATATCCGCACTTCTTACCCTTATAGCTTATCCACTGTTGGAGTCCTATGACTTCCTAGGGAAACCTCTTTAATTCCAGCCCCACGCTCTCCTTCTATGTCTACGGCTCTCTAGAGATCTCCCACACTTCTCATTCTGTCTGACATTGCAATTATTCCTGCACTGTCTTATTTCCCCTGTTGCCTCAGGGCTGTGACTTACTCATATTTCTAATCTCTAAGGCATCTGGCAAAGAACTCTGCTTTGATTGTAGTAGGTGTTCAATAAATGTTTATGAAAGTGAGTGGAATTTCTGAAACAGATGGGTAACCTATTCAGATGCCAGGACATAAATGCAAACTGTTTCCTGTAGCTTCTGTGTTTAAACAGACAGTACTCTGCTCTCTGCGTTGTAGATATTGCCACATGCTTATTCAACACAACATTCATCAAACTATAATGTCAGAGGGACACAAAATGGGCCAACTGGAGATGATTTACAATTTATGGACTAATCACCATTAGTATTTATGACTTTTCACTTCAAATCACCCTCAATATCCCCTTTTCTCTTTACACTTACGCATTCAGAGAGCCCTTCTCATAGTCACATAATATGAGCATTAGATATTAAACACATTAATCAAGTTAACTTTCTACGTATGAAATATAAGGGTTATGACCCACAAATTTCAGATAAGAAATGTTCCTTGGAAGATTGTCTTATTTTTCAGCTCCACAATTGAATAATGAGAGGTCCCATCAAGGATTAGAAAGCTGAATTTCTTCTCAGATATTACATTTTCATATAGCTGGATGCATACAGACAATATACATACATGACCAGTGGGTCAAGTTTGCTGGGATGCCAATTTAAAAGGGGTTCCAAAACATTGTATTTAAATGGTGCGGGTTAATTCATGTTTCTGGTGAGATATAAACCGTGTTATTCCCTTTAAACTAGATAGCATCTCATGGATGAAACAATAATAACAGAAATAACGGTAGTAGAAATAATAATACTCCTCGTTGGCTGACCTACTTCTGTGCAAGTTGCATTGTATAATACACTGATGATGTAAGCAACACCACCAGTCCTGAGACCAGCGTGCTGAAATTGGCTCATGTATGTAGCTGCAATCAGCAAAATTCTGATACCAAATAGAACTTGTTACTGGAGATTAAGTATTTATTTTAACATCTAAAAGGAAAACTTCTAATATGCCTCTCAAGGTATTCTTTGATTTGGAAGCTAGCAAAAGAAAATGGAAGAGTTTTATTGGCAAAAGAGCCAGGACGAACTTGCAAACATAGTTTGAACAAGATTTTGTACCTATGGACATGTGATCTCCACACTCAGTGAATACGAGAGATTAGTGCTACAGAAGGGCATGGAGTTCTAGCGACGAAGGTCATGGGCTCTATAGTCAGACCTGCGGCATTCAAACCCCATTTCTACTGGTAGGAGCCATTTGTGTCCCTGGGCATGTTTATTAAACCTAAGTGTCAGTTTCATTATTTGGAAATTTGGGATAATAGTGGTGCTTACCACACAAGATTGTCATGAGCATGAGATTAGATAAGCAATATAAATAAATCAGTACCCAGCGTATAATAAGCACTCAAGAGATATTAGCCTTTTTTATTATTCAACTATGAGCAATAGGAAAATTATAAAATAAGAGATAACTTCAAATAAGTTAACATGTTATGTTCTGTGCATTTTATATATCTCTGTTTAGGAATGGAAAAGCAATTTCCCTCTGCCACCGTAAATAAGTGTTAACCAAGTATTTAAAGGCTATAGGTTTTTAAAGGCACCCAATTGTTAGCCTTCTTAGGGTACACATTTGCCTCAGTCCAACCTTGCATGCACTAAATATGGTTCACTGAAAGAATAAATAAATATTAAAGAAAGCTTATCTATAAGGAAAATAACCTGCCAAGACAAAACATACTTCTGAACAACTTTGTACTGTAAATCAACTTGTCCTCTAGCCAGCAGCTCATGACATTTTGTCCACCAGAAATAACTAAAACTCCCCCAAAACAGTTCCATGTTGTAGATAAATATTTTTTCACTTCGATTCTCACCTGTTTACGGTAAAGAATCTTTTTGGACCCAGGGTTCCCAGCCAAGGTAATCCAGAGACAGCTATTTATTTGTTCTGACCTCTTGAAAGATCAGTTGAGAGTTGAGGACAACGTTTATAAGACTCGAACAGAAAAAGAAACAAATTAGACCTGATTATTACATTTCCTGTAATATGATGCCCATGCCATCCTGGGGCTGATTCAAGGAAACCCAGGCTTGTTTTAAATGACTGGAGGACCGGGATGGGTTAAAGCACACTCTGGCACCACTTGGCTGTGTGATCTTATACTAGTAACAAACTCTGAGTTTCAACAGTCCACCTGTCAATCCTGGATAGCAATTTTAACTTGCATGTTTAGTATGAGGTTTAACTAAGATAATTATGCATGAAAGTGTTGCGGAAACTGTAAAGCTCTTGTAAGTGTCTGTTACTCTTGGAGAGAAAACAGTTCTCTGTTCCTTTTCTCTCATCTTCCAACTCCCATACTCACACATACACACAAACATACTTGCTCCAAACTTTGTCAAGGCCATAAACACCTTCATTACCACCCACTGGTGCACAAGTTGCATTGTATACCTATAGGCAACACCACCAGCCCTGAGACCTGCATGCCAACAATTGACTCATGCATGTAGTTATAGTCAGCAAAATTCTGATGGCAAATGGAACTTAATGCCGTTACTGAAGATAAGATATTTTAATTTCTAAAATGGAAAACTTTCAATATACCTCCCAGGGTTCTCTTTGATTCAGAAGCTAGCCAAGGAAAATAGAAGAGAGTTTTACTAGCAAAAGAACCAAAAATAACTTGTAAATATATTTTGAACAAGACTTTCAATCTATAATCATGTGATCTCTACACTTAGGGCTCCAGAAGACTTGATCTTCTGCCACCATTAGAGCAGCCAGAAGCCAAGACTGATACACACGAAGAAGGAACTCGGCCCAACCCCAGTTATCCTGATCAAAATTTCCAGTATAAAAAGAAATCTGGCTCTTGAATGTTTTGTTTTTGGTTCTGATTATTTTGAAAAGGATTGTGCCTGTCACCAGTCTTACTTCCAAGGCACTGCCCAATAATGTACAATCCAGAGAACTAATAATGGATTGGGTTCCAAAGTATCTATTTTATTAATCTGGGGAATATCCTCATAATCTCCAAAGGAAGACTTCTGAGAAAAACGTAGAAGACATGGCTTGAGACCTAGAGTTGCACTGGGGCTTCCTACTTTCTTCCATACCAAATGGAAAACCCCAATTCTCATAGGGCAGGCATGGCCTATCATCCAGGGACAATGGCTGCCAGCATAGTTGTATAAGGATCGCACGGACACGCTGTGCTTTCCACATGGGGCAAGGCAACATGGGAGAACCCAGCTTTCCCACCAGGAAGGTACATGCTTTGGGTTGTTTTTCCAGAAAGGAATGAATATGAGTTATGGCTAATCCATCTCCACTCTCTTCCCTGACACCTCTATGGGCAAGGACATTGGCAGGATAAATGCTAGGACCATGGCTACAATCTATGATCATGGGACAGAAGCCCAGAGAAGCCCACTGCTTGATCACCTTGAATTACAGGAACAGCAATTACAGGTTTTGAGACTGTATTTAAGCCCCCTTTATTGCATGTAAATATTTGAAAACAAAATCTTTTCAGTTTTAAATTCAAATTTCCTCTTTTTGCTTGAAGGTGATGTATTGTTCAGGGTTTTCAGAGAAATAGAACCAATAGGATGTGACTGATTATTTGTTATAAGGAATTGGTCCACAGGATGATTATAAAGGTTGTTAAGTCTCAAGATCTGCAGTGTGAGTCAGCAAGCTGGAGATCTAGGAGAACTGATGGTTTAATTCCAATGTAAATCCAAAAGTCTAAGAGCTGCCAGCCAAGAGGAGTTCTCTCTTACTTGGGGGAGGGTCAGCCTTTTTGTTCTATTCAGGTCTTCAAATCATTGGATGAGACCCACCTCCATGAGGTAAGCCAATCTGCTTTACTGGCTCTACCAATTTACACGTTAATCTCATCCAGAAACACCCTCACAGACACACCCTGAGTAGTGTTTGGCCAAATATCTGGGCACCCTCTGACCCAGTCAAGTTGACAAATAAAATTAACTCTCTCAGGTAATAATATTTACAAGTCAAATCTCTCATCTGAGAGTCATAAATACTATGGTTCCACTAGCCCTGCCAATTGCTTTCCATACCTCTTGAAAGGAGTTGCTTACTATTCATGTTTTCTTATTGCAAAATTGAGAAGAAACAACTTGATTACCTACCTCTTAAGTTATTAGATTATCAAAGTACTTTTTCCTATTTTAATTACAGAGGAAGTGTTACATTTTACACTTTCTTACTTTTTCACTCTGCTAAGCCTCATTCTTTGAAAGAACACCTCTTGCAGGAACTGATGACTGAGTATTCAAGCTGTTCTTGTACTTGCAGCCCTGGATAATATTTTGATGAAAGAACCTGCAAGCACATCAAGTTACTTCCCAGAGCTTCATCAAAATTCTGGATATAATAATGCTATTTTCAATGGGCTCTCAAGAAGTGATAATTAGCTTTCATTAAACATAATAAATATTAATGCAAGTCAGAAACAAAGTACAGACAGAATTGGACTAAACACATTCATAATGCAAGCATTCAGTCTGTGGACTGTATGGAGCTTCCTGGGAATGATAAGTGCTCTAAGAAAACACCGAGACTCTCTGGTTTTCACAGCGAAGGTTGTGCTAGCACTAAAGACTGAAATAAAATTAATGTAAAAGTGCATTCTCAGATTTTTCCTGAGCTTTAAATTCAAAACGAATTGAGGTGTGACTGATGTAATTTTTAAAACTTCAACTTCTTTAGCACTATGCCATATTTTTAAAATTGAATAAAAACAAATATAGTCTATATCATGGTATCAGAGATTCACATCAAAGAATACCAAATGTCTAGGGACTTAAATGGCATTTATTACACATTAGGATGGGGATAGGTGAATATTAGAATTAGATGACGGTTCAGCAAGACTCTCACTAAAGTTAAAAAGATTTTTTTTTCTTTTTCTTTTTTTTTTTTTTTTGAGACAGAGTCTCGCTTTGTTGCCCAGGCTGGAGTGCAGTGGCATGATCTCGGCTCACTGCAAGCTCCGCCTCCCGGGTTTACTTACGCCATTTTCCTGCTTCAGCCTCCCGAGTAGCTGGGACTACAGGTACCCGCCACCAAGCCCGGCTAATTTTTTGTATTTTTAGTAGAGACGGGGTTTCACTGTGTTAGCCAGGATGGTCTCCATCTCCTGACCTCGTGGTCCACCCTCCTTGGCCTCCTCTGGAATTACAGGCGTGAGCCACGGCGCCCGGCCAAAAAGATTTTTTTTAAAAATTTAAACCGAAATTAGTTACAATTGCATACTAGAAAGGCTAAAATGAAAATAACTGACCACATCGAGTATTGGTGAGGAGTTCTGGGAGTGGAGCTCTCATATACTGCTCATTGGGATTTAAAATGTTATAACCACTTTTGAAAACAGCTTGGAGTTTCTTTAAAAAATTGAATACCTACCATATGACACTGTTTCAGCAATTCCACTCCTGGGTATTTACCTAAGAGGATTAAAAACATGTATATACAAAGAGATATCTACACAAATGCTCGTAACAGCTCTCTTCAGCTGTTATTCATAATGGCAAAAAATTGAAAACAACCTAAATATTTATCAACAGATGAATTGCTAAACGAATTGTGATACAGCCACACAATGGACTACTGCTCAGCAATAAAAAGGAATGAACTATTGATATGCCCAACAACGTAGATGAACCTCAAAACCGTTATGGTAAGCGACTGAATCCAGACACAGAAGAATGCATACTGTGTTATTATATTTATATAAAATTCTAGAATAAGCAAAACTAATCTATATTGCCGGAAAGAAGATCAGTGTTTGCTTGGAGCTATGGATATGGATGTTGGCTGCAAACAGAAGGGAATGTTTTAGGGTGATGGAAATGTTCTATATCTTTCGTGGTGGCAGTTACATAAGTGTATATTTGTTAAAGCTTTGCACTTAAAATGAGTGGGTTTTATTATATGCAAATTATATCTCATTACTGTTGATTTGTTTTCTGTAAATGGGCTAATGACTTTAATAGCCACTTAACAAAAGAGAATATCCAAATGTCCAATACATATAAAAATATGTTCAATGCCATTATTCATCAGGGAAATGCAAACTAAAATTACAATGAGATGCCGCTATTCACCCACCAAAATGGCCAGAATTTAAGTGCCTGACAAGTTTTGGCAAGGAGGTGGAACAACTGGTGGGACTCCTAAAATGGCACAACTACTTTGAAAATCTGTTTGAAATTTTCCATCAAGACTAAACATTGCCTGTCTTATAAACCAGCAATTTTACCACTAGGTATATATGCAGAGAAAAAAGGGTTGTGTTCACCAAAAGGCAGGTACAAGAATGTTTACTGTAGTTTTATTTGTAATAACAAAAAACTGAAAATAATCCAAATGCAAGTCCACAGAAGAATGAATAAATAAGTTGTGGTATATTCATACAATGAAATACTACATAGTAATACCAATGGGTAAAATGGATATGCATAGCAACAGGGATGAATCTCATAGATATTATGTTAAGCAGAAGAACCAGACACCAAAAATTCTGTGTGAATCTCTTTAGTTTAAGAATTGGCAAAACTAACCAATAATAATAGAAATCAGAATAGTGGTTACCTTTGGAGGGCTATAGTCTGGAAAGAGACACAAAAAACCCTTCTGGGATGCTGGAAGAGTTCTGTATCTTTGCTCTGGGTACAGTTATATAACTGCATATGTAAAAAATCATTATACTGTACATTTAACATCAATGCATTTTACACACTACCATATGCATGTTATACATCAATTTTTAATAATCCACTGGGACATGTCTTCTGCTGAAACAAGAGTCAAGACACCATGGTGACTGCAGCAAAGATAAAACACCAGGTTTGTTAATACGGGACTCCTTTTTACTAAAAAAACACACAGTACACAAGAATATACAAGTTCTTTCTTTTCTTTAATGAAACATAAGTTTTATCTCTAATTTAGGTGGAAATATTCTGAAATAATATTTGGACTCCAGAAGTCCTTTGCAGTGACCAAAGTTGTTAGTGACTTTTTATTAAAACCATCTTGCCCCACTTATGTTCCTACAACATCCTTTCTTTCTCTGATTTCCTTGGTAGGTTGAAAATATTTTCTTCAAGGTGACTGGCACCTTGCCTTGAAATAACGGGCTTCTCTCAAGGGAGGTGAAAGATCATTTTGTAAGCAAAAGCTGACAGATGTGAATAGCAATTTTAACCTAGAAAAAGATCATGGATATCAGGGAATTCAATCTGCGGTCCTGCTGAAGAGCTGACAGAGCCTGGGGAAGGAATGCAGATTAAGAGAGAACAGATTTCTGCCCATCAAGAAACCAAAGTAAGGGAGCATGAATATTGATTCTGGCCCCGCTTTCTCCCTACGGAGGGCAATGCAGACACAGTGCAACTCATAAAGCAGTGTTGGGATCCAGCCCAACCTCAAGCTGCTGCTGGATTATAAACAGCTCATCCAACCAAAATCTAGACATTTTCTTCACTTCCATATTCCATACTGTGTTTCCAAGGAGAGAACCCATTTCACAAATTTGTTTATAGGCCCTATTCTAAGAACTCTTAAGTTGGAGCCCAAGCAAGTAAAGGTCTGCCACATACTAAGGGCTCAATAAAAGAAAAAAATGTAAACAGGGCAGAATCTCAGACACTCTGTTTTGTGAGTGGAGAATGGTGGGTGGAAGTGATCAGAGGAGAGATAAAGGGATAGGGGGCAGAGTAGAGTTGTGGGCTGCTGAGGAAATGCACTGTGAGAACATTTTAAGAGCCTTTTGAGGAATATCTAATGTCCTTAAAGAAAATGGCAGATCTCATGAATTAGGATTTTGTTTTCTGCTTCTCAAGAAATGTACAATCTAATCACCTATTTGATTACCAATGACAGACATTCATTTTTAGAGATGCCTGCTGAATGAAAGCCGGGGCTCTAATAGCACATGGTGAGTGTTTCCAGTCATGATGATGAGTTATTACCAAATTTTTTTTTTTTTTTTTGGGATGGCGTCTTGCTCTGTTGCCTAGGCTGGAGCACAGTGGCACAATCTTGGTTCATTGCAACCTCCACTTCCCGGGTTAAAGTGATTCTCCTGCCTCAGCCTCCCGAGTAGCTGGGATTAAAGGCATCTGCCACCACGCCCAGGTATTTCTGTATTTTCAGTAGAGACGGGGTTTCACCATGTTGGCCAGGCTGGTCTTGAACTCCTGACCTCAGGTGATCCATCTACCTCTGCCTCCCAAAGTGCTGGAATTACAGGTGTGAACCACCATATCAGGCCAGCAACTTATGTTAAAAAATTCAATTGATTCTGCATCAAAAAGGAAGAAATCATAGTTGAAGATATTTACCATTAGAGAAATAAGTGGTCTCTGACTTCTTGCAAGAGATGAGCAAAAACTGCATTTGTTATTCCTCGTATTTAAGCAGCCAGAGTTATTCAGAGAGTAAAAGGGCTATCTATGTGAGCAACCTGTTTCCTACCCTGGAGGAACTGATGTTCACGAAGTAAGATTTGCTCTGTGCTAGTGATTTCAAGAGAAAAAAATATATATTTATCTAATACTTTTCATGACCATTTCTTTTAGCAGTCCTCACTTTTGGGAATAATTTTAATTCTAAGAGTTTCTTTCTTTAATAAGAACATTATAAAGTGCAATACTTTGAATGAAGGGGGAACAGAATCTGGTTGTATTTATGTTAGATACAGGAATGAAATAACCTTTCCCTCATGAAATAGATTTGTTTGTAGCTGAAAATAGGCAGCAAGAAGGAAGCTCTTGGTGGGTACAGAAATTACTGGTGGGCCAATGGAGAGGGCAAATGAGAACCACTGATGATTCTGCTCATTTGAAACCAGGTTCCTCTCTAGCCCAGAATCTGAGTGTAGTATAAAGTCTCCGAAGGGATATCTCGGGGATATTTCTGATTATCCTTGTTTTCTGTAAAGAAATCCCCTACCGGCAGTCATTTACACTAAAGTGAAAGCTTCAGAGCTTCCTCTGAAAGCCCATGATTTCCTTCCTTATAAGCTGAAATCTGCTTGCCCTTTGCTTTCTCTCTTTGGAACAGCACTGAGCAAATCTTGTCTTTTTTTGTATATCAATGATTACCCCTTAAACATTCAAAGACAGCTAATGTGTATCCCCTTCAAACTTCTACAGGCCAAAGTCCCCTGGTTCTTTAAATGGTCCCTTGAAATACAACTTCTTCCCTTCTTAGCCACCTTGCCTTGGAGGCTCTCAACTTGTTAGTCTCCGTCCTAACTAGGGTGTCCAAAGTTGCAAGCAGTATTTCAGGTGTGATCAGACCAGTGCAAAACTCAGTAAGATTATTCTTTTCTGTGATTTGGACACCACCATCCTATTAATGCAATCAAGATTTTTTAATTTTAACAACTATATTAAATTGTTGGCTTAAGTTATGGCCAAGCAAAACCCTCATATCTTTTTTTGCATAAACTGCTGCCAAACCACATCTCCTCATTCTGTACTTAGGCTGTTGAGCTTTTAAAGGTAAATACAGAAAAGAACATTTGGTTTTTGCTTATCATTTCAACCTGTCAAGACTATTTCGAATCTTGATTTTATCATCAATCAGATTCACGTTTTCTTCCAGCTTTCTGTCATCTCCAAGCTTGCAAAGCATGTTTTCTATGTCTTTATCAAGTCACTGAAAAAAATGTCTAATAGGACAGAGCTCTGTAGCTTGCCTCTAGAGATTGCCCTCCAACTTCATGAGCTTTTCCACCAAATGTTTCTAAGCAGCTACTATGTACCAGAACCATCTCAAGGAGGCCGGGCATGGAGGCTCATGCCTATAATCCAGCACTTTGGGAGGCCAAGGCAGGAGGATTGCTTGAGCCCAGAATTTCAAGACCAGCCTGGGCAACATAGGGAGACCTCATCTCTACAAAAAATCAACAAATTAGCCAGGTGTGGTGGCACTTGCCTGTGGTCCCAGCTACTTGGGAGACTGAGGTGGGAGGATGGCTTGAGCCCAGGAGATTGAGGCTGCAGTGAGCCATGATTGCACCACTGCACTCCAGCCTGGGCGACAGAGTGAGACCCTCTCTCAAAAAACAAAACAAAGAAACAAAAACAAAAAAAACAGAAAATGAAAAAATAAAGAAAAACCATGACAAGGAAAAAAGAAACAAACAAAAAATGTATAAAATATGGTCTCTGACTTTAGAAAACTTTTTTATTTAATAGATTCCACAGTGCTAGTAATATTTTTAGGGTGAAGATTTTTAAGCATAATTATATGAAACTTTGATGTCTTTCCATTACTTCATACATTAGAATATCCTGAGACTTGGTCAAACATCTAACCAATCCAGGGTGCACTAGGTCTCTCGCAGACTCCTATACTTAGAACATTACCAAAACAGAAAGTAAAGCTAGTTTGACCAAACTTATTATATCTTGGTAAAACTGCATCTACCATTGGTGATTGTGGAGACAAAAGTAACTCCATCTTGGATGCTAATCTACCGTGTTGACTTCTGATTTACCCACTCCAGGAAATGCCTCCTAATTCCTACTGTATTTACTGTCCTTAGTGTAAGAATATGTACTCACCATACATCCTGCCCTTAGACCAAAGCAACCCTGATGTTATTGTACAAATTACAGGGCTTGGCACACATAGCATTCTTTCCTTTTCTGGCAGGTTGTCTTTAATTGTCCTGCTGGAGCATGTGTACCCTTTCGCTATGGTATATAACCCTTGGGTCTGGGGTAGCAGTGCAGAGATCTACCTGTCTTGCAGCTGTCCAAAACCATGCTTCCATTGGTAAGTCCCCCCAGTGAGCCACTCTACACTTACAAACTAAATTTTTCTGACTTGTTCTTTGGTTTCTTGGCTCCTTTTGCATGTGAGGGTCTCTTTTCATGAAGGCCATTTCACAGAACAGTGATGATTACATTCTTTTACGAATGGGGCGGCAAGTAAAGTCCAAGATTTAAATCCTGGTTCTAGCATCTATTAACTGTGTGACCTTGAACAAGTACTTATTTTTCTCTGACGCAGTTTTTGCATTGTGGTAAGAAAAATGCATACGTTACAGGATTATTATGAGGATCAAATTGGATAAATATGTAAATTATTATAAAATTAGTTTCCTTACTCCTGAAAGTCTATATGCCATTTGACAATCCCTTCAATAATTTTTCCAGACCTCAAGCTTGTTAGTCTGTATTCTGAATTCAACCTCTTCATCTTTTGCAAAGTAAGATAACATTTCTCCAGCTCCAGTGTCTAGGCCCTTGCCCATTCTCCTTGATTTTGCCATCAGGTCTTGGAATACTGACATCACATCTATGGTTCCTTCAGAGCCCTGGGATATTCTTTGTCTGGCTATAGAAATGGGAAGGAATGCTTCTTTTAAGCAACCAGGTTCTTTTCTACAACCCTCACCCCTCCATTATGTTGAACTACAATTTTCTTATGGGATATGCTTCCAATCTGAATTCCCCTTTGCTCTCTGGAGACCATGAAGGTAAAAACAGGAAGTGAGTGTTTCTGCCTGCCTTTGGAAATTGACTAACTCAGATTAACCATGATAATTCTAAAAGCTTATGGATCCCTTTACCTTGTTTAATCTGAAAGCCAGTGGATCTATACTTGTGGATTTGATTTCCAGCTATTTGTCAGGGAGTAAAGTCCCACAGTTGGCCAAACCCAGTGCTTCTCAAAAGTATGGTTGAGAGAAACAGTATTTGTAATGGATTACCTGAATGGTATGCAATCCATCCATTCCTCTGTACTTCTTTCCATCTCCCTGCCCCTCTCCCAAATTTTGTTTCTATTGTATTTCACCTTGTTCAGGTTGATAATATTTACATTCTGCTTAGAAACATAATTCCCATGGTTGTTGAGTAATCATTCAATAATTAATCAAATTCAGTGCTCATCGCCAGCTCCTTCCCTCCATGGTCTCTCCATCCCTGAGTTCTTCATTTTGAGTCTTTTCATTGTGTGGATTTCTTAACAAGTTGTTTTTACAAGAAAAGCCTCTGTGTGCTAAGTTCTGAGCTCTTTGTCTCTGGGAAAGTATGCTTGGTTCTTTTATACTTAAATGACATATTCACTTGCTATCATACTCTTTGGTCACACCAGTTTCAACATGTCTTAATATAAACCATTTCACTGTCTTCCCTGTGAAAAAGTCTAAGGCCAGCCTAAATAATCTCACCTAATAGGGTGATTTCTTTCTTCCCAAATCCAGATATTAAGAATCTTTTCTTTATCCTTGAAATTTAGTAGCTTGACTACAATATGTATCACTGTTGAACATTCTATATAAAAATTTTCCAGAATCTAGTAATCTTTCAGTCTGTAAATTTTTCATTTGGGGAAGTTATCTTCTATTTTATCTCTGAATACATTTTTGTTCCATTTTGGGTGCTCTCTAATTCAAGGTTACAACTGTCTTTATGTAAGATCCTTTTGTCTGTCTTCCATATCTACTAGCTTCTTTCTACTTATTTTACTCTGTATTTTTCATCTTAATTTACTGCGATAATCTCAAGCCTTCCTCTGCTGTTAGAATTTGACTTTAATGAAGTCTTTTCTCTTCTTTGCTGTTTTAATTTCATTTATTAGTCATTTTAATACTGTATATTTTTTCCTTAGTTTTACGATCTCTTCTTTTATCTCATTCAGTGGCTTTAACAATCTTATCTTTCAGAACAATCTTATCTTTCAGTTCTTATTTTATTAAATATGTTTTCATTAAGTTATTATACAGCATGAGGCAATTGGTTATATTTCCTTCTGTTTCTTGACTTAACATTTTCTTCTATAAGTCTTTTGGTTGTGTGTGTGTGTGTGTGTGTGTGTGTGTATACATACATTGTAGCAATTGACATGGCAATTTTGCATATTTGCTTTGCTGTTCCTTTTCATCCAGCTCCTTATAGAGTGATTCTGTCTAGCCATTTTATTGTTCTTGTCTCACTTTAAACTTAACCCAAGACTGGAATATTTTCTATCTCCAACCTAGTTGAGGGCTTAATACATTATGTTCTCATTATTTTCCTATAGCCTGAGGAGATGGTGGAAAGAGAAACTATGGTCTGTACTCTCCTTTGAAATTTATTTAGAAGTCCTATACCAGAGTTTGCTCCACCTGATCTGAGGATATATCTGATTTCCAAGGAGGATGTCCTCAGTCTTTTCATCCTCTGAGGCCCCAATGCCTTCCTTTCCATTAGAGTCAGCTTTATATACCTTTTTTCCTGTTTATCTTTAGCTAGTACTTCTATCATTCATCATTCAAGACACAGAAAAGAAAAGGATGTACCCTCATTTTGCATCTCTCCAGATTTGGGGGGATTCCTGTGTAATCTTAGAATTTTGTCAACCTTTCAACACAATCTGGAAAAAAGGGCAAGTTAGGAACTTAGCTGTGGTGGCTTTCCCCATTCTGCTCCAAAATCTTTTATATCTTTCCTAAGCTGCCAGATTTTAAAGTGTATTACATTAGGTTTTCCCCTATTCCTTGGATATTGGAATTTTGTTGTTAGATTTTACTATATTTTGCTTATTTTGTTAGCTATTGGGGGAGTAAAAATTTGGGGTGTCATTTCAACCTTGTATTTACTTTGAAAGCTCTCAATGCTGTCTTTGTGAAGATGCACAGCAGAAATTTATTGCTAGTCTTAGGACACTGACAGTGGCACTTCCAAGTAAAGGGTCTGTCTTATCTCATGGGTTCTGAGAACCGAGTAATCGATTATGCTTGTCATTTAGAAACTAATTTGACGCCCATTTCTAGCAAAGTGAATAGGATCATAGCATAAGTATTTTGGTACTTTCTATATGCCTAGCTTCATCTTATATATCTTATCCTGATTTCCCTTTATTTTCTCACTTTTAAAAAGATCTTTCTTTACTATCTTCTTAAGTTATTTCAGATCTTTTATGGAAGAAGGTGAGGTACAAGTATATAAATAAACAGTTGCACCAACAATTCTTTCCCCTTCTCCCGCAAGGTGACAGATCCATTTCCCTGTTGTAGTTTTGACATGGCTTAAAAACAAATGCTTTGTTGTTAACATCAGCATCCTTTGAGAGCCAGGGCTGTGTTAGCTATCCTGACATTATTCTTAAGGTCGATGCCAAATTGTGTTTGTTCTTGGTTATGTGCCCTTCCTTCCATCTGCATTGAAATAGAATTTGCTTCTGCTTTTCTTGAAATATCTGGTTCTCTTTACATCCCAATATGGCTTAAAGATCCATGGCCAGCTCAGGCATAGAGCGGATAAGACACCTGGCTATTGATAAACTATCTAAAAATAATCGGTAGCACAAAATTTTGAGACTTATAGTTATTGGGCTTGGAGAAGAAAAGCTGTTTGATATACCACTGAAACCTAATAAACAGGAGCAGGAAAAAAGTATTTTAAAATTATATTCCTTGCTTTGTCTTTTAAAAATAAAATAAAACATTGAATTAATAAGATCAAAGAGATTCTTCTTTTTAACCCCAACCCAATACCAGTCCTATCCTTGCTTCAGACTCCCATTATCATAAATTTTATGTATTTATTTGAGTCAATATTTAACAGTTTTACATAATTAAATGTGTCCCTAAATAATATCCAAACACATACTAGGCTTTCCCTTCCGTTACTATGGATGAATTACTGTGCTCTTATCTAAGGCCAAGCCTCATCTCGAGCACTGGATCCACCCATCTGTGCTGCATTAAGAATCCAGTAATGAATCCTTTGTCTTTCCTGTATCATCAAATTTTCCCACTCTATTGGATTGTTCCCTGTAGTATTCAAATGTGCTTACATTTCTATCTTAAAACACACTCCTCCACCCATCTCTCTTCCCTAGCTCCGACTACGTTCCTCTGTTCTCATTTACAGCTCCTTAAGCTGGGTATACACATTGGTCTCTGAGTCCTCTTCCACTTTCTCATGTACCCATTTTAGGTTTTCATCCTCACAATTCCACCAAACAGCTCTCATCAATGGCAGCTCTTTGTTGCCAGATCCAGTCATCAATTTCCAGTCTTCATTTTACTTACTTGATTTGAATAATTCACAATGTGAATCACTTTTTCCTTCCTGAATACCTTCTTCATTTGGCTTCCTAAATATCCCTCACTCTTGGTTCTGTTCTTGCTTAACTGTCTGCTCTTTCTGGGTCTCCCCAACCTCTAAAAATTGGAATGCCCAGGGCTCATTTTCTTTTCTTCTTTCTCTACACTCATTCTCTAAGTGATCCCACAATTTCATGGCTTCACAGCCATTGGTATTAGTCCATTTTCATGCTGCTATGAAGAAATACCAAAGACTGGGCAATTTATAAAGAAAAAGAGATTTAATTGTCTCACAGTTCCACATGGCTGGGGAGACCTCACAATTATGGCAGAAGGCAAAGGAGGAGAAAAGGCATGTCTTACATGGCAGCAGGCAAGTGAAAGTGTGCAGGGGAACTGCCCTTTATAAAACCATCAGATCTCCTGAGACTTATTCACTATCATGAGAAAAGCATAGGAAAAACCTGGCCCCATGATTCAATTACCTTTCACTGGGACCCTCCCATGATACGTAGGAATTATGGGAGCTACAATTCAAGATGAAACTTGGGTGAAGACACAGCCAAACCGTCTATACCCAGACAACTCCCAAAATTTGTATGTAACTATCCATCTTCATTTTTTTTTTCCTAGAAGCAAAAAAAAAAAATCTCCTTTCGAAACATTCAAGCCCACCAGATAGCTAACTAATTTCTTCTTCTGGAAGATATATATTTTTTCATTGTCTGTCTTTTTATTCTGATTGCATTTTTCCCTAAGTCAACCACACATTTTCATCCCAAGATCTCCTTTCATCTCCCTCCTTGGTTGGATTTCTTGTTTCATAGGCCACAAAGATTTTACTTTCTTGTTTCATTCTCTCACTTCCACAGAGCATATTCCCCAAATGCATTCTTAGAAGCAGGCAAAGGAGATAAAGTGTTTGGTATTTCTGCATGTCTGAATATGCCTCCATTCTAACATTACCTTGTTTGAATGTTTGGCTTGGTATAGATTCTAATTTAAAAATTGATTACCCCAGAATGTTTAAAAAATTTCTTATTTGTTAAAGTGTTCCAGTGTTGCTGTTTTCCTTTGTATATGACCTTTTTTTTTTTTTCCTTTTGGAAGTTTCTCCTTAAGCCCAGGGCTGAAATTGTATAATGCTATGTCTTGGGGTGGATCTTCATTCTGCCATGCTGGGCTCTATCAGTCTGAGGACATCTAGATCTAGATCTTTTCTTTAATTATTTCTATAATAATTTCATCCTCATCCATTTTTTCCTTCTATTTCTGGAATCACTGTTAAGCAGATGTTAGACCTTCTGGATTGGCCTTGACTTGTATTTTTCCATTTTTAAAATCTATTATTTATCTACTTTTGACCTTCTGTGAGATTTCATCTTTTTTATCTTTCAAACCTTCTATTTAACTTCTCATTTCTGTTATCACAGTCTTAAGTTTTCAAGTGCTCTTTTTTGTTCCCCAAATATACTTTTATTAAAGCGTTTTGATTCTGCTTTGTGGTTTCAATAATTTTATTTAGTTGGTGATTTTTGTTTGTGGATTTCTTCTACAATCTTGCCTCTGTCTTCTTTAATTTCCTTTTCTAGTTTTTGTCAAGTACTGTGGTGAAGAGAGGAGAAAATAATTTCTGTTTTTCATGTTGGAAACTTTCTTTGGCTAGTGGTCATTGGCTCTCTGGTCATTTTTAAGATTGGGGTCTCAAAGCTGATTGGGACCTTTGAATAAATGGGTAAGTGTGCAGGTGATTTGGTGAGGCTATTTCACTCTGGGAAACACCAAAGTTGATACCTTTAGATCTTTTTCTTAGCAAGTCAGAACCTCTAGGGAATAACTTTCCAGTTTCTGCTTTGAAGGTATAAACCTGGTTGCTAGAAGCAGAGGAGGGAAGGAACTACTCACATTGCAGAGTGTCAACTTTTACTTATTCTCATTTCCAGTTTTGTATCTTTTCCTTCCATGTGTCTTGTGCCCCTTAGTTGGGGACCTTTTGGTTCACCTTCTCTAGAGGGCTAAACCTCTAGTCTTCTGCCAGGATGAAGAAGAAGCCTTCTCACGCTACTAACAGGAAATAAATTATGAGGATCTACTTGTTCCTGAAATAGAGTTTTAATCAGTACCATATTTTGGCTCTTAACTTTCCCTCTGCTTTTGGTATCTGGTACTACCAAATCCTGAGCCTTCCTGTGACGTCAAAATATAGTTGCTGTGTTCTCTCCTTTTTATGAACTTGGTGAGGTTTCTACATTTTTTTATCCTTAAAATGTTATTTTAGTGAGGTTTAGAGAGGTAGTGGAAGTAAACATGTACCTTTACTCTGCTGTCTTAGCTTATTGCTTAATTTTAATGATGGCCTCTCATATATAGGTGTCTGTAATTTTGATATTGAAAAAGGTTTAATATTTTTGTTTATGAATTGTCTTGCTGAAGAATTCCTCCCCATCTCAAATGTGTAAAGATTTTGCGCACACACACACACACACACACGAGTGTGTGTTTTCTTTAATAGTTAAAATATTTTCACAGGTAGATTTTTTTTAATCCTTCTTGAATTACTATTAATGTGGTATATTTAAGAGTATTTTTTCCTTATAGAATCTAGTTGTCCCGATACCATTAATTGAATGATTCATCTTTCTGCAATTGAGTTTTTGCTTTGCTTTGTTTTGTTTTCTGATGGAGTCTTGTTCTGTTGCCCAGGCTGGAGTGCAGTGGCATGATCATAGCTCACTGCAGCCTTGAACTCTTGGGCTCAAATGATCCACCTGCCTCGGCCTCCAAAGTAGCTGGGACTACAGGCGCATGCCACCATGCCCAGCTAATTAAAAAAAAAAACAAAAAACTTTTTTAGAGATGGAGTTGTGCTATGCTGCCCAGGCTGGTCTTGAATTCCTGGCCTCAAGTGATCCTCCCACCTCAGCCTTCCAAATAGCTGGGATTACAGGTGCAAGCCACTACACCCAACGTTCTTTGAGGTTTAATGCCATCTCTGTTACATTCAAGGTTTTCATACATAATTGAGTCTGTTTCTGACCTTTCTGATGGCTTATTTTGATCTGTTTGTTTCTGCATCTGTAGCACACTGTTTTAATTACTGTAGTTGTGCAATGAGTTTCATATCTGGCAGGGAAAATCCCGCTCCTCTTTTTCTTAATTTATCTTGTTTATTTTTGAATATTTAATAATATTTCACATGGATTTTAGAATCGGATATCAAATAATGTACCATTCAATTTTCTGGAATGATATTGATTGGAATTAGCAAATCAATTTTTGGAGACCTTACATCTTTATGATATTAAGTCTTTGTATCTATAAACAAATCATACTACCCTATTTATTTAGAATTTCTCTTATTTCCATCAATATGTTAGATTGAATCATATACAATTACAAATACTTGAAAATTTTTGATCTACAAAAGAGGAATTTTATATATTTCAATCTAATAGTTAAAAAATTTCAGAAAGTTCTTGTACATCTTTTAGTAGACACACTTCTGTTACTCTTTTTGTTATTGCAAATACAGCTTTTTATACTATGCATTCGAATCATGCACAATCATTTTCTTGCAGGCTTAACAAAATTCACACATAAAAATCACCTGACTTGAGTGTAATTTTATACAGGATATTTTCAAAATCAAAGAGTGTTTTATTTATTTAGGTTTTCTACTTCTTAAATAAATTTTAATTTATATTTTTATAATTTTTTAACGTTATTTAAGTTTACAAAGTCATTGGCATTCATTTATAATAATCTCTTATATTTTAAAGTCTATCGTTTCTGTAATTCTGTTACTTTGTCGTAAATTGTTTACATTAACTTTTCTCTGTCTTTCCTCATCAGTTTTGAGAGAAGTTTGACTATTTTATATGTCTTTTCAAATAAATAGCTTTTCTTATGTTGAGTACTTTTATTTTCTTATTCTTTTTAATTAACTACATTTATGCTTTTAAATTTCTATTTCTTTTATTATAATTTACTTAGGTTTAATTCTTAATTTTCTTTAATTCCTTGAGTTGAAAGCGTAGCTCATTTCTTTTCAAGACTTCTTGTTTTCTAATAAATACATTTATATAGAGAGAAGATTTCCATTTAAGCACTGCATTGTCTGCATCCTGTGAATCATTAATATGCATTTTGGTTGTTTGTGCCTAAATATTTCATACCTAAGTCATGAATTAATAATTGGAGTTCTGAACATTGGCTTTAAAATTGATTTCTAATTTCACTGTATTGTTATCAGAGAATGTTGTCTGAATGATATTGTGTTTGTAATTTGTTGAATCTTCCTTTGGGACAGAGTTCTGGTCAATTTTTATAAATGTTTCATGTATTCTTGAGAAAAACGTACAAGCTCTATTTCTTGGGTAG
This sequence comes from Pan troglodytes, assembly GCF_028858775.2. NCBI lineage: Eukaryota > Metazoa > Chordata > Mammalia > Primates > Hominidae > Pan > Pan troglodytes. The sequence goes on from NC_072412.2 coordinate 35,707,682, forward strand.
AGAGTTCTATATATCTACTGTTAACAGTGCCATTCAAATCTAATCCATTCTGACTATATTTTTGTCTGCTTGGCCTTTCGTTTCCCAAAAAAAGGTGTGTTAAAATATTCTACAATTATTATTGAATTATTCATTTCTCTGTGACTTTTTCAGTGTTTGCGTTACGTATTTTGTGGCAAGGTTATTCAGAATTATAATGTGTTCTTGATGGATTTGTCATTTATTAGTACAAAATGTCTTTGATCCCATTTCCTTTTAGTTCTGTTTGGACAAGTATTAAGTTATTTACATGAGCTTCCTTTGATTAGTATTTCCCTGTTATATCTTTTTCTTCTTTTTATTTTCAATTTGTTGAGAGGTTCGCTGTGGCTTGAACGTCTGTCCCTTGCCAAACTCATGTTGAAATGTAATTGCCATTGTAACAGTCTTAAGAGGTGAGACCTTTAAGAGGTGATGAGGCCATGAGGGTTCTACCCTCAAGGGTGGGATTGGTGTCATTAAAGAAGGATGAAACCAGCCCTCTCCTATTCTCTCTTGCCATCTAAGAAGGCCCTCGCCAGATGATGGAATCTTGATATTGGACTTCTCAGCCTCCAGAAAGTGAGCCAATAAATTTCTCCTCACTGTACATTACATAGTCTCAGGTATTCTGTTACAGTAGCATAAAAATGACTAAGACAGTGTCTTTTTGCTTCATAAAGCTGGATTTTATTTATTTATCAATTTGAGAGTCTTTTAAGTTTAATGAGTTTGGCCCACTTGCATTCGCTATAATTACTAAAATGTTTGGACTCATTTTACCATTTTACCTTTACTTTCTTACTGACCATGATTTCTCCTTCTTTTTTTCTTATGTCCTGTAGTCAGTGACTCCTTATAATCTAACAACTTATATCCTTTTTCAATTATAGATAATCTTCAGCCTTTATCTCTTCAGATATTTCCTTTTGCCGTTTTCACTTTTATTGTTTTCCATTAAATATTAAACTTTTCAATCTCCCATTATATGTCTTAGTTTATATTCTATTTTTCTATCTCTTAACTTGTCGGTGCTATATTCTTCAATTCTGTTTTTTTGTTAGGTAGCTGTCTCTTCAATCCACTGTTCATGCTATATCTTCTCTTTTAAAAAATTTATTAATATTTTTGGCCAGGCGCAGTAGCTTATGCTTGTAATCCCAGCACTTTGGGAGGCCAAGGATGGCGGATGACCTGAGGTCAGGAATTTGAGACCAGCCTGGCCAACATGGTGAAATCTCATCTCTACTAAAAATACAAAAACTAACCAGGTGTGGTGGCAGGTTCCTGTAATCCCAGCTACTTGGGAGGCTGAGGCAGGAGAATCACTTGGACCCAGGAGATGGAGGTTGCAGTGAGCCGAGATCACACCACTGCACTCTAGCCTGGGCGACAGAGCGAGTCTCTGTCAAAAACAAACAAACAAAAAATTTTAAGATTTCCAGTTTGTAAAAGTGTATCTGCTTGCTCTTGCTACATAACCTTTTCTTCTTATTGGAAGAATTCTATTAGCTTTTAAAAAATCTCTATGAGCAGTTTCAGCATATATTTTTATAAGCCTTATAGAATAAATGTTATTATTCTATCTCCTTTGGTATGAATTCTTCCATTTGTTATATGAGCTGGGTACCTCTCCTAATTAAGCATTTTCTCATGCATTTATCACTTTTGTCTGAAATCTTATCTTGCACTGGAGCTTTTCTCCCATGCAAACTCCTTATTTTGTGTGGTTTTTCAGTTGCCTTACTAAGGCCCTCCGGGTTGAACAGAGACAAACCAAGCCTCTCAATTAGAGGCTTACAGGCTTTATCCATATGAGTGGAACTAGTTATAATGTCCTGCTCATATATCATCTCAGCTAAGGTATTCTCACAGCTGCCCTCTTTTCTTCCAAGATCACAGGAGAGTGGCACATTGTGGTTGTATCCTGAATTTTCAAATAAGGTTAATTCAGGTTTTTAACTGTTAGGAGAGCAATCTGGCACTCAGCTTTATTCTCATCTTTTGCAACAATAGTGTTATGTTCACCAGCCATTTCTGTGTGGGCCTTGGAACATCTGAATCCATTTTCTGCATCTACTCACTCTTTTCTGTGGGCCCCATGGCTTCAGCCTCCACTATGGCCTTTCCTACTATTCCTGAAACATGGAAATTCATCTAGTATCCCTTTTTAACAGAGCTTTCTAAATACATTCCACATATTTAATATTTAATTTGTATATTAATGAAATATAAAGTATATTTTAAATATCTATTTCATTTAAATTCCCATTTTTTGAGAGCAAAAAAATAATAATTTTGCAGTTACTCACTTAGCCGTGTTAAATGATGTCCAAATTAACCTACCAAATATTTTTTTCTTTGAGGGTATAATCTATATTAAACAGTTCCTGTTTATGATGATAATAGGAAGCCAATATAGCAACTTTGCAATAAGAACCAAGCTCCCACAAAGCAAAAGCAAAACCGAAATAAAGATCTAAAGAATTATTATTATTATACTTTGTTTTATGAAATTTGAACTATCATGAGAATAAGGCCATTAGTGATTCATAAAAATAAAAATAATTTTTGTTACCTTGCCATGTTAGACAACTGTTTTTGTGTTTTTTTCATGAATGTGTTGTAGACAACTATACCTATTAGACAACTGTTAGGTATAGATTTGTGTTTTTTCATGAATATTGTCATATGTCTTTCTTAACAGTACACTGATAGTATGTAGTATAGCACAAGTCAAAGCAATGGTTATAAGTCTAGTACTCTGAAATTTTTCTTCACTTAATAATAACTGCGTGCAGATTTATAGTATTATTTGATTGATTCTGTTTCCAGGATTTTTTCCCTTTGCATAAAACTTCACATTTATATATCTAGGAAAGTCTTGCTTGGAACATTATAACCCCTTCCTGCAATTAAGGTTTTGTTACAGAATGTGCTTAACGTGCACATGTACCACAGTTCTCCTGTGAACTCCCTTTTTTTTTTTTTTTTGAGATGGAGTCTCGCTCTGTCACCCAGGCTGGAATGCAGTGGCCCGATCTCGGCTCACTGCAAGCTCCACCTCCCAGGTTCATGCCATTGTCCTGCCTCAGCCTCCCGAGTAGCTGGGACTACAGGCACCCGCCACCACCCCCGGCTAATTTTTTTGTATTTTTAGTAGAGACAGGGTTTCACCGTGTTAGCCAGGATGGTCTCGATTTCCTGACCTTGTGATCTGCCCACCTCAGCCTCCCAAAGTGCTGTGAACTCCTTTTGAACTTTATAGTGAACCATAGTGCAGAAGGTAACCTATGTCTTAATGACTTTCCATGGACTACATAAGCTTAAAAGGAAGAAAAAGATTTTTATTTTCTTGCTTCATGATTTTCTCACCTAAAAGATAAAAAAGTAAAGATTTGTTTCTACTCTGGTAACCTCAATACTATGGTTCAAACATCTTTATAATTGAATTTCATGGCTTAAAGTTTAAGCGCATAGAATAATCACTTTGCTTGTGATTTAGCAAAAGATTTACAGAGTAATCCCTATTTGCTCTACTGAATATTACTAGATTTCTGTCTATTTATGAGTTCCCAAAGGCAAAATAAGATTTTGGGAACTGGTTTGGGGCCCTTCATTTATTATCTTATAATGTCTGTAGACTATGTAATGATAACTTGTTTTTTATTTCTGATATTGGTGATTAGGTGTTCTTTCTCTTTTCACTTGATCAGTCCAGCTAAGGGTTTACTGAAGTTAATCTTTTCAAAGAACTAGCACTTGCCTTTGTTAATTTTCTCTATTGTCTGTTTTCTACTTTTTTAAAATAAAGTTATGCTCCTATCTTTATTATTTCCTTCCTTTCATCTACAATTTATTTAACTTACTCTTCTTTCTGTAACTTCTCAAAGTGGAATGTAAGGTGACTGATTTTAGATTTTTTCTTTCTGAATATTGGCACTTAAAACTATGTTTCAGCCGAGCATGGTGGCTGACGCTGGTAATTCCACCACTTTGGAAGGCCAAGATGTGAGGATCACTTGAACCCGGGAGTTCCAGACCAGCCTGGACAGCATAGTGAGATTCTGTCTCTATGCAAAATAAAATAAAATAAAAAATTATCCAGGCACGGTGGCATGAGCCTGTAGTTCCAGCTACTTGGGAGGCTGAGGCAAGAGGATTGCTGGAACCCAGGAAGTTGAGGATGCAATAAACTTGATCACGCCACCACACTCCAGTCTGGGCGACAGAGCGAGACCCTGCCTCAAGAGAACAAACAACAACAGAAACCTATGTTTCCCTCTATGCACTGCTTTAGCTCGTTCAATTTAAAATAGTCTCTAATTTCCCTCGTATGTCTTTTATGATCCATAAATAATTTATAAGGGTGCTGTTTAATTTCCAAATATTTGTGATTTCCTCTGAAATAGATTATTCCCACTGACTTATTTCTGATTTGTTTCACACAGTGTGCTTTGTATGATTTTAATACATTTAAATTCATTTAAAATTGTTTTATGGCCCAACATATGGTCAGTCTTGAAAAATGTACTTCTTTTCACTTGAAAAGAAGTGTGTTTTTCAGTTCTATAAATGGTGTCCTATGAATTTCAATTAGATCATGGGAGTTGATAATGTTAAAATCTTCTAAGTCTACTGATTTTTAAAAATCTAGCTGTTGTATTAATTGGTAAGAAGAATCTTAAATATAATACTCTGACTGTAAAATAGTCTATTTTTTCTTTTCATTCTGTCCATTTTTGCCTGATGTATTTTGAAACTCTGTTCTTAGGTCTATACACATTTATAATTATGTCTACACACATTTATAATTATGTCTACCTGATCAATTGTTCTTTTTTCTCATAATAAAATATCCCTCATCTCTTCTAATATTCTGTGGCTTGAAGTTTATTTTATCTGGTATGAATATAACCACGCCAGCTTTCTTATGCTACTGTATGTATGGTATATCTTTTTTCATTTATCTATTTTCAATGTAGCAGTGTCTTTCTATTTAAAGTGCTTCTCTTGGGAGTAGCATATAATAGTCTTGCTTCTATGTTGATGATCTCTGCATTTTAATTATAGTGTTTTAGATCACTAATATTTAATGTAATTATTGACATGATTGGATTTCAGTCTATTACTTTATTATTTGTTTTCTGTTTGTCTCCTCTGTTTTGTTGTTGTTGTTGTTTTCACTTTTGTTTTTAGAGACAGGGTCTTGCTCTGTCACCCAGGCTAGAGCACGATGTTGTGATTATAGTTCACTGTAACCTCAAACTCCTGGGCCCAAGTGATTCCCCTGCTCCAGCCTCCTGAGTAGCTAGGGCTATAGAGCATACCACCAAACCTGGATGACTAAAAAACATTTTTTTTAGAGATGGAGTCTTGCTGTGTTGCTCAGGCTGGTCTCGAACTCCTGGCCTCAGGCAATCCTCCCACCTCAACTTCCCAAAGTCCTGGGATTAGAGTTATGAGCCACTGCACCTGGCCAGTTGTATTTGTTGTTTTGTTGTTCCCTATTCTCCTTTCCTTGTCTTCTTTTTGATAATTTAAATGTTTTTTAGTATTTCATTTTATCTGTTGGATCTTTAACTGTACCTCTTTGACTAGTTTTTCTTTTAGTGGTTGCTCTAGGGGTTACAATTTTCATGCCTAGCCTTTCATAGTCTACTTAGAGTTAACATGGTTCAGCTTCTCATAATAGGTAGACTGAGAATAAAGAAAGAATACACATATATCCATACAAAGACTTGTACACACATGTTTATAGCAGCTTTATTTCTAATAACCAAAAACTGGAAATGACCCAGTTGTCATCAACAGGTGCATAGACAACATATTGTTGTATACATCTAATCTGCGGAATATTATTCAACAATGCACTTTAGTAACCAACTTTTATTTAGTCTTTCCAAAGCACTTAGTTCAGTTTTTAAAGAAAAAAAAGTTGTCTTTTTATTCACCCTCATATTTAGTAGAGGTTTATATAATATTTAATTAAATCATGAGTCACCAATAACATCCTAATTAACAGATTTTTGGAATGAGAACAACCGACTCATGTAGGGTGCACAATTCAACAGGTGGGAGTGAGAATGTTTAGACAGACGAGGGAATGGCCTCCTGGGTACTTTACAAGAAGTAGGCTTCTGTCAGTATATTCCCCAGTGGAGAGACAGAAGGTTGGCTAATCTGGCAAGTTGGTTAGTGGTAGTCAGTTAAGAGAGGCTTTGCTATATTATCAAATTGCCTTCAGAAGGTGGTATAGATTTATAGTTTCACACAGTAATTTTAAATGTCCCCATATCTTAAAAGCACTAACAAATTTTAAAATCTTTGCCTATTTTAAAATAGTTGTTTTGAGAGACCCCAGCATAATGGGTTATAGTACCACGGCAGGTAGCAACCCCAGTTTAATGGGAAATGAAGGGTAGCTGTAGCCCTCTTGGATGTTCACAGTGTGCCTTTCATGGGATACTTCATTTACCTGGCAGAGGGCCTAATGCCACATTGTCCAACTTGCAACCAGAGGGTCCCTCACATGAGAAACTTGTTTATACTGGCAGACACCCCTGTGGTTCTTATCTGACCTACGTCCAGTTTATGCCTACTTGACCAGTGCTCTGGGGCTGGAAGCTTGACTTTGTGTTCTCCTCAGGGCCAGGGGCCCAGGGAAAACCTGGCCTAGGGTAACCCCTACTTCTTCAGATGGAAGGTGCAAATTCAATATACCACCACAATAAGAAACACATTCAAAGGCTGCTCACTTATAGATCCTGGGCAGGGAGGACACGATGAGTTGGGAGGGCAGTCCTTCCTTCTCAGTCATGTGAGGCAGGAATGAAGAGTTAGGCAGAGAGAGAAAGAAAAAGAGGGAGGGAGATAGAGAGAGAGAGGTAACTACAAGTATATATAAGAGAATACAGGAGGGTCACTTTAAGTTCATGCATAAATGCCTGTATTAGCCAGTTTTCACACTGCTGATAAAGACATACCAAGACTGGGTAATTTATAAAGAAAACGAGATTTAATGGACTCACAGTTCCATGCGGCTGGGGTGGCCTCACAATCATGGCAGAAGGCGAAAGGCCTGTCTTACATGGTGGCAGACGAGAGAAAAGAGAACCAAGCAAAAGGGGTTTCCCCTTATAAAACCATCAGCTCTCGTGAGACTTATTCACTACAACGAGAACAGTATGGGGCAAACCGCCCCCATCATTCAGTTATTTCCCATCAGGTCCCTCCCATGACATGTGGGAATTATGGGAGCTATAATTCAAGATGAGATTTGTGTGGGGACACACCCGAACCATATCAATGCCTGAATGGTTCATTGAAAGGAAAGCAGCAAGCCCAGTGTGCTAGCCCGGAGAGATACCTCTAAGCTCTTATCTTTGGCCACTGGATTGAGCCATCTGGGTGGGTGCAGAACTGGAAACTCTGTCAGGGATACTGAGCCTTGCCTCTGGCACAAGAAAGCTAAGCCTGCCTTCAAAATAGATGCCTAGGCAACATAAAATTATAATAATTTGCTATAATTGCATCTCACTGTTCTTTCAATTTTCGTTGCCTAGACTCCTAGGGGTCAATTTTTGGTACATTTTTAGTACATTTAGTACAACATTTTTTAGACATTTTCTGTGCAATTGGCACACGTGATTGTTAACAACGAGGCAGCTGTACTAAAGAGAGATCCCCTCTTCTGCACCTCCTGGTGGGACTGGAGGCAGGAATGACCATAAGGAAGTAGGAATGGAAAGATGCCTCGGGGTCTTTGTGTCTGTAACTCAGGTAATGTAAAGCCTAGTAGTTGACCTCTGATCATAGTGGATTTGTATCATTTTCTTTCATTTCTAATTAAAGTGTTATCTCTATTTAGTACAGTTGATATAAAATTTATTGTTTTAAACTTAGAATGTATTAATTTTTAAGTTCTGAAGTAAAAAATAAAACTTAGGCCCCTCTTATGTTCCAGTTTCTTATCCTGAAGCCTGTCATTATTCTATTATGAGTGTTTGCGGAGGAGAAAAGAAAAAAGTAGGTTAGAGTTATCTCACTTTTTTTTCCTTATAAACCTTAATTAGAAAGGTTTCATGGAAATACTTTCAGCTTACCCAATCCATTTCTTCCTTGTAAAGCTTTTAAACTTTGCACGGTCAGGAATGGCTTTTATCTTGTGCACAGATGAAATCAAAATAAAAATGCAGATTGAGCTATTAGGTACTTAATACCTGTAATTCTAGTATTGCTGAGCAGCAGGTGAATAATTATAAAAGCCCAAAACTGGCAGAAAAGAAGGGAAAAACAAGATATATTTGTTTTACTAAGCTTCCCTGGACTTTCACAATAAATCCATTCAATCAAATATTTTATTGTGGGCCCACTTTCTTCAAGTCATTGAGGGATTCAAAAAGTATATTGTTTATAAGTATATAAGTTAGACTTTTATACTATATATAAAGATTAATACAACAGAATCATCTAGCAGCATCTTAGAGGGACAATAACATGTTATCATCAAGTACATGGATAATCTGTGGGTGCTTGTAAATGTAGAGTATTAATTTAAAAATTCAAGGTATGATAAGGTCAACAGATCAGGAGATGATTGCCTTCGAAAAGATAGCTTGTTACTCATGGTTCCAAGAGGAGACAGCACACCATGCTACAGGGAGCCACCCAGGGAAGCACCAGGGTCAGTCAGGAGTGAAGGGGGAAAGAGAGGAACTGCGGGTTAGGGCCTTTATAGTGGTTTCCATGGGAAGGAACAGGATAGGCAGGTAAACAGGCTTAAGATTGGCTAGTTTGAATACTTTCAGTGGCTCTGGACCATAGAGGCATTCCCCAGTTGTCTGGCATCCGGCTGGCCTTTAGGGGGATTGGGGCAGGTGGAATAATGGCCTGGAGTGTTAGATAAAGGAGGTAGTTGGGAGCGTGGCTTTGGATTGGTTGGTTGGCATTTCAAAGCACACTCTTGACCACCAAGGTGGTTCTCGCCTATAATCCCAACACTTTGGGAGGCTGAGGAGGGAGGATTGCTTGAGCCCAGGTGTTCAAGACCAGCCTGGGCAACAGGTTGGGACCCCATGTCTATAAAAATTTTTAAAAATTAGCTGGGCATGGTAGCGTGTGCCTGTAGTCCCAGCTACTCAGAGGCTGAGGCAGGTGGATCTCTCAAGCCCAAGAGTGCTGGACTGCAGTGGGCTATGATGGCGCCACTGCACTCCAGCATAGGTGACAGAGCGAGATCCTGTCTCAAAAAAATAAATAAATAAATAAATAAAATAAAAAGCACACCCTTGTGGGCACTTGTGCAGTTGTGTACTATTTCTAGGACTTTATTCGTGTGGCAGGGGCAGTCTCTCCAGGGTCAGCAAGCCCCAGATGTCAAAGCATCAGAATGCAGAAAATAAAAGACACAGTTAAACAGTGGCTACTCAGTATTCATGATCTTACTCATCTCTGTGCCCATTTGGAATTCAGTCAGCTATTCCAAGCACAAGCTGGGTTCCTACATTTTAGTGTGTACACAATTTACTTAGCCTTCTGGGTCGTAGCGATGGCGATGCAAACAACAAAATCTTTCTGTTTACTTAAGGAATAGGATAAAACAATAGCAGCTCTGGAACACAAGTTAATTCTCCATATTTTCACGACAGCACATTTGCTTTTAAGAGTAGAAGATGCATAAAATAGAAATATTGCCATGAGCAACGTGAAAAGAATTCAGAAAACTAGTTACACACAGCAGAAAAAAGGGGAAATTTTCCACGTTACCTATCATTTGTTTCCAATATCAAGATCAGCTACATCTTCTCACCACTCAAACCATGAGTATTTCGAGAATCACACAGAAATATTAACCTAACAATTTCTGTAGTAAACATACTAGACCAGAGAGAACCAGAACACCCAAGGGATAAACTTGACAGTTATCTTTCTCCTCAGACCCAAATACATCTCACTCAAGTCACAACCTAGCTTCAGGAGTGCTTGTCTGGAAGGCGGACTTGTAAGGAAGGGAAAGAGAGTGGGCATGGGGATGGGGTGGTCAGGGAGATCCTGCCTGGCCTGCAGGCCTGGAGACTCAACTCCATGATAAGCTCTGGTTTAAGGGCCAGGCTACAGGATTTGAAGTTTGTATCTTGCTATTTTGTTTTCTCTTTTACTTAACAAGAGGTAAAGAAGATGGGGAAAACCCTGGCCCAGAGGAATCAAGTACACTCTCTGACAGAGATGACAAGTGGCCAGTGGCTTTTGAAATCCATGACTCACAAGCTTATTAACACCAAACAGATCTAAACATGGCACCAGTAACTGTGGTTATACAACTGAGGGAAAAAAATGCCATGGCAAGACAAACTAGCCATCCTTACTCAAGTAAGAAAGCAAATTGTAAATTTCTTGTAAAGTGCAACATTGCAGTGGTGGGCCTTTCCCATACAACAAAAAGATAGAAAATCTGACATGTGGGGAGGCTGGGAATAAGGTTCTTCTCTAAGGATTCCCAGTGAAAACAAACAAACAAAAGTCTAATAAATAAAAAGCTGAGAGTTGGCTATTTCCCTCCTACATGCTAACTTAGCAAGGATCTGCAAAATGCTATCATCGCCATTGTGCAGTGGAGGAACAAAAGCTTATAGAGGATAATGACAGAATCAAAATCAGGTAGCTAACAAGAAAGATAAACAGTTCCTATTTCATATTGTAGACTATTTTCTATTTTCTCTATACCCTCATTGTCTTCCTGGTCATCAATTAGCCTACTAAAAATGCCACTCAGCTAGAAAAACAAAGGAGTGTCAAGTGAGATCTTTAACACCAAACCAAGCATACTGAGAAAATATCTTAGAATTTATGGAATAATTTTTATACTGGTGAAGTGACAGGACTTAAGGAAGAAACATTTAACAAGTAATATGGAGGCTTGATAACGATTGTCAATAAAATACTTATGGAAGATTAAACCACGAAAGACTCTGAATAGCCAAAGTGATCTTTAGCAAAAAGAACAAAGCAGAAAGCATTATACTTCCTGATTTGAAATACATTGCAAAGCTATAGAATCCAAACAGCATGATACTGGCATAAAAACAAACACATAGGCAAATGGAAGAGAATACAGAGCCCAGAAATAAATCCATGAATTTATGGTCAATTGACTTTTGACAAAGGTGCCAACAACGCACAATGGGGGAAAGGACAGTCTCTTCATAAATTTGTGCCGGGAAAACTGGATATTCACATGCAGAATAATATAATTAGAACTTTATCTCTTACCACACACAAAAATTACCTCAAAATGGATTAAATTCCTAAACATAAGACTTACCAATCTTTATGGCATTGGCTTGGGCAATATTTTTTTGATATGACCTCCCAAACATAGGTAACAAAAGTGAAAATAGACAAATGGGATTGTACTAAAGTAAGCTTTTGTACAGCAAAGAAAGTAATCAACAAAGTAAAGATACTGAATGCGATAAATATTTGTAAACCATACATCTAATAAGGGGTTAATATCCAAAATATATAAGGAACCCAAACAACTCAATAGCAAGAGAACAAATAACCTGATTTTAAAATGGGCAAAGGACTTAAAGAAACATTTATCAAAAGAAAGCATACAAATGGCCAACAGATATATGAAAAAATACTCAACATTACTAAATGCAAATGAAAACCACAATGAGATATTATCTCACAGCTTTTAGAATGACTACTATCAAAAAGACAAAAGATAGCAAGTTGTGGGGAGGATGTGGAGAAAGAAAACCCTTGAACACTCTTGGTAGGATAGCCATTATGGAAAACAGTACGGCGGTTCCTCAAAAAATTAACAGTAGAACTCCCATATGCTCCCACAATCCCACTTCTGGGTATTTATCCAAAGGATATTTATTAGCCTGTTCTCACACTACTATAAAGAGCTTCCTAAGACTGGGTAATCTGTAAATGAAAGAGGTTTAGTTGACTCACTCTTCTGTATGGCTGGGGAGGCCTCAGGAAACTTAACAATCACAGCAGAAGGCGAAGGGGAGGCAGGCACCTTCTTCACAACGTGGCAGGAGAGAGAATAACTGAAGAAGGAACTTGCCAAACACTTATAAAGCTATCAGACCTCGTGAGAACCCACTCACTATCACGAGAACAGCATGGGGAAACCACCCCATGATTCAATTACCTCTACCTGGTCTCCCCCTTGACATGTGAGGATTATGGGGATTACAATTCAAGATGAGATTTTAGTGGGGACACAGCCAAACCATATCAGGATATGAAATCAACTTGTTGATGAGATACCTACATTCCCATGTTTATTTCGGCACTATTCGCTATAGCCAACATATGGAAGCAAGTTAAATGTCCATCAATGGAGAAATGAATTTTTTTAATGTAGCGTACATATGCCATGGAATACTTTTTAGCCTTAAAAAAGGACATCCTTCTTTTTTGCAACAAGCTTGATGGACCATTGTCCTAACTGAAATAAGCCAGGCACGAAAAGACAAATATTGCATGATCTTACTTATATGTGGAATCTAAAAAAGTCATATTCATAGAAGCAGAGAGTAGCATGATGTTTACCAGAATATTGGTCAAATGTCAGTTAGAGAGAAGAAATACATTTAAGAGATCTGTTGCACAACATAATGACTATAGTTAATAACAGCATATTATATTCTTGAAAATTACTATTTTAATTTTTCTCACAACAAAAAATGAAAAACATATGAAGTAATGCATATGTTAAATAAGTCAAAATATTTATGGAGGATTAAAAATACATCAGGTAGAATGAAAACTCAGACAGCTATTTGAATAAAGGTTGTTTTATAATAATGTGACAATTATTTAGCTGTGTATTTTCACTGCAAGTCAATGTTCAATCCTCTTTACAGATTTTACAAAAAGCAAGAAAATTCCCAGTGAAGTCACTTATTGATCAGAACATTGATAGGCTCCTTATCTCTGGTCTTATGAAATAGTAAACAAAATGGCAAGATACACACTTCAGAATTAAGCCTGAGTTTACAAAATCTTTTTACATGTTTCCTTTCTTCTAATCTCTTCTTATATTTTAGCCATAGAGGTATTCTTTCCTGAGATACCTTCACTCTCCTTAAGAATCTATAAATTAAACTGTAGCTAAGGAAAATCCATGCAGTCCATTGTAATGGACACTAATGGAAGAGGGAGACAGTAGCCATTGGGTCAGAGAATAAATTCTAAACTATATGTTCCTTTGGTACCTAGTTTGCTGAGGGTTTTCACCATGAAGGGATGTTGGATTTTATCAAAAGCCTTCTCTGCATCTATTGAGATGATCATATAGTCATTAAAACTCATGTCCTCACCCCACCCAGTCCCCTCCAGCCCCATCACAGGGAGGAGACAAGAGACACTGCTCTCTTAGGCCACAATTTGAGATCCTAATATAAAAAGTAAAATACAACTTCAAAATATTTTGTACATTTTCCCTTTTTCCCCACAATTTTTGAGGATTTAATTCTGACCAGGCAATATAATGAAAGAACTGACTGTGGTTGAACACATCCAGGAAATATCTTTTGCAGGATATAATCTGAGAGATTACACTGTTCAATTCTTTTTAGTCAATCATCTCATTTATTCTTTGAATTTTCTAAATTGGCATAGTTATTTGTCTTATTTTAACTCTAAAACTATTTTAAAATTTCTAAGTTTAAAACACTCATATTAGCATTTCTGTTCTCATACTCAAAATACGAGATAGTTCTGGGATTTATTGAAGAGAAAAACTGGTAAGAGCTAGACAGTAATAAACAAAGATACTAGCACAGAATGTAGACTCAAACCCAGAAAAAAATCTGTTATGATTCAAAAATACATTATTTAAGCTCCTTATTCTTAAAAAAATCTCTCGTTATTTGCATTCAGTCCTTAAGGGGTCCCGAAATCAAGAAAGAAAATTAGTTAATTAAGTCTATAAAAAAGAATCCTTCTGGAAGATGAGGTTAAAATTTGGAGGAGAAAGTACATACTCAATGTCAAGGAAAATGTCTCTTTAGATTATTATAGAGTCATTTTGGTGGATGGTTAGAAGCTTGTAGCTAGAATAGATCTCCAGAGAGTATATTGTAAGAAACCATATTCTTTTGGCAAATACAGGGACCAGATGCTCTGTGAAGTCTTTCCATCATTTACCTCCTCTAATACCATGATGTGCAGGTGTATGAAACCCTTATAAAAATTTCTGGGCATTGCAGGGTATTCTACAGGAAGAAAGAGAAGAGCTCTGTTGATCTTAAGGAAGCTCTTCATGTCTGCACATATTTCAACACCAAAGCAATTCTAGCTTTATGCCAAAATGGATTAGGTTTTAGTTGCCTCTATAAATTCTCTTAAGAGGCTGGGGATTACAGTGGTTTAGATTCCTTTAAAATTACTGAGGGCAGATACAGATTGGAAAAAAAGGTAGAAGGCCCTGGAAAAAGGGTTCTTGGCCACCATGGTCCCTTGGGGTTCTGACTTGGTCCCTTTGGTCAGGCAGGTGATGAAAGTGGCCATAGTGGGTTGGCTGCAAATTAATTCTACATTATTCCATACACATCTTGGTCTCGTGTGCATTTGTTTTGCATCTATGAAAGAAAGATACCATTCCTGAAAAACTCTGTTTATAGCAAATCAAGAATATTCCAAATAGATGTTTTAATTACCATGAATAAGAGTAACCAGATTCACCCTGACGCTTCAATTCACGTGGGGCTCTCTGAGACAACAAATGCCCTATCCATTTCAGGGCTGGACTTCAGCTTGCTCCCTGGTAAATCCTCCTGCAATCAAACATCCAGAAATCACTTTTGCATCTGAAAGCTCAGTACTTGGGTTTGTGCTTCTAAAGTCATCAGGCTGTTAGTAAATACTGCCTGGATTTTTAGCTTTGTGATTACATTGGGCCCACTGGGATATACTAAGATAATCCTTCCATCTGAACATCTTTAATGTAATCATATCCACAAAGTCTCTCTTCCTTATAAAATCACATAGTCACAGACTCTGGGGATTAGGATGTGGACTTCTTCAGGAAATCACTATTTAGCCTTCTATACCTCTGAACTACCTACACTCCACTGCTCACCCTTGGGCTTGGGCTTGGGCTGGGGGATGGGATGGGAGGGTCCTCCCTTGCCTGCCTGTGTTCCCACGGTGGCACTGCCTCTGGTCTACAGCATCTGAAGGCAATGGGGGTGGGGTAGGTATCTTTTGCTCTCTTAGTCACTCTGAAGATAATAGCTCAGTCACCAACCTCCGCTCTCACTACTGCCATGAACTATGTGTATAGCTCTGATGCAGCAATATTGGGGCAACCCTGGGCTGATTCACCGAAGTAGGCTGTTTTGAAACCTACCAGACCTCCTGTCCTAAATACTAATTATAACAATTTATGATGGATTAAAGATCTATATGTGAAAAACAAAATTACAAAGCTTTTTAGAAGGGACTGTAAGAAATGCCTTCATGACTTTGAAGGAAGAAAGGGGGAATTTCTTATATAAGATATAAAAATAACTCATCATAAAGGAAAAGGCTACTAAATTTCACAATACAACATTTCTTCATGGAAATATTATAAAAGGAGTGAAAAAGTAAACCAGAGTAGAAAATATTTGTAGCACACACGATAGACAAAGGATTTGTATCCAGAATATATAAAGAGCTCCTGTAATAAGAAAAAAAACAGACAACACATTTTTTTTTTGTTTTTTGAGACTGCGTCTTGCTCTGCCACCCAGGCTGGAATGCAGTGGCATGATCCCAGCTCACTGCAACCTCCATCTCCTGGGTTCAGGTGATTCTCCAGGATCCAAAGTAGCTGGACTACAGGCGCATGCCACTGTGCCTGGCTGATTTTTGTATTTTTAGTAGAGACAGGATTTCGCCATGTTGGCCAGGCTGGTCTTGAACTCCTGACCTCAAATGATCTGCCTGCCTCCGCCTCCCAAAGTGCTGGGATTACAAGTGCCAGCCATCACGACTGACCACAACACAAATTTTTAAGTATGCAAAATTCTTGAACTGGTTCTTCACATGGAAGGAAATCCAATAGCCATTATTTATGTGGGAGTAAACTCAACCTCATTAGTAATATGGGAAATGCAAATTAAAACGACAAGGAGATACAACAATATACTCATTAAAATTGGTATGTATAAAAAATATGAAAATACTTGATGTTTGTGTTTGTGTGAATGTGAAACATCAGACACTCTTATACTCTGACACTGCTGGTGGGAAGGAAAATAGAAACTACCTCTTTGAAAAACAGAATAGTGTTATTTAGTAAATTGGAAGCTATATACACCATATCACCTAGTTATTCCACATTAGATTTCCTAGAGATTGTGTGCTTTTATGTGTAAGCGAGTACATGTCTAAGTATGTCTATGGTTGTACAGCTTTTAGTTGCCCCAAACTGGAAACAACTCAAATGTCAAGAACAGACATATAATAGATATATAATAGTATACACAGTGGAATACTACACAACAATGAAAATTAATAAACTCAATGTTCAGTCACTCATTCTATTCAAACTTTATTGAACTCCTTTATTCTAAACACTAAGCTAGAAGTAAAAATAAATTAAAGCCAACCTTCTCCTAGAATAACTCCCAGGGGGAAAAAGCAGGTAAGCAAATAGTTATAGTTCAGTGTGATAGGTTAATGAAGGACTATACTTACAAAGAGTGCTTTATGGATTTATCACACTGTACCTTCTCCCTCTCCTAGCTAAGGCAAAACAAAACATAACTTTTATCTCTTTCCTTCTCTCTTTGAAATTAAAACAGAATTAAGCTGAGGCTATACATATAGTATTTTGGAAAAGAAAATCTTAAATTACAACCCCAAAAGCAAATTTTAACAGTTTAAATCCCATACGTTCTCAGAGTAATTTATATATTATGATGATCAGGCACAGCCATGCGTCTCTGGAGCAATTCCTTTGCTTTTAATATTATGGGCACTGTGAATTGTGAGACTAATCAGGTCTCTTTTATGAATTGACTTCTACATGATTACAATCAAATTTGAGTCTACCCACAAGCATATATTATGCATTTTTCCTAAGTCGTATTCCTTGACCTCTGTTTTTCTCTTTTCCTTCTCATCTGCTTCTGATGTACCTTACTGTGTTTTATTACTTACATTCTATGTATTAAAGCCAGAATAAGTGCTTTCTGGGAGAATCTAAGGAATGCATGAATAGAATAGAATTACGGAATAGGATAGGATAGATATTGATTCATCCCCTTCAAGAACAGCAAGTGTTCTGAGTGAGGAGACAGTGTTACTCATCTTTGTCTCTGCAGTATAATGCCAGACGCAGAGTAGGTGTTATAGTCAGCTTTCCCTAGACTATGCTGCAAGGTAAACAAGCTCCAAATCTCAGTAGCTTACAACAATAAATATTTATTTCTTGGTCACGTTACATGCGGTCTGCAGTTCAGCTGGACTCTGTTAGACTCGGCTCCATGTGTCTTCTCATTCTGGAATCTAGGTCAAAGGGGAAGCCACTATCTAAGATATGGTACTAGGGAACAGTGTCAGCCATACCATACAATACAACGGCATTTAAAGCTTCTGTTCAGTCACAGCAAAGGTCATGTCTGGTTACTCCCATTGGTTAAAGCAAGCGAAGATGGGCAATTGTGAACTATCAGTATTTAATAAATATTTGCTAAATAAGTGCTACAATAATTAGCATAGTAGTTGAGCTACAATACAAGGTACGGTTCCTATGCCATGAGAGATTGCTCTCAGACAAATAACCCACCTAGGTGTGCCTCATAGGAGACTGGATAATTAGAGCAAAATATTTCCTCTATTCCCTCATAATTCAATGAGCAATACTAATAAAAAATGAGAGGAGAGTTCATAGGCTGATTCATTCTTCATCTCTTAGAACAAACTTTTGTGTGCCTAAGAATCACTTGGGGAGCTTGTTAAATATATATATGTTATATATATATAGTATATATTTATATATAAAAATAAATTGAATATATCTTATGTATATATGTGTGTATATATACATATATACATACACACATATATACACACATATATGTATGTGTGTATATGTGTGTGTATGTATGTACGTGTGTGTATGTATGTACGTGTGTGTGTGTGTTTACATGTATCCAGTGAAACAGTCTCTGGAACCAGCAGCTTATGTTTCTAAGCTCTCTCTGTGTTTCTGAAGACAGCTTGGTGTGGAACCTTGCTCTGCAATCGGGGGCAACTCTGGCCTTGGTAGAGGAAACTTCTTCTCAGTCCCTGCCACCCTAGAATCCCAAGAAGGGCAGCCTTCACTTTTTCAGCCTTCTCTTCCCTCCACCGCAAGGAGGTGTGTGGGCAAGAGCTGGCTCCTCTGGGCTGCTTGCACCATACCTGAACATGCCTCATGTCACTGGTTGCATGATACTGTAATTATATATGTTCCTGTCTGTGAGTACCCACCTGAGTGCTGGGAACTCATCTTGTTTGCCTTCACATCCTCAGTGCCAACCCATGACTCAGGTAGAATAAATGCTTATTGGATAAATTTAAATTAATTTATTGTGTTAGTAATCCCTATCTATCACAGCAGCAGTTCTCAAACCTTAGCATGCACAGGATCATTTGGAGGTCATATTAACAGACCATTGGGCCTTCCCCCCAGAGTTTCTGATTCACTAGGACTGAGGAGGGGCTAAGAACTGGCACTTCTAACAAGCTCCCAGGTGACAGCCATACTGCCACTGCTGGTGCAGATCCACAGTTGGGGGACCCCTGCATGAGAGTACCTTATCTTAGCTTTTTTTTTCTTGTCTATAGAATTCTGGGCAGGTTTTGTTTGTAAAAACTTGCCCAGAAAGATTAACAACAGCTTTCAAAATTGCAAATCAGTTTGCCACGGCTTTAAATGTCCAATCACATCAGTCCACAAACTTAGGTATGACAAAAATCTATCTTTGTGATGCCATTGCTGAATTCATTTTATCTCCAAAGGTTCCCAAGGGCTGGAATCCATAGTCCCTGTGGTATCCCAAGAACAGTTTTGACACACAGTTAATTGCCATATAAATGTTTGCTGAGTAGATGAACAAGTGATGCCAGAGTATCTTCTAGCCTTCACGCTTCCTCTGCTTTCAGGGTCATTTTGTGCCCTGCTGTCACTGCTACCCATGGCTCTAGCATGTGTGATTTATGGTATATTCTTTCACCAAGGGTTGGGGGCTGGTTCTCCCTCTTCTCAGCCTGTGCATGACCTTCAGGGAAAGGATGCCAGCTCTGTGCTCTCAAGGATTGTGGTGGAAAATCTAATTCTCCAGCCTTTTCTCTTTGAAAAAAAACTGAAGTACAACTCTTATCAATCAAAAGACTTAGGCTTTTAAATTTACTGATTTGCTTTTGAATTTCATGCATCTTATTTGGAACTCAAAGCCCAAAATTTAACCCTTTATTCTGTCAACTGAAGAATGATAAAGTTCACAAATTTTGAAAGAGTGCTTTATTTCTCATAAAGCAGCCTGCAAAGTGACCATTCTGACAGGCTGGAAAGTGTAGCCTCTGGTCAGAAGCTGAAAACAGACACTTCAAGGGAGGGGCAAATGGAATGGGAATTTAAGTTGAGTGAGGTGGCTGAATATAAGTATTCAATAAGCTATTTAAAAACTCCTCAAATATTTATGAGAGAAGAAACGTGCACATGTGCAAATGAGCTTCATACATGGGCCCCATGTACAAAAAATGGCAGTTTTAGCACGATCACAGGGTAGAGGTTTTGGCACACTGACATCAAAGGGTAAAGCAGAGAACACACAAACCCTTACTGTTCATTCTCCATGGACTGGAACTCTCTTATCAGATTTCTGTGATTGATTGTCCCTTATCAGGCAAAAAGGAGGGATAGCATTAAGCAGTTGTTGATGTCAGTGGTGGGATCTTTTGAAAAAGATGGCTTATGTTTAGCCGTTAGGGAAGGAATCTAATGGTGGTTAGCAAGGACAGGTATATAATGAAGTGTGTCTAACCTCCTATCCTGCCACGGCCAAGAACTCAGTTTTTTTCATGGTTACTCTGGGGTCCTGTTGGCCAAGAGGAGGTCTATTCAGTTGGTTGAAGGGCTTAGGATTTTATTTTTATTTCTCAGTTCATAGCAGGTATTTTTCTGTTCTCGTAAAACAAGGAATCTCAGCCTCACTATCTAGTTTTAATGTTTCAAAGCAACAAAATAAAAGGAATAAAAAATACATCAATTAGTATTTCAAAATAATATCAATGCTTTATTTTTGTTTATATCATATTACATCATCCTCACCATCATGCTAACAAAACAAAATCCCATACAAAATATTTGTTACAGAGTGCAAATGCCTTTTGAAGATATGGTAGCATCAAATGCCTTTTGAAGATATGAAGATGGGTAGCGCTGGAGGCGCCACCCACATTTTGTCCATCTTTAGTGATGGAGCCTGAGGCTTGGAAGGAATTCTTACAAACTCATTCATGGTGCAAGCAGTTCATTTCCACTCAAGGAATTTCTCAAGGGGATTCTGTCAAGATGCTCCCAAATCAGAGCCTGCTCTGTGGCAGCCTGTCACCAGCAACATCATCAGAAATGCAGATTTGCTCTGATGTCAAGAAGAATGAAAACAGGTGTCAGTAGCACTTGCAAAAGAACATACCTCCTGTGGCCATTTCAGTTAATTCAGCCAAGAGAAATTCAGGACACAGACCTGGAAAGTGTGAAGGAACCTGGCAGAATGAATGAGCGTGCTCTGAAATCTGGGCATACTGGTGTTCTTGGCTCCTGCTCATTTTCAGGGTGCCCAAACTGCAGTTTTAAAGAGCAGCAGGCAGCTCTGCAAACACTGAGGTAAGATGTTGAAGGAAGGAAAAGACTGTTTATTGTCTAATCACGTCCCAGGATTATTACTGAGTGCTCTGCAGACATTATCTTATTTAATCATTAAAACAGCTCAAATGCTAACCAGTAATGCAGGGATTCTGCATTTTACAGACAAGGAAACAGATTCTGTAACTTGCCTAAGATTATACAAAGCCAGATTGGAACCCTGGTCTGTAACTTCAAGCCCATGCTCTTTCCATGACAACATGTGTTCTCTTTCAGTGGTCACAGTTTGGTTCAGAGCAAAGAGAGAAAAGTGGCCAAGACTGACAAAGTGGAACAAGGAGACTTGACCCTTTTCAAATGCCACAACTCTGCTGGTCTTGCATTATAATGTGTCTGCTTTACCCCTCCCCGATGCAACTCAATGCAGGATAGAGAAAAAAACAAGGACTGTGTTTCGTGGTGAGCTTCTCTAGGTCAGAGGTGTTGGAAAGGGCAGATTGTTAAAGGAGACACAGACAAAGGGAAGCAGGTAGGCCATCTCTTTTAGAGAGTTTCTAAGACTGGGCTTAGACCACTTCCCCGCCCCAAACCTATCCCCTTAGGGATGCTTACATAGGGATTTTTAACTGAGCGCAAAATTTTTAATTCTCCAGGAATGGGAATGAGAGTACGGTAGGATGTTTGTTTATATGCAGTGGTAGAGGGGAGTATCCTTTGGCACTAATAAAAGCACACCCAAACAAAGCCCATTGGTTTATTTGGAGATACTTGTCCAAGTGAACAGGGACAGTTTGAAAATAAACACTTTTTAAATTTTATTTGGAAAAATGTCCTTCTTCCAGCTCTCTGTAATGTGACCTCAGGTGACCTTTCTGATTTGGGTGAGTTTCACAAAAGATCCATTTGGGAATGGCAACAGCCTTGAAAGCTTGACCGGACTCCGAGAAGCCTGTCTGAGAGCTTCCCAAAACCTTCTTCCCTGATGTTCACCAAACACCCCTAGGTCAACTTGGGAAGGAGAGCCGGGCCTCATTGGTGTGGGGCCACTGATGCTCCTTAGAGGTACTCATCCCCGACTGTGCCCATTTGAACACAACCTCTGCTCCCAGTGTCTTTACTGTTCCTTTGCTCTGCTTTATGTCAGCTTTTCTGTGGCCTTCCATGTTCCCACTTCATTGGATTCAACTCTGTTTAATCTAGTCTAGAGAATTCTCTTTCCAGACACTGCTCGGCACTGCCTCAACCTTACCTGAAGTTCATATTGCTTTGAATTGTTCCTTTTCTTTCCTTTAGGGAGCAGGCATCTTTCTTATCAAGTTTCTTAACAACAAACACAAGAAATCCTGCTACGGCTGTAAACTATCTGTTACCAGTCCGTCTCTTTCGAAATTAAACATGATGAGGTTTATATTCTCTTTTGCAAGTTTTGGTAATTCAATGTGGTAGACACAGAATGGCTTTTGAATCAAATACATTTATTAACCAGATGAGTTTGGGAAAATTCGATAATATTCCTGAGGCCCAACTTCCTCATCTGCAAAATAGGTATATGAATAATTACCTCATATTATTGTGGGAAAGATTAAATGAGATAAGGCATCTATCACACTGCCGGGTTGTCAGGTATATAGGCAAAATAATAAATGATTAATAAGTGCTAGGTCCTTACCTCATCCTCTTCAAAACATTACATATCTTCCAGAAAATACCATGGTTCTTTTTCTAAAACCTGTCTTCACAAACCAACAACTAATACCACATTGCTCTCAAGTGGGATTTGCAAAGCTTGTCTTGCAGAAGAGATACATGCAGGCTCTAAGTTCAGAAAGCATAAATGCTTCCATTTATCCTTCCCTGGGCCTGCATGTCTGCGAAGGACAAGAAAAAGATTTCAATGTCCTGTTCTGTCAATAAGGCTTTTTCTATATAATATTCTATTTTAAAATAACAGTTGCTTGTTTTTAAAATGAGTTTAATCAATGGGGTAAAACCAAAAACCACTTTCACTTTTGCAGTCTTGGATTTCCTCTCCCCACTCCCTGATGACAGTTTAAGGTAGAGCTCATAGTTTTCCTATCACTTCCAGCTATTTTTGAAAACAGTTTTAGTTAGTGCCTAACTGATTTGGGGGTATTAAAAGGTCTGATTCTATCTAGTATCAAAACTTGAACTTCACAGCCAGTTCATAGCTTCTCCCTCTATTCTTCCGCTCTCCACCAACTCACAGTTGGCTCAGAACCCTACAGTAGGGAAGGATTGATGTAAGGACTTTGACCTTTCTCCACTGAACTTTCTGGAGCTTCAGAATTAGGAGAAGGGAGAGAGATTAGAGGAAGGCAGGAAAAAGCCCAGTGTCACTGGTGCTATCCCTGCTAGTGCTGATGGGCTGTTCTGGTCTCCCTTCTGGCAGGCCTACATGTGCTGGTTTTGTCAAGGCATCATTTAGGGTTCTGTGGAGCCCTTCCCCATCCTCACTGCACACCTTCAGGATATTCTCATTCCCTGACATAGACAATGAACTCTTCAGCAGACTCGTAGAGGCCTCTCTCTCTGGTGACCATCTGCAACTGCTATTTCTCTCCATCCTTGAGGACCTCATGCATCTTTCCACAGCAAATGAGGAAGCCCTAGCTCTCTCTCTGCCTTCTGTCAGTGGGTTAAGGGGCTTCTTCAGCTGTCTACCTATCTTCACAATATTCCAGACAGAAATCAGGCATCAGTGTTTATATTCACAGGGGCCCTGGTCTACGGAAAACCCATGCCAACTTCTTGCCATGCTCCACCTCCTCCACTTTAGTGCAGGGCCCACCAGGTGGTGGGCCCCGGAGTATCTGCAGCTCAGTGAACATGGAGCTGGAAGTGAGATGCCAAATATCTCCCCTTGAGACAACCCCAATTGTGGTTAGCATGCCTCTCAGATCCCCAGTGCTTGTCTAGGAGGGTAGGAAATGCCATGCTGGCCCCATTAGGCCAACAGCTTTCCTTCCTTGGTGATCATCTTCTCTTATATAGGCTGACGGTGGCTGGAGGTGAGTGATAGTTTTGATGCCTATTATATCAGACAGGATCTAATATCTTTCAGTAGATCTAGCTTAGACATGTCAGGCACTTCATTTTAGTATGTGGAGGCATCTTTTGCTTATTTTCTCTGCTTTAGGGCTTCAACTAAACTTCCAAGAAAACAGAAAAAAGCTCCATTCAGCATCCTCTTTTAAATTCAAATAATAAGTGACATCATAATTGTTACTGATATGCAATATACAAAATATATTGTATTCATTCTTAGGATACAACTAACATCAGATTTTAAAACAGAACCCAGCTATCTTTCTTGACTCAATCTTTAAAAATTACTACTTTATGAAAACTTGCCTTTAATTTCTTCTTTAACGAATTTAAAGCCTGCTGTATGTGATGCTGGAGAGAGTCACACAGTTCACCAGCGGCTCCAAGGCAACAATGATAGTATTAGGTTGGTGCAAACGTTATCGTAGTTTCAGACCGTAAATTTTAAATCATTGTAACTAAGCTCAAACCGATTTTTATGAATCAAAATAGGAACCATTATAATCAATACTTTTTGCCAAAGAGAAATAAGTTTGCTTATTCCTGTAGCATAAAAATCCCTGCTTTGGGATTGGATGAACTCTTGGAAAGCATTTTCTGCATTCTGCTGGTTGTGGAAGTGTTTTCCCTGCAAAAAGTTGTCGAGATGCTTGAAGAAGTAGTAGTCGGTTGGTGAGAGGTCAGATGAATATGACGGATGAGGCAAAACTTCGTAGCCCAATTTGTTCAACTTTTGAAGCATTGGTTGTGCAAAGCATGGTCAGGAGTTGTGGAGAAGAATTGGGCCCCTTCTGCTGATCAATGCTGGCTGCAAGCGATGCAGTTTTTGGAGCATTTCATCAATTTGCTGAGCATACTTCTCAGATGTAATGGTTTAATAGGGATTCAAAAAACTGTAGTGGATCAGACCTGCAGCAGACCACCAAACAGTGAGCATGACCTTTTTCTGGTGCAATTTTGGCTTTGGGAAGTGCTTTGGAGCTTCTTCTCAATCCAATCAATGAGCCGGTCGTTGCTGGCTGTCATATAAAATCCACTTTTCGTGGCATGTCACAATGCAATAGAGAAATGGTTTGTTGTTGCATAGAATAAAAGAGGATGACACTTCAAAGCAACGATTGTTTTTTATTTTCACTCAGCTCATGAGGCACCCACTTATCAAGCTTTTTCACCTTTCCAATTTGCTTCAAATGCC
Organism: Pan troglodytes; assembly: GCF_028858775.2. Lineage (NCBI taxonomy): Eukaryota > Metazoa > Chordata > Mammalia > Primates > Hominidae > Pan > Pan troglodytes. Next base: position 35,732,836 of record NC_072412.2, read on the forward strand.
AAAGGACCATAGAATGATCGACATTGAGTTCTTTGGCAACTTATCTTGTAGTTGTAAGAGGATCAACTTTGATAATTGCTCTCAACTGGTTGTTAACTTCTGATGGCCAGCCACTGGGCTCCTCATCTTCAAGGCTCTCGTCTCTTTTGCAAAACATCTTGAACCACCTGCACTGTACATTCATTCCTGGGCCAAATGTGTCATTTATGTTGCGAGTTGTCTCCACTGCTTTATGACCCATTTTGAATTCGAATAAGAAAGCCACTTTAATTTGCTTTATGTCTAACATCATTTTCATAGGCTAAATTAAACAAAAAATAAACAGCAAGTTATAAGTCGTTAGCAAAAAACGTAAAATGAGAAATACCCGTTAAAATGACATATAACACAACCACATTTTTTAAAGAATGCATTCCAATATTAAACAGCAAATTCCAACAATACAAAAACCTCAATTACTTTTGTACCAACCTAATAACTCTTTTTATTCAGCACTATGGTCATATCAAGCATACACTAGATACTTGACAGATATCTTTATTTTAAAAAAGCAAGTTGCAAAGTGGGTATTCTCATTCCATTCATTCCATTTCACAGATAAGGAAATGAGACATAGTAGTTAAACAACTGGATCAAGGTCACACAGCTGGTAAACACTGAGCATGGAATTCTACCTGCCTGGCTCTAGTAGTTACAGTTTTCCATGTCCATGATACAGCCCAAACATCTGCTTACAGCTTTGCCTACTTATAAAGTCACATCATAGTAGCTTTTTAAGAGAAGTTTTTCCAAACTGGAGTGCACCTCCACTATTTGAGGGGAAAATGGGCTACTGTGAAGAGAGAAGAGTATTGCAGGGCCAAATAATTCTGAGCAATGGTGAGTTATTAAAGTTAAATACTTTGACTTGGCCAGGCACAGTGGCTTACACCTGTAATCCTGGCACTTTGGGAGGCCGAGGCATGGGGATCACCTGAGGTTGGGAGTTCGAGACCAGCCTGGCCAACACGGTGAAACCCCATCTCTACAAAAAATAAAAACAAAAATAAAATTACCCAGGTGTTGCTGAGAAATGAAACATCAAAAAATAAGATGATTACAAAAACACAGCATAATTAATCTGTTTGCTTTTAAAACATCTGCATCAGGCCAGGGAATTTCTGGTTTAACACATACAGTTACAATGGATAATTTCTTACTGTCTCTCTTCCACAATCCAAAACCATCCCACTTGAAGTCTAATTTTCATAAGATGACTTATGATGATGGTGAGCAAAGGAATTCTCAGTATCAAAAAATCAGATTGTCAACATTTGATTGACAATTTGAAGGAGACTAGAATTCTTTTTGTGTGTGTGTGGGTATCATTTGTTAATTTTTATTGCTGAATAGTATTCCATTATAGGGATATACCACAGTTTGTTTATTTGGTCACTTTTTGGTGGTTGACATCAATGAAATGTTGACATTTAAGCTGTTTCCCTTTTTGGCTATTACAAACAAAGCTGCTATGAACATTCACGTATAAGTCTATGTATGGACATATGCTTCCATTTCTCTTAGGAAATATCTTTGTGTAGAATAGCTGTCCTTTATGATAGGTGTACATTTAACTTTGTAAGAAACTTCCAAACTGCTATCCAAAGTCGTTGTAATTTTGCCTTCCCAATAGTAATCTTTGAGAGTTCTATTTCCTTTCCATTCTCAACAACACTTGGTATAGTTGGTCTTTTTAATTATAAACATTCTAATAGGTGTGAAATATAAGTTCAGGAAGAGATATTCAACATCATTTTTATTTAGAGAAGGAGACTAGAATTCTTTTCGTGAATTAATATATATGGCAAATTAAGGAAGTGTTGTCAACATTACATTTTAAAAAATAAAATGTTTACTTAACAATATTTCCATTTCCTAAAAAAAATAGAATTGTGTATAATATTGTGCCCCTACCAGAGAGAAAGATCCAATAAAGTGATGATATGGAGTGGTCTCAAAGTACGAAAGGACTGGGCATGGTGGCTCATGCCTATAATCCTAGCACTTTTGGGAGTGGGAGGATTGCTTGAGGCCAGGAGTTTGAGACCAGCCCCCTCTCTATTCAATTTTTAGAAAATTAAAATAAAATTTAAAAAATTGCTCACTAACTATGGTCTGAAAAAAATGAATAACAACTGTTATATTTTATATATATAAAACCATAGACATTATTGTAAGCAGATGTTCTCATACATTTAAGTAGTTTATAGAATCGTTAACCCAAACCTCATTAATATTTTAAATTTCTTGAGAATTCATTTTACAACTAATTGATCCTGTCTGGATCTCCGTGTAACCCTGTACTTCAGCAAGTATATCTTAGTGGATATAATCACAAAGCAACTTAATTTTATTATCCCACTATAACTTTAATGTTATTTAGCTGAGGTGGTTCCTCCCTCTTTCTGGATCAAAAGGCTAGCAATCTCCTAACTCTCTGGTTAGTTTCAAAATTACGAAGTCCTACAATTCCGCTAAAGGCCAAGCAAAGTTTCAAATTAGAAATTAGAAAGGTCACCCTTACTTATTAATCAAACCTTCCAGCTTCATTCAAGTCACAACTGTTTCCCCTCCCACCAGATGGAGCATATTCTGGGGAGAAAGGGGTTACAGTGTCTTCTCTCTTTCTAGCTCTTTCAGAGCCCTTGGAGGTTGGAGAGAAGGAAGAAGTTTTCTGTAAAGAGAGTTGTGGCGTGAGTCTTAGTCCGCTGTCAGAGCTGGGAAGTGTTCATCTCTTTGTTGTGAACCAAAAGAAAGGAACTACAGAGGGATCATTTGCAGAGCGTGATATGTGTACCCTGAAATTAGAAGGACCCAGTACACTAGTGACTAACTCCCCTCTGAGAAATCTGGAGGATAAATAATGGGCTGACCAGCTGATACAAATGGTGCTGAGGGAAAGGTGGCTGCCAAAGGAATGAGCCTGGACTTCAAGTTTGTCAGGGAAAAAGAAGCATGAGTGTTTCTCATGATCCACTGGAGATAGTTTTAGATCCTGTATAATGGGGTCACTAGAGAAGGGATGGGACCTGCAGTAGCTACAGCAGAGGCTGGATGCCCAAGTGTAAGGGATGAGCTGGAGCAGTGTTATCACTGGCATTAGGGGCTGTGCAGGTGAAAAATCACTCATGGGGCTGGGGCCTGATAACTCACAAAAGCACTCAGAAAACACACAACACCTCTAAACACCAGCCGGACTTAGAAAACAGAAGGCCAGCTCAATACACGAACAGTCAAAGAAGGAACTTTCCTTCCCTTCTAATCTTCCTTTTTCTGAAAGAAAAAAAAACTACCATGAAGATTCCAATGACAGTAATCTAGGGGTGAACCAGAGCAAAGGCATTTTTCAAAACATCTCCAATGATTCTAACATATATCTGGAGTTTGGTGCCAATGGTTTGGACTAATCTTCAATTATCCATGTCAAAGGACAAGTTGGGAGAATTGCAAGTTCTGGGAAGAACACAGAAAACTGAATTCTATAGACAACCCCAAATCTCATTTTTGTCAATGGCTTCAGACTTTTTATATTTTAACTAGGTGATAATACCAAAATTGACTGTCTTGATTTCCTATCTTTATTTCTGTCACTCATGATAAGATGGAGGTGCTAATTAACAGTGAAATGGCCTGAAGACAGACAAAAGGCAAGAGAAAAAGAGGGAAAGGAGTGTGTGGATCCAGAAATTAGTTCTTTGTCCTTGTAATTGCAGGGTTAACAGGCATATGGTGCTGTGTGCCAGAACCCAGTAAGAGAATTCTACAAATAACACATTTCTTCTCACAACCACTCTGTGAGGCAGGTTATTATCCCCATTTTACAGATGAGAAAACTGTGGCACGAAGATGATGTTAACCTGCCCAAAGTCATAAAGCTAGCCAGCAGTGAAGCCGGAATGGTACCCAGATTATCTGACTCCAGTCTGGTTTTTTTTTTTTTGAGATGAAGTCTCACTCTTGGCCCCCAGGCTGGAGTGCAATGGTGTGATCTCGGCTCACTGCAACCTCCGCCTCCCAGGTTCAAGCGATTCTCCTGCTTCAGCCTCCCAAGTAGCTGAGATTACAGGAGACTGCCACCACGCCCGGCTAATTTTTGTATTTTTAGTAGAGATGGGGTTTCACCATATTGGCCAGGCTGGTCTCGAACTCCTGACCTCAGGTGATCCACCCGCCTCAGCCTCCCAAAGTGCTGGGATTACAGGCTTGAGCCACTGCACCCAGCCTCAGAGTCCTTTTTTAATCAATACACATGTATGCTAATAAGCTCATGAGCAAAACGTGTGAGTATATTAAATAGAAAAAAAATCGGAAGAACTCTGTAGTAATCCTTCAGAAAGTCTAAGAAGCATATTTTTGAATGGATCCTGAATGCTTTTTTTTTTTCCTGGTTATACTGCTGACTCACAATGTGGAATTGAGAGAGCCAAGTGTAAAGGGGTCCCCACTGAAATTCCAACCACCTGCGCACTGGGAGGAGTGTGCACTGGGGTGAAGCCACAGAAGTTCACGCCGTTTGCAGTGGGGAGGAGCCCGGCCCCTCCTCTTCCTGGGTGGAACCTGGGATTCAGTCTGGGAGGCAGGAAGCCCACTAGAGCAGGACTCTCACTCTGCTGAGGGTCCCTGTTTCCCTTTTTTCCTTTTTGCCCAATAAATCCCATTTTTCTCACCCTTCAAAGTGTCTGCGAGCCTAATATTTCATGGCCATGTGACAAGGACCCCATCTTTAGCTGAACTAAGGAGAAATCCCTTCAACAGAATCAGTTTCTGAGCTAACACTTTAAAGAAATGATTATTTGCAAATTCAAAGCTAGTTTATTATTAAATATTTTGGTACCTGAAAGGTAATACAATTTACCTTGAAACTAAATCCCTGAGTGAAGTGATTGATAGATTATTGCTACTATTCTAAGAATATCTGCTTAAATAAACAGATTCTACAGAACCTCTTTCCACACTCACCACTTGTACAGTTTTCCTGAATAACACAATTTCTATCTTGCTTCCCCATTTGTATTCATTTCACCTATCAGGTAAGAGAGCCTTGATTCAATCAGGGTTTTATTAAGCCCTCGTCATGTACTTAATTCTATATCTCTTTCAAAATGTCATAATCTATCGTCTCATCGTGAGCTGCCTCTAGTCAGTTTATTAGTGTCCTACGTGTTCATGATGTGCTTTGCTTTCCACCATGCTAATTAAATTACTTGTTGGATAAATTATTGCAGAATGTTCCGGATGATGGCGATCAGACAAATGTCAGGGTGCCCATTAATATTTCCTAAACACTTGCAGGAAGGAAAACATTGCTATTTTGCTCTAGTCCTCTCCCTCTGTCTCTGAAGACTGGCATACATCAGCATTGCTACAAGATACCCTGAGCTGACCCTAGGCCAGTGGATCTCAACTTTGGCTGCACATTGGAATCACCTGGAAAGCTTTAAAAAAATACTACTGCCAGGGTTCCAGCCCCCAGAGATTCTGATATCATTGTTCCAAGGGATTTGGGGGTGATTCTAGAGTGTAGCTTGGGTTAGGAATCCATTGCTCAAGAGCTAGCAAACCCATAGGGAAAAGCAACAAATGAGACTACGTATATTTTCCAAAGTCACTCACAGTTTCTTTTTATTTCTTTTGAAATAGGTATTACATTAGTATTTTACTTGTATGTAGTTCCCTTGGATAATTGTACTATGTGCTTGTAAAATGTCTCAGCTTTTCACCTGGGTCATGGAGATGTCATGTAAACCAATAATTCTTTGGAATTAGCCTGTGTATAAAGGAGCATTGATTTTTACTGGCAAATTTCCCTCACGGTCCACTGGCTCTAAAGTCAGAGAAGCACATGTAGAAGTAGACAGGTTATAGTGAGTGTTCTTACAGTGATGTAAAGTTACACACCTGTTTTTTTGTTTTGTTTTGTTTTGTTTTGTTTTTTGACGGAATCTCGCTCTGTCACCAGGCTGGAGTGCAATGGCATGATCTCGGCTCACTGCAAACTTCGACTCCCTGGTTCAAGCGATTCTCCTGCCTCAGCCTCCCGAGTAGCTGAGACTACAGCCATTCACCACCACGCCCAGCTAATTTTTGTATTTTTAGTAGAGATAGGGCTTCACCATGTTGGCCAGAATGGTCTCGATCTGACCTTGTGATCTGCCCCCCTCCAGCCTCCCAAAGTGCTGGGATTACAGGCATAAGCCACCGCGCCCAGCCCATACCTGGATTTTTTAATAGCACATGTCCATTTTCCAGTAAATAACCGATTCCACAGATTTTGAGGGGCAAAAACACAATGCCTTTCCCTAAAATAATGACTAAAAGACATGCACATCTTTTTTCTGTGGTTTCCATAACCCATCTTGAAAGAACAAGAAACATATCCAGGGGAAATGGCAGGGTACCCAGGAAGGTGTTACTGTCATTGAGCAAAAAATTATCTCACATTCAAACACTGATTACCCACCCCTTGATAGGGGGTGACCATAAGCTAAGAATATAGTCCACCTGTGCCTCCATTTTCTCATCTGCAGGATGGGGATAGTAGTAGACCCTGTCTAATGGGCTGATGTGAGGATTATCATGTAAAGTTCTTAAAACAGGCCTGGACACATGGTAAGCCCTCAATAAATATTAGTTGAAATACTATTTTTTTTCAAGGCCCTAGAATTGGAAATCATCAATTTCACCCAACAATTTAGCTGTCTCTTCTAAGAGTTTAAGAAAGGTGACATAATTGGCCCTTGGGGACACACAGGGCAGGAGACTCAAGGACCCCAGCAGCAGCCCTCGTTTCCTACTATTATTTGATGGTATCAAAGGGGCATCATCTCCACCTACTGGTCCCAGTCCATTGTCTAAAATTCATTTTCCTCATTAGTCAGAAGCACCACAAAAGCAGAAATAATATATGTTTTATTCACAGATATGCACCCAGTTATCATCCCAGGTTCTGGCACCCAGGAAGTGAGCAATAAAGTGTCAATTAATCCAGAAGCCCGAGTGGGGTAATATATCAGCTATTAACATTTTAGTCTAATTAGACCACCCAATTGAGTCCTGGTGTCAGAGGCATTTGAACCAGAGCAACTCCATCTTGAATAGGAGCTGGGTAAAATGAGGCTGAGACCTACTGGGCTGCATTCCCAGATGGTCAAGGCATTCTAAGTCAAAGAATGAGATAAGAGGTCAGCACAAAATGCAGGTCATAAAGACCTTGCTGATAAAACAGGTGGCAGTTAAGAAGCCAGCTAAAACCCACCAAAACCAAGATGGCCACAAGAGTGACCTCTCATTGTCCTCACTGCTCTACTCCCACCAGCACCATGACGGTTTACAGATGCCATGGCAACATCAGGAAGTTACTCTATGTGGTCTAAAAAGGGGAGGCATGGATTATCCACCCCTCATTTAGCATACAATGAAGAAATAACCATAAAAATGGGCAACCAGCAGCCCTTGGGGCTGCTCTATGGAGTAAGCATTCTTTTATGCCTTTTTTTTTTTTCTTAATAAACTTGCTTTCACCTTACTCTATTGACTTGCCCCGAATTCTTTCTTGCACGAGACCTGAGAACCCTCTCATGGGGTCTGGATCTGGATCCCTTTCCTGTAACACTGTCACCTAGTAGTTCTCAGGTTTACACAGAGAATGAATAAATTGTGAGAGGAGACGGGAAAGCTTGAGGCAAGAATAGGCTTGGAGGTTATGTCCTGCCCATTGGGAAGGCAGCTTTCCAGAGAAGCCAAAGGGCAGCAGGAGGTTATGGGAAGCAGGGTACCAGGAAGCAGCCAAAGGAGCAGAGACCCAGTCACATGGCTGTACATGCACAGAAGAGGAAGGAAACCAAGGCAAGAGAGCCCAGGGAGAAGCACAGTGGAGAAGAATGGGGAGGAGATCAGAGTTCTCAGCTGTGGAGAAGCTGAAAGTGATGACAGCAGAAAGCAAAAGTAGAGTACACCATCAATTAACCTCAAATTTTGCTAAGAGGGTCTACTGGGCCTTTCATATGTAGAGACGAGCTTTTGACCAGTGGTTCTCAAAGTGTGGTTCCCTGTCCAGCGGCATGAGCATTACCTGGAAACTTGTTTGAAAGGCTAATTCTTGGGCCCCATGCCACACCCAATGGATCAGAAATTCTGAGGATGGAGCCCAGCAAAATGTTTTAACAAACACTCCAGGTGATTCTGATACAGACTACAGTTAGATCTGAGAACCACAGATCTAGGTTAAATGATACTCAAAAGCACTGACAAAAGGTAATCTGCATCCTAGTGAATGCGATGTGGTGAGAAAGGTTACTACTTAAATCTTTACAACAACCGTGGAAGGTAGGCCGAGAAGATATCTACCAACAACTCTATTTTATGTATGAAGAAACAGGCACAGTTCAATAATGGAGTTATCCAAGGCCACGTATCATTGCATGGTAGAACAGTAGGGCTCATGTCTCCTGATTCAGTGCAAGACAGCATTTCCTACCAACCTCCTCTGATAAATCCACTTCTACAAATCACAAGTGGTAGTCTCTGAGGTGTCATTCTTTTTATAGTTTTGAGTGGATCAAACCCTTCATATATACCAATTATCGATCAATTCATTAGTTTTTCAAATGAAAACTCCTATTTGGTCATGACTCCATGATCAAAACAGTAATTAATATTTAGAGCACAGGTTCATTAAAATTAATTTAGGACTTAATGTTTGGAGTTGAGAATCAGATGCAGAAAAATGTGAATGCATCTTTAGAACACTGTGAACAAAATCAATGCACAAAAATTTAGCAAACCAAAAGTAGTATTGAAGCTCTGAAGTGAATTTTGAGAAAGAAGAGCGCAACAGCTTAAGATATTTAGCCAGCACATCAAGGAGATGCATTTAAGTTCATTCTTTCTCTACCACGAATATCCTCGGGTTTTTGTTTTCTGAGAAAATCTCCGCCTCCATCAGCCTACTCCAGGAAGTCTACGGTATGCAAGAGATGACTGTGAACCCTGGGGAAATAAACGTTTGAGGAAGCTAAACATTGTCTTGAAAACTGGGAAGAGTGAAGAAAAGTCTGGGTTAGCATAACAAGAAAGCAACTCCCTAACTGTCAGCAAAACCTTCCTAATCAACACCTCTATGGCATTTTGAGTCTGCTGGCTACATTCATTCAGACAACGCAATAAACTGTAAAGTGCTCAGAATTTTTGTTGAGATTAAATGTGCAACCCCTAAATCTCTGCTGCTATTGTCTTACTGACTAGCTGATTTACTTAACGTAGAATATGGCATCTATTTTTACATATGTCATCTATCATATACTTTAAGGAGTTGGTTCTCAACCTTCGCTGCTCATTTGAATCCACTGGGGAGCGTTTAACAATCCAATGCCCAGGCTGCACCCCAGGCTAGTTAAATCAGAGTTTCTGATGACGGTTCCCAGGCATTAGTATTTTATTTTTTCCCCACCCATCTTAGGTTCATTCTCTGGCTGAGGCCTTGTAAAATTAGACTAACAAAAGGCAGATAAACAAAAGAAAAGCATACAATTTTATTAGCATGTGCATCATGCAATCATCTATGCACACGGGACACTCAGAGATGAGTAACTCAAAGGGATCATTAGAACTTGGGGTCTACATACCCAGCTTAGTAGGGGAAAGGGAAGAGAGAAAAGGGCACATGTGGAAAAGCAAATAGTTTTTGGAAAGATAAATGGCCCTTAGGAGAATAGATGGAACATATGATAGTCTTGTGATGACATTTGCTTGAGTGTAGTGCCAAGAAGAGAAAATAAGAGTTACTCCCTGGGAAGGCACTTAGGAAAATTGAGCTCTTTTGGGAGGCTCTGCTTTTAGGTAGATAAGGAATTTCAGAAACTCAGATCTCTTCAGCTCAAAATAATCCTTATGCCAAAGTGACATATTTTGGGGTGGCATATCCTGATTCCCTTCAAGTCCAATGCACAGCCATAGAAAAGAGCCACTGCTCAAAAAAGACATTTATTTTATTTATCTCTCACACAATTACAAAAGAGAAATAAGAAAGGAATAGAATTTAATCTAGAAAAAAGAAATTAACAAGAGAAAAGCATAACAAATTTATTTAACCAAAGTTTTACATAACATGGGAGCCTCCAAAAATGAAGACCCTCAAACCAGGCAAATCCATATTTTAATGCTTAGGTTGGAAGAAGAATGGACAGTGATATAGAAGTATAATTTGATGCAAAGAATATGATCTAATGGTAATAAACTGCGGGGGAGCTTAGCAAAGCCTGTTTGTTCAGATTCTTCTTGTCCTCCAGACAATTCCTTTATCAACAGTTTTCAAATAGAAAGGAGTGTAAGGTCAAAGCGACCGCTTCTGCAGTTTTCTCAGTTACCAAGGTGCCATATTTGGGGGATTGTGTTCTGAGCACTGACATATTTATTCAATTAACTTCCACTAAGTGTCTATTAAATGCCAAGGTCTGGGGAATAAAACACCGAGGGCTCTACCAGTTAAAGAAGTTAAATTTAACGCAGGCATTTACCACTGTTTCCTCTTTAATTCCCATTAAAATGATAGCTAAAATCATCAACCACAAGGGCAAAGAAACTGGTGCTAAGCAGCAGTCAACAAAATGTGAAGCTAAAAAGCCAGTGGAGGAGGGGAGGCTGAGATTTTAGACCAGAGACAGCTGACATCTATGCCAGCAGAAGGGGAAACCAAGAAACAATGTGATTTGCAACACAGAACCCCAGAAAGATTCAGGATCCACAGCAGCAGTGACTGCTAAAAGGAGGGATAAGCACAAAGCTGAAAACAGAAAGCTGGGTTAAAAAGTGTTTAAGAAGCAGCCAGGAAAAGAATAGGGGTTTGCTCTCTGAGGAGGGTAAACCAGAAGTATTCTGGGCTGGGGAACACAGAGCACAGCTGATAGTGGTGGATAGGGTTACTACTGTGTGAAGACAAATTAGGGGAAAGTCTACTGAATGGTGAGAACTCCTCCCAGCTCCCATTTTCCCCAGGACTCCTATACTACTAGGAGTCAGGTCTGTGCTCCCCAAGAAGAAGAATGGAAGATATTAGCAGGGTGGGAATCAGATCAGCCCAAAGAAGAATTGGGGTGTCCCAGTGAAACAGGCCAGCCAGACCTGGCCTGTTATTATTTGGCTGGGCTGTAGCTGCAAAGCCCAACAGGCAGCAAGCACTGACCTTGCATAAGGAACTTCCAATCAGCAACTGGATAATTTTATTTTTAAATGTGACTAGACACCCCAGGATCACTGGATATCTGTTTAAGGTAAACCAGTAGGGAGGGGAAGGGTACTCAGAAGAAATAGGGGCAATGGAAGAAGGAAATGTAAAATGAAAACCTGTCATGGATATCCTCAGGGATATAATAGATTGCATCAATGAAATAAAAATAGAAAGGAACATTCAGACAACTAAAAATTAAAATTAAAAATAAAAAGAGAACTCTTAAAAATTAAAAAATTGATACTAGAGATGAAAAGATGACAAATAGAGATGTAAACAAAATTTTAAAACTCTCCAAGAAATACAACAAAATTAAAAAAGAAAACTAGAAATGAAAAAATAAAAACAAAAACTAGAGCCCAGCCAAATAATAAAAATTCCAGAAGAGAAGAACAGGAAGAATAAAGACAAATTCAAAAAAATTTCCCACAAGAAGAATACACATTTCTGAATTATTTAGCACCCATAATGGATTAAGATAAAGCCAAACCAAGACACAGCATTGTGAAATTTCAGAATCCTGAAAAAACAAACAAACAAACAAACAAACAAACACCAACACCTTCCAGAAAAGAAAAAGAACACAAAACATGCCAAGACTGGGAATCATACCCATATCAGACTTTTCAACAGCAACACTGGGAGCTAGAAGACAGTGGTGCATGCCTCCAAAAATTAAGGAGAAAATATTTACATCCAGAATTCTATACCCTACAAAATTTTAATCAAATGATGGTTTCAGGCTGGACGCAGTGGCTCACGCCTGTAATCCCAGCACTTTGGGAGGCCAAGACGGGTGGATCACGAGGTCAGGAGATCGAGACCATCCTGGCTTTTTTGTAGTTTTGTAAAAATACAAAAAAATTAGCCAGGCATGGTGGTGGGCGCCTGTAGTCCCAGCTACTCGGGAGGCTGAGGCAGGAGAATGGCGTGAACCTGGGAGGAGGAGCTTGCAGTGAGCCGAGATCGTGCCACTGCACTCCAGCCTGGGTGACAGAGCAAGACTCCATCTCAAAAATAAATAAATAAATATAAATAAATAAATAAAATAAAATAAAATAAATGATGGTTTCAAATCTTTTTTTTTTTTTTTTTTTTTGAGACAGGGTCTCACTGTGTCACCCAGGCTGGAGTGCAGTGGCATGATCATGGCTCACTGCAACCTCGAACTCCTAGGCTCAAGCCATCCTCCCACCTCAGCCTCCCAAGTAGCTGGGACTACAGGTGGACACAACCACATCCAGCTAATGTTTGTATTTTTTGTAGAGATAGCATTTCACCATGTTGCCCAGGCTGGTCTTGAACTCCTGGGCTCAAGCAATCCACCTGCCTCGGTCTCCCAAAGTGCTGGGATTACAGGTGTGAGCCACTGTGCCCGGCCTCTTTCACATCTTTTATTATCATGTGTTCTTTTTCAGGAAACAATTGAAGAACACAGTCCTTCAAAATGATGGAATAGACCAACAAAAAGAAGGAGCCATGGAAAAGAACACAGTCTCCAGGAAATAGCATCCAACAGGCACAGATAATCTCCAGGATGGTTGTAAGGGGAGGGTCCTAGTAGGAAACCTGTACAGACTGGTGTAGAATGATAGAAGGCATGTCTTTAGGAAGACAAAACCAAAAAAAATATGACATAACTATTTGAGGAGGATGAAGGCAGTATAAGTAGGGAGAGGGGAGCTCAAAGAACTAAAGCCACACCTCCAAGAGAGAAAATCTAAAACCTAAAATCTAAAAATCAAGAAATAGAAATGTAGGCATATTATATAGAGATTTGAAAGTAACTACAAAATAGAAACAGTGAAAGGTTGAAGGTGGTTGGCTGCTGGGATGGAAGGAGATGGAAAGGATGGTGGGGGGAAGACAGTAATGAACAGGTAATAGAGGATAGGGGCCTGGGAACTTTTTTTTCATAATAAGCATTGAAGAAATATTTGACTTTGAAAGGTATGTACATGTAAAACTTTGATAAAACATGACATTAAATGTTTTAAATGATACAGTGAATGCCCTCAAATGAAATCCAGATAACTTGGAGAGAAACATATTGATGCAGTGTGATAAGTGATATGAGAGAGGCATGTACATGGACTTATGGATGGAAGCCCAGTGCAAAAGTCTAAACATGAGTCAGGAGTCCCAGAGATCAGTTCCTAAAGGAAATGATACTGAGTTTTGAAGGATGAGTAGGAGTTAGCTTGATTCAAAGGTGGGAAAGACAATCTCCAGCAATGATATGTCAAGTGTAAAATCACGAAGAAAGAGAACCAGCAAGGCATGTTTGTGCAGCTTACAAAGATACACACAAGTGGAGAAATAGCAGATGAGGCTATAGAGAGGTCAGATCATTAAGGCCATGTGAGTTGAGCTAAGGCCTCATATTCAATGATGGATTGGTTCTAAGCAGAGGATGATGTGAGTAGAATGAACTGATGAGACCTGGAGAGAGAGAGAGAGTAAAGCCAATCTGGAGACTATTGCAGTATGTCCTCCAAGAAGTAGGACTAATGTGTGGGAGTTGTAAGGCAGATAATGAATTGCAGTTATTGAAGGACAAGGTGGAGGGCTGAAAATAGAGAAGAGACAGTGACAGCTCCTGGGCAGCTTCTGATGAGGGTGACTGAGGGAAAAGGTGACATTCAAGACAAGGAATCTAGGAGGAGAAACAGATTGGGAGGGAATACAATCCAAACACATTGACTTTGAGTTGCCCATAGGATGTTCAAGTAGAGATGCTCAATAGGCAGTTTGGCACCTGTGTTTGTGGTTCAGTGGAGGGATGTGCTAAATTCACCGTCACACAGGTGGCAGCCAAAAGTATTCACATGAGAGAAGTCACTCAGAGGAAGAGGACAGAGTAAGAAAAAAAGGAGGCCAATGATGGATTCATGGGCAATTGCTATGGTTTGAATGTTTTCATCCCCTTCAAAATAATTCATATTGAATCTTCATTCCCAATGCAACAGTATTAAGAGGTGGGGCCTTTAAGAGGTGATTATGCCAGGAGGGGTCCTCCCTCATGAATGGAATTAAGACCCTTATAAAGAGGCTTCATGCTGCCTTCAGTCAGCTTGCCTTCTGCCCTGTGAAGACACACCATGTGTACTCTCAGCGAGGTGCAGCTTGTCTTGGATGGTGCCATCTTGGAAAACAGCAGCCCTCACCAGACAACCGAACCTGCTGGCATCTTGATCTTGGACTTCTCAGCTTCCAAAACTCTGAGAAAATACATTTCTGTTCTTTATAAGTTACCCAGTCCCTGGTGTTTTGTTACAGCAGCACAAAACGGACTAAGACAGGAATACTGTCTTCTAGTCAGTAGGTAAAGAAAAAGGAGTCACAGAAAGCTAATGCATGATTCATATTTATTCAAATCCACGAATCCCTCAAGAGATTGGGATTTCATTGCCCTAAATACCTTTCTTCTATTCTTCAGAATCCATAGTTTCCCTGAGCTCAAGCCATTTAGGAAAAGAAAATGAAAGCAACCTCTTTTCCCTTTGGACTATAAAATATATAGAATGAAAAAAAGTAAAAAATGACTCCTGTGTATATGGGTAACTGAATAGATTATGAGCACAGGTAGTCCAAGAAGACTTGCATGATGAGCACAGAAAGTTCAAGAAGAAGAGTGATTTGGTAAGAAGATTAAGTTCCATTTTTGGCAAAAACTGGCAGTGGTTAAGGTCAGGACTACAAAGAAAGCTTATTATCTTCATCATACCATGAACATGACCTGTGCAGATCACAGCACATATTCTCCTATGGAATTATGCAGTATAGCATAGCAATCTTTGATTTTAGCATTTAAAAAGAAATCAACTTGAAGCTATCTTTTCTTACTTTAATGTCAAGTGCCCCATATGTGACAAGTGAACTCAGTCTTCCCATTTTGAGAAAACTTTAAATTCCCTGCTGACAGGTAGTGACGCAGTTAATCATACCAACACATACAAGTGGTCTAATTGGGCTTGTTGCCTTTTAAAACAATTCTAAAAGTTTTTACTAAAATATCAGGTTGAATAGCTGACCTAAGTCAAGTGGGCACTACTTGGCCTTTGATCCACCCATTGGACACTTCTCCCTTGGAGAGTATAATTAGACTGACAGATGTTTTAGCAAATCTGCTCCTACCTCAGACATCTCTTTTCCTTCCTTTGTAGCAGTGGTTTCATGAAGGTGCATGGGAGGAAAGAAAATAAGAGAAGAACTGAAGGGCGTAAAAAAAGATCATGAAACTATCCAATATTCCTTGGCATTTATCAGAATAATCAGAAACAATCAACAAACATAAACTAAATATGATGGCTTGTGTTATCAGTAAGGAAAGACATCCAACATCCTCTACCCTAGTGTTAGATGGTACATTACTTTTCCAGTGAGACATTAAACCAACAGCCTCAAGAAAAAGAATGAGGAACTCTGTATTTTAGACTAACTTTAGCCAGCATATAATATAACCCTAGGCAAATCATTTTTCCTCGCTCAGAAACCAGAGTTCTAAAATAAAGATTATAATAAAATTGACCCTGTTCATAGTAAGGTTGTTAGGATTAACTTAGAAATAATTACACAATTACTTGGCAAATATTGTATTAGATCAGAATACATAACTCCAGGCAACATATCTTTGCAGTGGAAATAAAGTTTGATATCTCTAGGACTGTTCATCATTGTCATAAAGAGAATGGAATACAAATAAGATAGCAAATATGAAAGATATCCTTAATGAGTTCATTTGTATTAATGGATTACATTGTTCAAATCACCACACAAATCAACAAAACTTCAGTTGAATGTACCAGGTCACATGCCAAATTCAGACAGAATTTTTGAAAATATATTTTATGCTTTTCACCAAATAAATTAATGTCCATATTAGAAATTCAGGTATAGAATACTGTATCAGACAGAATACCAACAGAAAACAGAATCCAACTCAAGTGGTTCAAGGAATGTTCATAAAATGTGGACGGGGATAAGGAACTGATAAAAGATGTTAAAGTCCCTAGAAACTAACTACAAAAAAAAAAGGAGTTACCACCCTTGGCCTGAAGGGGAGGTAATACATTTTAGAAACTCATTGAGAATGGAAGCCATGGAATAGAGCCTGCAGGAGGAAGTGTAGTTGAGGGATATGAATTTTGTCACATAACTCAGCTCAAAGCAGAGAAGACAAAGCCCCAAACCACAAAGCTCTCCCACCTTGTATTAGGCCGTTCTCGCATTGCAATAAATACCTGAGACTGAGTATTTATAAAGAAAAGAGGTTTAATCGGTTCATGGCTCTACAGGCTACACAGGAAGCATGATGCTGGCATCTGCTCAGCTTCTGGGAAGATCTCAGGAAACTTACAATCATGGCAGAAGGTGAAGGGGGAGCACACACAACACATGGTCAGAGTAGGAGCAAGAGAGAAGGGGGAGGTGCCATGCACTTTTAAACAAGTGGATCTCATGAGAACTCACTATAGCAGTGACAGCACCAAGGGGAGATGGTATTAAACCATAAAAAACCACTCCCATAATCCAATCACTTCCCACCAGGCCCCACCTCCAACACTGGAAATTACAATTCGACATGAGATTTGGTGGAGACACAGATCCAAACCATATCATTCTGCCCCTGGCCCTCCAAACCTCATGTTTCTCACATTGCAAAATACAATCATGCCTTCCCAATAGTCCCACAAAGTCTTAACTTATTCCAGTATTAACTCAAAAGTTCAAAGTCTTATCTGAAACAAGGCAAGTCCCTTCTACCTACGAGCCTGTAAAATCAAAAACAAATTAGTTATTCCCAAGATACAATGGAGGTATGGGTATTAAGTAAATACTGCCATTCCAAAAGGGAGAAATTGGCCAAAACAAAGGGGCTACAGGCCCCATGCAAGTCTAAAACCTAGCAGGACAGTTACTAAAACTTAAAGCTTCAAAAATAACCTCCTTTAACTCCATGTCTCACATCCAGGACACACTGGTGCGAGGAGTGGGCTTCCAAAGCCTTGGGCAGTTCCACCTTGTGGCTTTGCAGAGTTTAGCCTCCATGGCTGCTGTCATGAGCTGGGGTTGAGTGCTTGGGGCTTTTCCAAGCACAGGGTGCAAGCTGTCAGTGGATCTACCATTCTGGGGTCTGGAGTACAGTAGCTCTCTTCTCACAGTTCCACTAGGCAATGCCCCAATGGGGCCTCTGTGTGGGGGCTCTAAACCCAGTTTTCCTTTCTGCACTGCCCTCATAGAAGTTCTCCATGAGGACTCCACCCCTGCAGCAGCTTCTGCCTGGACATCCAGGCTTTTCCATACATCTTCTGAAATCTAGGCAGAGGCTCTCAAGCCTCAACTCTTACATTTTGTGCACTTGCAGGCTTAACACCACATGGAAGCCATCAAGGCTTATGGCTTGCACCCTCTGAAGCAGCGGCTCAAGCTGTACCTGAACCCCTTTGAGCCATGGCTGGAGCTGGAGCAGCTGGGATGCAGGGAACAATGTCCTGAGGCTGCACAGGGCAGTGAGGCCCTGGACCTGGCACACAAAATCATTCTGTCCTCCTAAGCCTTCAGACTTGTAATGGGAGGTGTTGCCATGAAGGTCTCTGAAATGCCTTCAGTCTATATGAGCATAGACTGTTAGAAGCAGCAAGGCTACATTTTGAATGCTTTGCTGCTTAGATATTTCTCCCACCAGATACCCTGAATCATCATTTTCAAGTTCAAAGTTCAACAGATCCCTAGAGAAGGGGCACAATGCAGCCAAGTTCTTTGCTAAGGTGTAACCAAAGTGACTTTGCTCCGGTTCCCAATAAGTTCCTCATTTGCATCTGAGACCTCCTCAGCCTGGACTTTACTGTCCATATCACTATCATCATTTTAGTCATAGATATTCAATCAGTCTCTAGGAAGTTCCACACTTTCCCTCATCTTCCTTTCCTTCTGAGTTCCCCACACTCCTCCAACCTCTGTCTATTACCCAGTTTCAAAGCTACTTCCACATTTTCATGTATATTTATAGCAACACCCCACTCCTCGGTACCAATTTTCTGTATTAGTCCATTTTTGCTTGCTAGAAATACCTATGGCTGTGTAATTCATAAAGAAAAGAGGTTTAGGCCAGGCACAGTAGCTCAAACCTGTAATCCAAGCACTTTGGGATGCCGAGGCAGGCGGATCACTGAGGTCAGGAGTTTGACCAGCCTAGCCAACATAGCGAAACCCCGTCTCTACTAAAAATACAAGAATTAACCAGGCATGGTGGCAGGAGCCTGTAATCTCAGCTACTCAGGAGGCTGAGGCAGGAGAATTTCTTGAACCCAGGAGGTGGAGGTTGCAGTGAGCCGAGATCGTGCCACTGCACTCAAGACTTGGCAACAGAGCAAGACTCCATTTCAAAAAAAAAAGAAAAAGAAAAATAATAAAGAAAAGAGGTTTAATTGGCTCGTGATTTCACAGTCTGTACAGGAAGCATGATACTGGCATCTGCTCAGCTTCTGGAGAGGCATCAGGATACTTACAGTCATGGTGGAAGGTGCAGGGGGAACACACACATCACATGGCCAAAGCAGGAGCTAGAAAGAGGGAGGGAGGTGCCACAGAGTTTTAAACAACCAGATCTCACAAGAACTCACTATTGATGACAGCACCAAGGAGGATGGTGGTAAGCCATGAGAAACCACCTCCATGATCCAATCAACTTCCACCTCAGCCCCACCTCTAACATTGTGAATTGCAATTTGACATGAGATTTGGTGGAGACACAGATCCAAACCATGTCACATCATTTATCTTTTTTTTTTTTGAGACCGAGTCCCATATCACATCATTTATTTATTTATTTATTTTTTTATGTTTGAGACCGAGTCTCACTCTGTCGCCCAGGCTGGAGTGCAGTGGCGCAGTCTCAGCTCACTGCAACCTCCGCCTCCCGAGTTCAAGCGATTCTCTTGCCTCAGCCTCCTGAGTAGGTGGGACTAATTGCCTCAACCTCCTGAGTAGGTGGGACTACAGGCACATGCCACCATGCCCGGCTAATTTTTTGTATTTTTAGTACAGGCGGGGATTCACCGTGTTAGCCAGGATGGTCTCAATCTCCTGACCTCGTGATCCACCTGCCTCGGCCTCCCAAAGTGCTGAGATTACAGGCGTGAGCCACCATGCCTGGCCCCACATCATTTATCTTATTCACATTTTATTCAATATTTCTATTTTATTATAAAACCTCTGCTTATTCAGATCTCTAAATACTAGTGCCACTGCCTTTGCATGGCAATCAGTAGATTACAGTCTTACACAGTTGGTGCACAGTTCAGTATGTTCACGAACTAAATACAAATTCAAGATAACAGCATAATTGGGCTAATTTTGAGAAGCAAATATATTAGTATTAAACATCAGTACTAAGCCCTAGTCATTGCATTAAGGAATACAAAATCGCTATTTCTTAGGAAGACAAAGTCTTGGGTTCAGATATTAGCTATTACACTCCTTAACCTCCAATTTTCTGCTGGTGCTTCCCATTGGTTTAGTTTAACCCAAACAGAAGCCAGGGGGTGATGAGATGCAGCTCATAGGGTCAGCCTTCTAAAACACAGAGAAGAATTCAGGAGGGCACAGATCAGATCTGAGGGGTGGAAAATGGAGAGTAACCAGCATAAATATAATCCCCAGAATTTTGAATACACCCTACCAACCCAGCTTTAAAAATAAAATGTATGTGCTCCTTTTAACTTATTCAGGAATCACTGAAATATCTTACTCTACATTATTCTTACGGTGATCCCAATGGGCAAGAAATTCAATATGAACCTGGGGTTTGATTATTATGCATTTGACTGCAAGTAACAGAAACCCTATTCCAGTTTAAATAAGTAGCGTTCACCCATGAGAATCTTGGACATAGTGGGTTGCTGGCATTGCCAGCAGCTCAAAGACATCAAGGCCAGAGTTTGCTATGCTCTGGGCTGTTACCTGATGCACTTCACCTCAAGGTCACAAGATAGCTGCTGCAGCTCCAGAAGAACATGCCTTTAGGGAAACAGGAAGCTAGAAAAGGGATAAACAGTGCCAGCTGCATCTGTCTCTTTTTATCAGGAAAGCCTCAAAACCTGGGACAAATTCCGTCTTTATTTCATTGGCTACAACTGCAACACACTCCTAACTGCAAAAGAGGCTTCATAAGCAAGTATTTAGGGGAATGTTCCTGCCCTTGATAAAAATCTGGCTTCTGACAGCAAGGAGGAAGTGGGGAGATATTTAACAGGCAGCTGCAAGTGTCCACCAGAGTTAAATATCATTTAAATATTTTATGGTTTGTTGCATTAGATAGTCAAAGGAAGCCTTTTATTACTCATTAAATATTAGATAAGAAAAAGCAATGTTCAGTCACTCTTTTTTTTTATATATATACTTTAAGTTTTAGGGTACATGTGCACATTGTGCAGGTTAGTTACATATGTATACATGTGCCATGCTGGTGCGCTGCACCCACTAACTCGTCATCTAGCATTAGGTATATCTCCCAATGCTATCCCTCCCCCCTCCCCCCTCCCCACCACAGTCCCCAGAGTGTGATATTCCCCATCCTGTGTCCATGTGATCTCATTGTTCAATTCCCACCTATGAGTGAGAATATGCGGTGTTTGGTTTTTTGTTCTTGTGATAGTTTACTGAGAATGATGGTTTCCAGTTTCATCCATGTCCCTACAAAGGACATGAACTCATCATTTTTTATGGCTGCATAGTATTCCATGGTGTATATGTGCCACATTTTCTTAATCCAGTCTATCATTGTTGGACATTTGGGTTGGTTCCAAGTCTTTGCTACTGTGAATAATGCCGCAATAAACATACATGTGCAGGTGTCTTTATAGTAGCATGATTTATAGTCATTTGGGTATATACCCAGTAATGGGATGGCTGGGTCAAATGGTATTTCTAGCTCTAGATCCCTGAGGAATCGCCACACTGACTTCCACAATGGTTGAACTAGTTTACAGTCCCACCAACAGTGTAAAAGTGTTCCTATTTCTCCACATCCTCTCCAGCACCTGTTGTTTCCTGACTTTTTAATGATTGCCATTCTAACTGGTGTGAGATGATATCTCATAGTGGTTTTGATTTGCATTTTTCTGATGGCCAGTGATGATGAGCATTTTTTCATGTGTTTTTTGGCTGCATAAATGTCTTCTTTTGAGAAGTGTCTGTTCATGTCCTTCGCCCACTTTTTGATGGGGTTGTTTGTTTTTTTCTTGTAAATTTGTTTGAGTTCATTGTAGATTCTGGATATTAGCCCTTTGTCAGATGAGTAGGTTGCGAAAATTTTCTCCCATGTTGTAGGTTGCCTGTTCACTCTGATGGTAGTTTCTTTTGCTGTGCAGAAGCTCTTTAGTTTAATTAGATCCCATTTGTCAATTTTGGCTTTTGTTGCCATTGCTTTTGGTGTTTTGGACATGAAGTGCTTGCCCACGCCTATGTCCTGAATGGTAATGCCTAGGTTTTCTTCTAGGGTTTTTATGGTTTTAGGTCTAACGTTTAAATCTTTAATCCATCTTGAATTGATTTTTGTATAAGGTGTAAGGAAGGGATCCAGTTTCAGCTTTCTACATATGGCTAGCCAGTTTTCCCAGCACCATTTATTAAATAGGGAATCCTTTCCCCATTGCTTGTTTTTCTCAGGTTTGTCAAAGATCAGATAGTTGTAGGTAACTGGGGTTATTTCTGAGGGCTCTGTTCTGTTCCATTGATCTATATCTCTGTTTTGGTACCAGTACCATGCTGTTTTGGTTACTGTAGCCTTGTAGTATAGTTTGAAGTCAGGTAGTGTGATGCCTCCAGCTTTGTTCTTTTGGCTTAGGATTGACTTGGCGATGCGGGCTCTTTTTTGGTTCCATATGAACTTTAAAGTAGTTTTTTCCAATTCTGTGAAGAAAGTCATTGGTAGCTTGATGGGGATGGCATTGAATCTGTAAATTACCTTGGGCAGTATGGCCATTTTCACGATATTGATTCTTCCTACCCATGAGCATGGAATGTTCTTCCATTTGTTTGTATCCTCTTTTATTTCCTTGAGCAGTGGTTTGTAGTTCTCCTTGAAGAGGTCCTTCACATCCCTTGTAAGTCTTTTGCTTCTGTAATGGATGAGGCAAAGGGATAGTGAGTCTGTGCTCTAAAAGTCCTTGCCCTGTCAACTACCATCAACCCATTTTTTTTTTTTTTTTTTGAGACGGAGTTTTGCTCTTGTTGCCCAGGCTGGAGTACAATGGCATGATCTCGGCTCACCGCAACCTCTGCCTCCCGGGTTCAAGTGATTCTTCTGCCTCAGCTTCCCAAGTAGCTGGGATTACAGGCATGTGCCACCACGCCCGGCTAATTTTTGTATTTTTACAAAATAATATTTTTACAAAGTAGAGATGGGGGTTTCTCCATGTTGGTTAGGCTGGTCTCGAACTCCCAACCTCAGGTGATCTGCCTGCCTTGGCCTCCCAAAGTGCTGGGATTACAGGCGTGAGCCACTGTGCCCAGCCAGCCCATTTCTTATAGCAGCTAGGAGAACCGACTCAAACAAAAACAGCTAATATCTCAACTCGAACTAGGTTCTGTCTTTTTTGGAATAACTGTTTTATGTTCCTCAATCCTATTCATTACGAAGGCTTATATTTAGGACTAATGTCTAATACTAATGCATTTGCTTCTCAAAATTAGCCCAATTATGCTGTTAACTTGAATTTGCATTTAGTTCGTGAACATACCGAATTCTGCACCAACTGTGTAAGACTGTGATCTACTGATTGCCATGCAAAGGCAGTGGCACTAGGATTGGGAAATCTGAATCATCAGAGGTTTTATTATAATTAGAAATATTGAATAAGATGTCCCTAAATGAATCATTTTGATCAGTTACAAAAGATAACAAGCCACAGACCAAGAGATTACACTCCAATTATTGTCTTATATTCAGTGATCCTACTGCTTGTGTTAATGAGTAGCTGCCAAGCAATAGTCATTGAACAGGGACAGGAAGCATAGAAATCACATTCCAGATTTGGCTATGGCAGTAATTTATCCCACTTGTGCATACCCAGCATGGTGTGTGACCTTGAGTTGCTGTTATTTCGGTGGATTTTGTCATTGGTGGTTTTTTTTTTTTAACCTTTGTTTTATTCTGCATCACATTTCATCTATTATTCATGTGAATCTTGGAGTAAAGCTAATCTTCCTGCCACATCACCTTTTTCTGTCACACTCCCTTTCTGGCCACCTCTGCCCCAGCACACTCTTGATGGAAGCGTTTGTTATACAACTAGGCTACAACATAAACCTTACCCTGGGTCACAAAGCGGAAGGAAAATCATATTTTGAAGTACAGAATTTAACATGTGAACAATTCTGGTATGTCTAAAACATTCAGACAATGTTTCAAAGGCACCTGATGTAAAACACTGAGTAATATTCAATTGTGTAAGACTATTTCATGTTTTAGTTAATCAGTATTGTAGAAATATAACAGAAAAAGATTTCATCGTCATAGTGAACCACGGTAGACTACAAGCAATAGCTCTTGTGATACCTTAAAAAATTAAGTTTGAATTGGGATTGGATGACCATGAAGGTCAGTCCTCAACACATTATGGACCAGAATGCCTCTGGCAGCTCCTGTGATCCTTCCTTAAAAAACAGCTGGTAGGACATGCCACTGTTTGCCCTTTTTAAACTTTTCATCCTTTCCTCCATCTTGCTATGGAGAACATGTCAGGAGTTCTTGGCACCATCTTGGATGGTGAGGATGAAAGTCACACCTTGGGAATGATGGGGAGGTTAACTGGAAGGAGCCTGCATCTCTGAGCTGGACTGGGCTTCTACTCAGGAACCTCTATGTGAAAGAGAAGCATGCTTCTATCTTGTTGAGCCACTCCTGCTGTGGATATTTTCTGTTCATGCCCCAACCCAATGCTAACAGATACAGCTCAGGTAATAACAATAATGACAGCTAAAATGTATTGACCTCTTACTTTGTCAGATATTGTGCTAAGGACTGTATTTGCAGTATTATCTTTAATCCTCATAATGACTCCAGGAGGCACATACTATTATTGTCCTTAGTTAGTTTACAGAGGAGAAAACTTGAAGTTTAGGAAGTTAACTAACTTACCAAGGGGGTGCAGCCAGTAAGTGGTTGAAATGGATTCAACCCCAGCATATGACTCCAGAACCCATGCTCTAAACATTAACCATGGTGGAAAATATCTTAGTAACTTTGACTCATGGTTCCTCTGTACAATCCATTCATCTCAATTCAAGCAATATTTTTGTCTCATTTTTTGGACCTTCCTGCCTTCTAAACATCCTACCTGCTAAACAAATACTTACTTTAATAAGTTACAACACCCTGTGTTATCCAAGGTTAAGGAAGAGAGGGATGACATTTATTTTGATGAAGTATGTATATAATTGGCTGTGCTTTGCACCAAAAGGCATAATTTCATTTTCCTTACTGATGCACAATGGGAAAAACGAAGTAAAAGAGACAACATCTTGAGGAATGATTCAGTCAGGAGGGATGTGGCTAGAGGATAATCTGCAGCCAGTATTGTTCCAGTGCAATCCTCCACACTGTAATATTTAAAGTGCTTTATAGGTCAGCAGCTACAGAAAGAAAGAAAGAAGCTAAGAAATGCAGAATGAAGACAGCCTGGCCAAAATTAACCAGAACAAGTTTTGGTGGACTAGACCAGGATACTGTTGTTTCTCCATTAGGACAATATATTCATTATCATTTCCAGCCTAGCATAAATTTCTTTCAGGCTCTTCCTGGATTTTTGACAAAAGCATGAAAATGTCTTTGGTTTCCAACAACGATATGTTTTTCCTTTATCAATTCTTTTCAGTAAATATTTGTTGGAACCCTATTAAGTGCCAAGCATTGAGTTAGGCTAAAAGATGGGTACAAAGATAAAGAAGACATTGTCCCTGTCCTTGTCTAGTTGGAAGAGACAAAGAAGAGCGCATGTGGGTTAGGAGGCAGAGAGAAGGAAGATGTGCAGGAGATGAGGTGGGACCTGCAGAGGCTGGAACACAAAGGGCCTATTCTCACTGGCCAAGAGGCTTATACATCATCCAATGGCATGGAGAGCAACTGAAGGAAGTTGGGCAGAAGAGTAACGTCAGTTTTGTTTTAAAACTCTAGTTCCACATAGCAGCATGAAAGATGAATTAAATGAGATCAGAATGGAGGCAAGCATTTTAGTTAGGGAGCTAAATTACACTAATCCAGGAGAACGATGATGAGGGCCTACATCAAGGTAGTGGATCAGGATAAAAAAGAGACTGAATGCAGAAATATCTCCTAGAGAAAATCAACAGATTTAGTGTTGAAGAGATTGAGGAAGAGATTGGAGAGGAAGAGGAAAGAATCAACGAAGATTCTCAAAGGTACGGCTCACTGAGTTTACCTTGGCGTTTTAGAGGTAGCTGGTATTGAAGAAAAAAAGAGCACCTACAGGTTTTGACTGTGGACAATATTTGTTTCCTTTGACTCTACCTCTTAGCAGCAATGAACAACTCATGTTGATTTCTTAAACTTCAGATTCTTCATCTGTAAAACAATGATTATTTTTTCTTAGGATTTTTAAATGAGAATTCATAAGATTATATAAGAAAAGAGCTTGCTATTGCCCCTGTAACAAAACTGGAGTTACATCAGTCAAGGTTCAGTGCAGAAAACAGAAACCACACAAAGTCTACCAAGCAAAAAGGTGTTAAGTTCAGGGAACTAGATGCCTCTAAAATAATTGGAAGGACTGGAAAACAAATGTCAGTGTTGTTAAGCTTTTAATCACACCACTGCAAGTATAATCCAGAGATCAGGAAACTGATGTTGCTGCCACACAGGTGGAGAGGCTTCAGGAAACTACTGCCAATGTCACAGACATTCTGCAGCCCCAGAACTGTTGATCAGCAGTGAAACATGAAGCCCAGTCACCATAAAACTTATGTCTGCCAAGGGCCACGTGTTCACCACCACTTCTGCTGTCAGGAGAATGTCTCTGCTTCCCTTCCACCTCTCAAACACAAGCAAGCGTATTTCTTTGATACAGCATAATTGCATCCAGAACTCTACTACATGTAACTAATTCCCAGGTTTCTGGCTCCTGCAGTATTGGGCAGAGCATAGAATATGGTAGAAATGGATGATTACCAACAAATAATACCCAGCTCAGGCCTTAAGAAATATAATTTTAGTTATAGTGCTCATCTGAACAGGAAGAAAGCAGGTTTAGGAGTGGAGATGGTGAATTCAGTTTGGGACATTTTGACTTTGAAGTGCCTCTGGGACATCCAGACAGTTGTATATGGAAAAATAATTTAGAAGGTAGGTATATAAATAAAGATTTAGGAATTATCATCTCAGTAGTAGCTGAAATCATGCAATGCAAATGGCCCCCCACCTTCCCACCTCCCCTGGGAGAATTATAGATTGAGGAGACACTAATAACAAGCATAGGACCCCAACATAAAAGGGATGGAAAAGGGATAGAGGAGCTCACAAAGAAGTCAGAGAGAATTTTAAGAAGGAGGGTGTGGTCTCTAGAATGCCAACCAGAAGTCAAAGAACTAAAAACTTTCCACAGGGTATGTCAACTTGGATGTCATTGTTCACTTGGGTAGGTTCCATTTGAATAATAGTGGTAAAGTCAGATTTCAATGTCAGAAGGAGAGGAAGTCTTGGTTGTGAAGGAAAGAGATGGAACAGGGAGATAGTGTGATTTTTATAAAAAAAGAAAACTTCTACATCATGAGAAGAACTACTAAAATGATAATAATGTTCTTTTGCCTTACAACTATCTTTAGTAGTTATGTTTCTGTGTTATGTATTCTAAAAATACTTCCTTAAGTCTGGGATGATGATCACCTAACATTGTAATGGCTATTCTGGGTAGTGTGATTTTTAAGTCATTGTTTTTCTTTCTTCTTTTCACATTTTTCATAGCTTGAAGCAAGCATAATCGTTTAAACCAAAAGCAATCATCATTATCCCTAAACCGAAAATAAATTTTCTCCATACTGAGTGTGGGTTGGGACTTTAGGTCATTTTATACAAATGGTGTGCTGTTGACAGTGTCTAGGACAAGTAAGCCCAGTTTCTAGTGGAGGTAGCAAACCTTTTCCTGGACTCAGGGTTTTTAAAGGTAATTATGAAATTGGAATGTCTAAAGAAAAATGTACATAATAAATAGGATGAAGGGGATTGGAAATTAACTCTTTAACTTCATTTCACATGGCTGGAAACTTATGTAAAGTATTAGCTTCCCAATTTAAGATTCAGAATTTTGAGATAGAAGGAAATAAAAAGACCATAGTCCAGTGCCTAAAATTACAGATGGAAACTGAGGCCTAGAAGGGACCTGGCCAAGGCCACAGAGTAGGAGGAATGAAAAGTAGAAGTCTGAATCCTGAACCCCTAAGAGAGTCTCTGCCACCCTTAGGCCACATGGCTCACAAGTGAGGCAGAGAACTTGGAGAGCATCAGAAAAGGCTGAGGGCTGGACAACAGGGTGTGGAGTGAAAGGTCAGAAGATTTGGGATTGTTTGACTTGGAAAAGAGAAGACTGAAGGGATCTTAATAATTTCCCAAGACAAAAGGGAAACTATGTCTCCTAATAAAACGGATAATAAAAGTTTCTCTACCCTCTTGCCTAGGTTGTTCTTTCCAGGCAAAAAGTTGCTTTCCTTTTCCCTCCACCTACCCAAATGTAATCCCCCTTCAGTGTCATTAGACACATCCCAGATCTTCCTAAACCTCCTCAGATGAGTCCCCCTTGAACATGGAACTTCATCTTCTCAGGTCTCTCCCTTTAGCACTTATGGCTGGAACCACAGAGGCAAACAACACATTGTCACAATGCCTCATCGTTTCACTGTGGTGTGTCTTTCTTCTTCAGAGAGATCTATCTCAACCCTTCATTTGTAGCGCCCCTGACTTCTGTTATGGCCTAGCATAGGATTGACGTAAATAGCAGACACGCAATAAATACTTGTAGAATTTATTTAAACCATGGCATAAAGATTTATGTTAAATACGAAACAAATTTTTCTAATGGTGAATATTATAGTTGTTAAGTAGCATGCAAAATCTCCTCTAAACTTATTTAAAAATGGATATATTACCTATCTAAAAAATTTAAGGTGTGATATTGTCTGAAGATGCAAGGAAACAGGGATGAACACTAATTTATTTTTGAGTCTGAGCCTCTTGATTCTGTCATAATCTACATTTAATTAGAAAGTATGTATATCTCAGATACACTGCATTAAGAGGTCACTGTGGAGGTTTCAGCTACATCTAATGTTGATTCAAGCCATTGCAGAGTCAAACTGGCTAGCTGATGAGATATTTGTAATGATCTTTCACTGCATCTAAATAAAATAAAGAACTGAATGGTTGCCTTGATAATCACATGACTGAAATCTCATAGTTCTATCCTTATAATGAGAAACACATGCTAAAAACCATCATATTACTTCAATGTCAAAAAATCTGATGGATTATAGATGCATTCATTCTTTATGAATGGTTAATTTATCACCTCTAGTATTTACAAGATGTAATTTTTTCACAAATTTTTCTGTATGCCTTTTTCTAATCTTCTTATTTCTATTCATGAATTTCCTAATTTACTGAAACAAGTGATACACTAGAGATAAGAGTATATCACTAAATAACTTTGGCAGATGAAAAGAAGAAAATCACTCAGCAGAAAGCTCACGACTTGCTGCGTATTTTAAAATACCATCCTTAAGGACCTTTACTACTGTTTTAATTAAAACCATTGTACTCTCAGACTCAACAGGAGTTTTTCTTTCACTATAAAACCTGTCTATGGACAGGGACTTGCTTTCTTATTAGCATGTAAGTTTCTAAATATAATAAATATGATATTGGGAATCATGAATTGCCTGCTACCCAGTAGAGCTCATTAAAATGTTGACTCTTGAATCACCTTCTTGAGAGGCAGGCCTCTTTTGAAAAACTAATGTGAGCCATGACTTGAGTTTGTGAAATTTGTAGCTTCTCCTTTTAGTAATGACTGTAACTTGCTTACAGATAAAGATGAGACTTGTGCCCTCTGGGATATTTCCATGTCTAATAATGTTTAAATATAATATAATTTTAGAATAAGAAGGGCTGTTAAATGTCATTTTATAAGTTTTATGAAAGGAAAGAATCAAAGTGTCTGTCACTTCAACAAACATCAGGCTTCTATTTAGCATGATTTAGGGTCACTTGAAAACAGTCATGCTGTCCGGCAGGCTTTGAGATGTGGCCTTGTCTAGAACAGAGAGTTCTCCCAAGGCAGGGATAGATTCACCGTGAAGGTAATGAAGGTGACTCTTCAGGGCCCCCCTCCCTTGCCCACTCACTATGAGTGCTCTAAGCATTGGGTCATAGAGCGTCCCAAGAGGAGAGATGCTGGGTTCTCACCTGAAGCATTTCTACGTACTCGTCTCCACTGAGTTGCCTAAAGAGATCATTGAATTTTCAAGGCTTGCATAATTTGTTGTGATTTATTTTCTCATTTTAACTAAGATCATTGTGTAATTTTCTATCTTTTTTCATATAGAGCAGGAGTCCCAATCTTTTTGGCACCAGGGACCTGTTTCTTGGAAGACAATTTTTCTGCAGACGGGGATGGGGTGGCGGTTGTTTGGGGGATGATTCAAGTGCATTGCATTTATTGTGCACTTTATTTCTATTATTATTACATTGTAATATATAATGAAACAATTATACAACTTGCTATAATGTGGAATCAGTGGGAGCCCTGAGCTTGTTTTCCTGCAACTAGACAGTCCCATTCTGGGGGATGGGAGACAGTGACAGATCATCAGGCATTAGATTCTCATAAGCAGCGAGCAACTTAGATCCCTCGCATGCGCATTTCACAATAAGGTTTGTGCTCCTAAGAGAATCTAATGCCACTGCTGATCTGACAGGAGGCAGAGCTCAGGCAGTCATGTGAGTGATGGGGAGCAGCTGTAAGTAGAGATGAAGCTTTGCTCGCTCACCTACTGCTGTGTGGCCCAGTTCCTGCTGTGTGGCCCAGTTCCTGGTCCATGGCCCAGGGGTTTGGGGCCCTTGATATCGAGGAATCTCAAAATCATATAAATTTCAGGCCCTACAAAACCTAGATCTGCCACTGCCCAACAGCAAGAAGGGTTCCTTTCCAAGGAAAATCTGTTTCAAAGAATCTTTTCAATTGAGAAGTTCTGAGTTTCATTAGCTTCACAAAAGCCCCTCGGTGTAATTTGTGTATTTGTGTATTTGTGGGCAAACGATCTGCATAAATCGTCATTTGGATATTAGGGGTTAATGAAGCGAACACTAAGCTTTAGAGGCAAATGAGGGCCAGAATTTAGACACAGCATCATGGACCCTCATAACAACAGGTGGATCATTGCAACAAAAATGGCCAAACAGATGTGAATTCCAGTTTAATTACTTGGCAGTCTCCTCCTACCAAGTCTGCATGAGGTTTTGAAGCATCAAGTAAAAGTCAGGGCAAAAGGCATGATCTACCCCCAAATCTCTCAGCAAAAGCTGTGTTCAGCATCTCTGAGAAAATTTGGCAGCCAGCGCACAGCATGATGAATAATATGGCACAAAGATTCAAACTAGTTTGAGAAAAAAAATCAAAGGATTGCAGGGACCTCTGAACATCAGGTCTCCTACTGACTCCATTCTGTCGAGTTAATGTTTCACAACTTTAACATAGACCTGGTTCTGATTCACTGAAACTTGTAAAACAAACAAACAAACAAAAACCTTGGAAGGGGGGGCAATTAGAACAAAAGCATTTCTTTCACTTTTAATTTCATGACTTATTAACATGCCCTGTACTGTAGAAAATTTACCAATTTTAATAACAAGGGCACAGCAGTACACCAATGTTGTTAAATTGGAGTATGTTGTTCTTAAAAATTATTTTAAAGTAAGTTCTATCATCTGCATGAATTATATTTAAATACTTTAAGTAAATCTTTTTATAAAGTTATCTACATAACTTAGTAAGTCAGGAGACAATCTCTTCTTGAAAAAGAAGGAAACCCAGCTACATGCTACAAGATAGATGAACCTGGAGGACATTATGACAAGTGAAATTAGCCAGTCCCAGGAGGACAAATACTACTCCATTATTCCACTTACATAAGGTTTCAAAAGTAGTCAAACTCATAGAAACAAAGAATAGAATCTTAGTTGCCAGGGACTGCAGGAAGGGAAATAGAGTTGCTCATAAGACGTATAAAATTTCAGTTACACAAGATGATTACATTCTAGAGACTAGCTGTCTCACATTGTACTTATAGGTAATGACACTGTAGGCTGGGCACAGTGGCTCATGCCTGTAATCCCAGCACTTTGGGAGGCCAAGGAGAGTGGATCACGAGGTCAGGAGATGGAGACCAGCCTGGCTAACACAGTGAAACCCCATCTCTACTAAAAATACAAAAAGTTAGCTGGGCGTGGTGGCACGCACCTGTAGTCCCAGCTACCCGGGAGGCTGAGGCAGGAGAATCGCTTGAATCTGGGAGGCAGAAGTTGCGGTGAGCTGAGATTGTGCCACTGCACACCAGCCTGGGCGACATAGAGAGACTCCATCTCAAAAAAAAAACCAAAAAGATAACGATACTGTAGTGTACATTTAAAATCTGCTGGCCGGGCGTGGTGGCTCACGCCTGTAATCCCAGCACTTTGGGAGGCCAAGGTGGGTGGATCACAAGGTCAGGAGATCGAGATCATCCTGGCTGACACAGTGAAACCCTGTCTCTACTAAAAATACAAAAAATTAGTCAGGTGTGGTGGCAGCCAACTGTAGTCCCAGCTACTCCCTAGGCTGAGGCAGGAGAATGTCATGAACCCAGGAGGCGGAGTTTGCAGTGAGCCAAGATGGCACCACTGCACTCTGGCCTGGGCAACAGAGTGAGACTCCATCTCAAAAAAAAAAAAAAAAAAAAAAAATTCTGCTAAGAGGGCAGATCTCATCCTAAATGTTCTTACCACAGTAAAGCAAAATAAAATAAAATAAAATAAAGTAAAATAAAATAAAATAAAATAAAGAAGGAGCAGAAGAGGAGGAGAAGGAGGAGGAGGAGGGGTAGGAGGAGTTGGCAATGGCAATCTCTTCCAAGAAAAAGAGTACAATTAATTGCTCAGCCTGATGAATAGAAGCATTGGTGGTTAGTGGAGGGCAGATAGAGGCTGGAGGGTGATGAAGACAAAGATCAGTGTTAAAGCTCGTGAGAGACTAATTGACTTTCTCAGGAGAAATTGGCTGTGAGCCAATACCTTAGGACAGTGGTGCTCCAAGTATGGGCCATGAATCTCTGCAGGTCCCTGAGACACTATCAGGTTATTCAAACTCAAAAGTATTTTCTTAATAATGCTAAGACATTATTTGCCTTTTTCATTGTGTTGACATTTGAATTGACAGTGCAAAAAAATGGTAGGGAAAACCCTTGGTGGTTCAGCACATTTCAAAGCAGAGGTCCCCAACTATACTAGTGACCAGCATCCTAGTACAATGAATATTGCACTTCACTGCCACTCACTTGCAGAGGGGGAAAAGCCAGGGAAGAGTTGCACTTTAGAATGTCCTTGATGAAGCAATATAAATGATTGATTTTGTAAACTATCAGCTCTTGCGTATACATCTTTTTAATATTTTGTTTGGCAAAATTGGAACTATGCAAAAAAGCACTTCTACCTCAAACTCAAGTATGGTGGTTATCTCAAGGAAAAGCGCTTGTAAGATTGAGTTGTGAGCTGAACCAGCCATTTTATTCAGAGAATAACACTTTTCCTTGAATCAATGAAGAACCATCTTTATTTAGACTAGGGGATTTGGCAGACATTTTTTCCACAATGAACCAAGTGAGACTGACTATCACTTCAAGGAAAACAACTGACAGTACTTGCTGCCAATGATAAAATTCAAGCCTTCAAGTGAAAATTCAAATTTTAGAAAAATTGTATCTGCCCCTGTAAGCTTGATAGCTATCCAATACTCAAAAATTTTCTGATGAAATTAGTAGTAGCATTATTATTAACAAATATAATATTTTGTATTATATAATGAAATATGCCAACATTTAGAACATCTACACAATTCAGTAACTCAATATTCCAAGTGACCAATACATGATGTTGTGAAATCAGACATGGGTGAAACATCCATTCAAAGTACAAGACAGGCTAACAAATTTTAACGTAAATGAATTTGAAAAGTTCATTGATACGGTTTCAGATTTCACAATGCAACTCACCTTTTAAAAACCACCATTTGGTATAGTTCCTAAAAAATACCCACACTTTTCTGAAAAGGCTATTAAGATACTCCCCTTTCCAATAGTGTGAGGCTGGTATTTCTTAATGTATGTCAATCAAAACAACATGTCACAGAAGATTGGTGGCTTTAAAATATGCCCACAGATTCTTTGATAGTCCTCAAAAGGTAGAACCCAATTTCTTGACTTTGAGTGCAGGCCAAAATTAATGACTCACGTCCAGTGAATAGAATGTGGTAGAAGTGACCATGTGTGACTTAAAAATAGGTCATAAAAGGCACTGTGACTTTCTTCTTGTGCTCCTTCTCTTGGAGAGCTCTGGAGAAAACCAGCTGCCATGTTACGGGAGAGAGTTGAGAACCATAGCCTAAAGAGAAAGGTCAAAGGAGCAGGCCAAATGTCTGGATTCTGACAATGTGAGGTAAAGCTTCCCTTTTAGGTACCATCAAGATTCAACTACTGTCCAACCAACATCAGGCTTCTCAGGGGTTGTGGATGATGTATTACATCAGGAGTTGGCTAAATCTGGCCCATCATCTGCTTTTGTAAATAAAGTTTTATTGGAACAAAACCAGGTCCATCTGCTTACATATTGTTTATGGCTGCTTTTGACTATAATAGCAGTGTTGAAGAATTGTCACAGAAATTATATGGCATATGACTTCCAAAGCCTGAAGTGTATACTATCTGGCCATTTACAGATGAAGTTTGCTTACCCCTGTATTACATCAATGGTCTTCAATTTGCACTGTTTCTATTCATTTTTCTCAATAAAATTCCAAGGGATGACTTTTTTGTAGGGAGAAGACACTTTCCTTTTACTCCCTCTTATTTTCCCCCAATCAACACCATGTATAGGTAATCAGTGCCAGAAAGGCAGCTGGATAATATTTCGAGATATTAATTTAAATGGTTTTCCTTCCATTTTACCTCTTTACTCTTCTCCTTCTAGCAGGCATAAGCTCACGGCCTCGAGAGAGAAGTAATAAGGAGTATTGCAGAGGTACTTACAGGATTCTGTGTGCTAAATGCCTACCTACTTAGAGAAGAAACTTTCATAACCACTTGGAGAGGGAGAGAGGGAAAGGGAGTCGTTATCCAATCCTACACCTCTGCCTAGAGTAGAGTAATTATCTCATAACCTGTAGAGAGAGCTCTGTGCACAGAGCTGAACATAGTATCATAGACAAAGAGCAAATGTGCCCCAAGCACAGAAATGAAATAGCCCAAGAACCAGACCTGAAGGTGAGCAAGCAGAGATAATGGACATGTGGTGGGCATCCTATTAGGTTAAGTCATGAAGACCAGATGGGCATTCTTAGCACTATGTAAGACGTAGAAATCGTGTACAATCTCCAAGAAGTGGTGAAGAAGAGGGAAGAGAATCCCTAGAAAGACTAAAGTCAATTGATTGAAAGAGGACTCAGAGTCAGAAACTAAGTAGAATTATAAAAAATAAGAAAATTATTTTCTGCTTATTCCAGTTTGCAGTCTGAGATGTTGTTCATTATACAAGCATCACTGGCCAGCTGAAGGCATTCATTCATTTCTTTATCCATTCAGTGAATAATTATTGAGCATCTACTACATGCCAGGCACTAGAGATATAGACATGCTCCCTGTTCTCATGAAGTTTATAGCTGATATAGATAAGACAGTTTAAACAAATACAATATGAAGAACCAATCATGGTAAGTACTATTCTAAAACATATCTGAATATGTGTGCACACACACACACACACGCACACACAACTAGAGAGCTAACCAAGTTCTGAAGCTAGAAATTGTCCCAGGAATAGTCCCTGACAGCTGCCAGTTTCACTCTATGCAGAGACAAAGCAGGCTTTGGGTCTGTTGGAAGTGAAGAATCACAACTGAAACTCTAGTCATAAAGCTACACACCCAGTGAAAGGGCAGATCAGTAAAATTCTACCTGTGGCAAAAGAGAGACTGCAAGGAAATGTGTCTGTTTCCACTATGTCTCTGGGTGGGGAAAAGAAGAATCCCCCTCCTGAAAACTCCTAATTACAAAATTGCCCTTGCAGGTTTGGGGTAGGGGCCTACACAATCAGTTATAGTGCAGGAAACAATAATCTAAAAAGTCAGTTTAGAGTGACCCTAATCTGGAAGAAATAAAATCAAGTCCTCTCTGGAGGAATGAACTCTCAACCAAATCCTTTAGATTTCCCTAAAAGGAAATAAGCCTCTATGAGTAAAATTCAGCATGAATGAGAAACAGTTAAATTAGACCCTCAAGTAATTTAAATATTGAAATTATCTCATAAATGTGGAAAATAAGTATGTTTACAATGCTTACAGATTGCTATATGATGCAGCAATTCCATTTCTTGGCATATATCCAAAAGACTTGAAAGCTGAGACTTGAACAGGTATTTGTACACCCATGTTCATAGCAGCATTACCCACAACAGTCAAAACATGGAAGCAAACTGAGAGTCTACCAACAGACGAATGGATAAGCAAAACGTGTTATACACACACAGTGGAATATTATTCACGCTCAAAAAGAAAGGAAATTCTCACACATGCCATAACATGATGAACCTTGAGAACATTGCGCTAAGTGAAAGTAAGCAGTCACAAAAAGACGAATATTGTGTGATTCCATTTATATGAGGTAGTTAGAGTAGTCAAAATTACTCAGAAAATAGAATCATTGTGGCCAAAAGCTAAGGATGAGGGGGGAATGGAGCATTATTGTTTAATGTTTTCTGTTTGTAAAATTTAAAAAGTGGTAGACAGATGGTGGTGAGGGTAGCACAACAATGTGAATATATTTATTTTTAAAATTATTT
Source organism: Pan troglodytes (assembly GCF_028858775.2). Classification (NCBI taxonomy): domain Eukaryota; kingdom Metazoa; phylum Chordata; class Mammalia; order Primates; family Hominidae; genus Pan; species Pan troglodytes. The sequence goes on from NC_072412.2 coordinate 35,769,252, forward strand.
TATTTTTGACACAACATTGTACATATTTATGGGGTAAAATGTGATGTTTTGACACATGTATGCATCGTATAATGATCATATCAGGGTAATTAGCATATCCATCACCTCAAACATTTATCATTTCTTTGTAGTGTGAACATCCAATATTCTCTCTTCCAGCTATTTTGAGATATATAATACCTTACTGTTAACTATAGTTACCCTGCTGTGTAATTGAATACCAGAACTCATTCTTCCTTTCTAATTGTAACTTTGTACCCACAACAATGTGGAAGAACTTGAAGGACCTTATGTTAAGTGAAATAAGCCAGACACAGAAAGTACTGCAAGTTCTCACTCACATGTGGAATCAGAATGTATTTAATACCACTGAACTGTACATTTAAAAATGGTTTAGGTGGTAAATGTTATGTGTATTTTAACACAAAAATAAGTTTTTTTATTATTATACTTTAAGTTCTGGGGTACATGTGCACAATGTGCAGGTTTGTTACATAGGTATACATGTGCCGTGTTGGTTTGCTGCCTCCATCAACTCGTCATTTACATTAGGTTTTTCTCCTAATGCTATCCCTCCCCAAGTCCCCCACACCCCAACAGGCCCCGGTATGTGATGTTCCCCTCCCTGTGTCCATGTGTTCTTGTTGTTCAACTCCCACTTATGAGTGAGAACATGCAGTGTTTGGTTTTCTCTTCTTGTTTTACTTTGCTGAGAATGATGGTTTCCAGTTTCACCCATGTCCCTGCAAAGGACATGAACTCATCCTTTTTATGGCTGCATAGTATTCCATGGTGTATACATGCCACATTTTCTTTATCCAGTCTATCATTGATGGGCATTTGGGTTGGTTCAAACACTTTGCTATTGTGAACAGTGCTGTAATAAACATACGTGTGCAAGTGTCTTTATAGAATGATTTATAATCCTTTAGGTATATACCCAGTAATGGGATTGCTGGATCAAATGATATTTCTAGTTCTAGATCCTTGAGGAATCGCCACACTGTCTTCTACAATGATTGAACTTATTTACACTCCCACCAACCATGTAAAAGCATTCCTATTTCTCCACATCCTCTCCAGCATCTGTTGTTTCTTGACTTTTTAATGATCGCCATTCTAACTGGTGTGAGATGGTATCTCATTGTGGTTTTGATTTGCATTTCTCTAATGACCAGTGATGATGAGTATTTTTTCATAAGTTTGTTGGCTGCATAAATGTCTTCTTTTGAGAAGTGTCTGTTCATATCCTTTGCCCACTTTTTGATGGGGTTGTTTTTTTCTTGTAAATTTGTTTAAGTTCTTGTTTAATATCCAGCAGAGTCTGGATATTAGCCTTTTGTCAGATGGATAGATTGCAAAAATTTTCTCCCAATCTGTAGGTTGCCTGGTCACTCTGATGATAGTTTCTTTTGCTGTGCAGAAGCTCTTTAGTTTAATTAGATCCCATTTGTCAATTTTGGCTTTTGTTGCCATTGCTTTTGGTGTTTTTGTCATGAAGTCTTTGCTCATGCCAATGCCCTGAATGGTATTCCCTAGGTTTTCTTCTAGGGTTTCTATGGTTTTATGTCTTACATTTAAGTCTTTAATCCATCTTGAGTTAATTTTAGTATAAGGTGTAAGGAAGGGATCCAGTTTCAGCTTTCTGCATATGGTTAGCCAGTTTTCCCAGCACCATTTATTAAATAGGGAATCCTTTCCCCATTGCTTGTTTTTCTCAAGTTTGTCAAAGATCAGATGGTTGTAGATGTGTGGTGTTAGTTCTGAGGCCTCTGCCCTGTTCCTTTGGTCTATATATCTGTTTTGGTACCAGTACCATGCTGTTTTGGTAATAGTACCATGCTGTTTTGGTTACTGTAGCCTTGTAGTACAGTTTGAAGTCAGGCAGCATGATGCCTCCAGCTTTGTTCTTTTTGCTTAGGATTGTCTTAGCTATGCTGGCTCTTTTTTGGCTCCATATGAAATTTAAAGTAATTAAAAAATAAGTTTAAAAAATGTTTACAGATTGAAAAAGAGAACAGAAAATATTTGCAAGGAACTGAGATCATCAAAAATGACTAAGCAGATTTAAAGAAGAAAAAATAGAATTTCTGTAAATGAACAAAAGAATGTGTGAAAATAAAAACTCAGTGGACAAGTTAAACATAATATTAGATACAGCTCAAGAGAGAATATGAACTGAAAGACAAATCTGAAGACATAATCCAGAATTATTTCTGAATAAGAAAGACTCAGAAATGTGCAAAACACCAAAAAAATAAAATAAAATAAAGACATTGAAAACATCCAAAGAAGAAAAGCAAAGTCATCTAAATGGCAATTAGATTCACAATGGCATTCTCAATAACCTCAATTAAAGGTACCAAACAGAAGAATAACATCTGCAAAATGCTGACAAAAGTAAGTGTCAACCTAGGATTATATGCCTGGCTACATACACACACACACACACACACACACACACACACACACACCGGTGGAAAAAATAAAACATTTAGAAAACAGAAAATTAAAAGTCTACCACTAATTGATCCTCACCAAAGACACTTCTAAAAGTTGTGCTTTATTATATTAGTTTCCTAGGGCTGCAGTAACAAAGTACCACAAACCAAGGTGGCTTGAAACAACAGACATTTATTCTCTCACACTTCAGAGAATTTATGTCCAAAATCAAGGTGTTGGCAGGGCCATGCTGTCTCTGAAGTCTTTGGGGAGAGTCTGTTCCATGCCTCAGCTTCTGGTGTTGCCAGCAATCCTTGGCATTCCTTGCCTCACAGGTATATCACTCCAACCTCTGCCTTCACCGTTGCATGGCATTCCTCCTGTCTCTTTCTCTGTGTTTCTTCTTATAGGATACCAGTCATACTGGATTAAAGGCTCACCCTACTCCACATGACCTAGTCTTAACTAATTGAATCTGCAAGAACCCTTTTTCCACATAAGGTCACATTCTGAGGTACTAGGGTTTGAACCTTCAATACATCTTTTTGGCAGATGCAATTCAACCCATAAAATTCATAAATTTATTTAAAAATGACTCTAAAAGGAAAAAGTGAAATGGAAGAAAAATATTGTAAGCAAAGAAATAGGTAAACATGTGAGTAAAACTAAACAAATATTGACTATATAGAACTATGAAGTAATGCCTAAATTGAGTGTAAAAAAGTTAAATAGAACAATAAAATATAAGATAGGGTAGAAATCAAAGCTCAAATTATCTAATATATTATTCAGGAAAAGAGCAAAGATATTGAAGAATTTTAGACCTTTGGTCAAGTGCATAGTTTAAAAATTTAGGAGTAATCATTGAAATAACAGAAATTGAGAGTAATATCATATCTTTCAAATAGTATTAGAGAAAAAAAGTCATTTAAAAAACTCATTCCAAAAGAAGTCAAGAAAGGAGAAAAAACAAGTAACATTAAGCATACACACGATAAAATAATAGAAATTATTCCAAATATACCAATAATCATGTTAAATGTAAATACATCAAACTCCCCAATTCAAAGGCAAAGACTGTCAACTAGACAAGGGGTGTTACAAGAGAAATACCTAAAACATAAGGATGCAAAGTAAAAGAATGGAAATAATTGTATTAAGCAAACAATAGTATAGATAAGAAAATAGACTTTAAGACAAAATCATTATTAGAAATAAAAGAGTAACTATACAATGATTAAAAGTGAAAATTCACTAAGGTGATAGCCAATTCTAAATTTACATGTACCTAACAGCATGGTCACAAATATACAAAAGCTAAATTTCCCAGACTTACCACAAGAAATTGACAATATACAATTATCATAGAGGATGACTCCTTTCTCAAAAACTCAAAAACTGATCAAGACAGATATTAGGAAGGGTATAGAATATCTAATTTTAAAATACAATTAACAAGCTTGCTTAAACTCATGGACATCCTACCAATGAGAACACATATTCTTCTTATCTATGAAACATTTTCAAAAATTGGCCAGTTATTAAGCCACAAAGAAGCTTACAATACATTCAAAGAATCAGTATCAAAAAGGCCATTTCTTTCCCCATAGTTTGGAAATCAATAATAACATAACTTTTTAAAAACTATTTATTTGGAAATTAAAAAAAAGGTCCTTCTAAAAAATAAAAGTTATCATATTGAATATTTTAATAGTTGGAGCTACACAATAGTAAGAATTAAAAGAGGACAATGTGGTAGAACCTCTTGACTTCTGCTTCCAGGAGGATGGTGTAGATGTGCTTTTCCCTACTTCTCCTGCTAAGTACAGTTAAAATTCCTCACCAGGGGGCCATGGCTCATGCCTGTAATCCCAGCACTTTGGGAGGCCAAGGCAGGTGGATCACCTGAGGTCACGAGTTCGAGACCAGCCTGACCAACATGGAGAAACCCTGTCTCTACTAAAAATACGAAATTAGCTGGGCATGGTCGCACATGCCTATAATCCCAGCTGTTTGGGAGGATGAGGCAGGAGAATCACTTGAACCTGGGAGGCCAAGGTTGTAGTGAGCCAAGATGGCGCCATTGCACTCCAGCCTGGGCAACAAGAGTGAAACTCCAACTCAAAAAAAAAAAAAAATATCCTGGACGATATGTATAAAACAACAGACATATGAAAAGACTGGGAGATAGAAAAAGGCGGACCAACTAGGGCATCTCAGAACTCAAGGAACGACATGCTCATGCATTCCCTGGATTTTCTTTTGCTTCATAAATCTCAAACTGTGTGCTGGAGAAGCCAACCACATGGAAATGCTGAGGGGCACATAAACAAATAAATAATTAAGACCTATTTTCTCTAGCCACAGGACTAGGAAAAGGGGCAATCCAGCAAGACAGAAACTTTTAGACAATAACCACTCTACCCCAACCAAACACCACAAGAACAACCTCTCTGTGTGATTTTTCAACTGATCAATCTATAGTTACTTTAAGATGAAAAGTTTTTTTTAAACGAGTGATGCGATAGTAAGTAGCTGAGTGGCTAGTTTATTTTAGAGGTCAGAGAAGCACTCTCTGAGAAGGTGACATTTTGGTTGAGACCTGAATATCAAAAATTGAAGCAGAGGAAACATCTAGAGAAAAGTCCCTAAGGTGGAAGTGAGTTTGGTGTGTTCTAGAAAAAGAAAAAGAAAAGTGAGTTTGGTGTGTTCTAGGTTGAAAAGTACAGGAAGAGTGGGGATGTGATACAAGACAAGTAGAGGTGTGAGAAAGCCCAAGACATAGAGTGATTTTTATATACCTAATTAAAAGCCATTTAAACAACTGAATTATATATTCTGATTTTAGTTATTAAGTTTGTAATAACTTAATTATGCAAATAACTTTAATCATGCAAATAACTTTAGTATTTTTAATCTTTAATCATGCAAATTACTTTAATATTTTTAATCATGCAAATTTTTATTGGAAAAGAATTGTTGTCCAGCCAAGCTGCAAGCAGAGGAACTAAGGAGTCCCATGAGTTGGTGAGAGATGGTGATAGCTTAACATATGAGGTAACCATGGAAAAATTATGAATATGTTTTGAAGATACAATAGACAGATTTTTTTTAAATGTATTAGATGTAAGAAATTTAAAAAAAAGAGCAGACAGAAGGGAAACTTCTCAGTTATGGTTTAAGAACAGGGTAGATGGTCATGCATTAACTGAGACTGTGGATATAGGACAGAATACAGGCATGCGGTTGGGGGTGAGCAATAGAAATTCAGAGTTCTATGTTGACAAAGTTAGATTTAAGATTGGATATGTAAATGAAGGTGCTAGGTGGGCCCTTCTGGGAAGAAGTCCTATTTGATATATAGATTAGAGACTTATTAGCATAAAAATGGTATCTCAATCACAGGATAACACCTCCCAAAGCAGATGTCTGTTGATAGAAAAGAAAGAGGAATTAAGACTGAGCCAGGGAGAATTCCAAACTTAGAGGTCAAGATGAGCAGAAGAAAGGCGAAGGAGATTGAGAAAAAGTGGCTAGCAAAGTGGAATAAAAACCAGAATATTGTAGTGTCACCTCTTCTAGAAGGAAGAGGTGATCAATGGGTCTTAGACAAGAACAGAGAAGCGGTCACTGTATTTGGCAATATGGAAGCTATTATTGTCCTTTATGAAAGAAGTCTCCATGGAGTGGTACAAAGGAAGTCTATTTGGAGTGGACTGGGTCAACAATGTAAGGTAAAGAAATAGAACCATGACTATAGAAAACCCATTTTTGAAGTTGAGCTATGAAGGAAAGAGGAGAAATGGGGAGGGCAAGATATGGAAATGGGATGAAGAATTTTTTTGAGATAGAATATACAAAAGCAGTTTAATTAAGCTAATGAGAATGATACTATATAAAGAGATATTGACGACGATCCAGGTAAGAGAGGATTACTGCAAGGAAAATGTTCTTAAGAAGCTGAGAGAGAATGGGACCCAGAGCATAAAAGGAAGTGTTGGACTTCAACCATAGTAACAAGAAGGAAGGGAGACTACGGGTGCAAGTGGAGGCTGCTAAAGGAAAGATGAGACAGTTCTTATTTTATCTCAACCATTTTCTCAAGGAAGTATGAGGTAAGGTTGTAAGTTACAAGTTAAGATGTGGAAGAAGTGGCATAGGAGTTTTGAGGGGGAGAAAAGAAGGTGTGAAATAGTTGTTTAGAAGTGAGAACTTGAACATGCCAGAGAAGACCAGAGGATTGCTAGGCAGTGTGGTGTGCCCTTCCAAGAGCTGTGATCATGGACCCAATGTGAAACCAGCCAGCCTGGCCTCCTGTTCCTCTCTAGCAATACTGAGCTGCTTGAGTGCAGGCATGTTGTTGGCAGGTATTTGGGTTTAAGTAGAGCTGGACGGATGAGTTGGTTGCCAGATGAGAGATGAGTGTGATGACAGAAGAGAAGAACGAAGGACTCAAAGGTGTTTGGAAGAGAGTGACTGCAGTGTTGCGTGGTCTTCAAACTCTTTTGCTTGCATAGCCCCTAAAAATAGTTTTGAAAAACTATGTACCCACACATTTTAAGATAACATCTAAATTTTTCATTGTAAGTCTAAATGTGATATATTTTTGACATACAGTACACTTTTATATCTCACTTTTTAAAAAATGTAACCAATGAATTTAAATACCATATAATTTTGGTACCTACCATCATCCATTTAAAAATACATTTAGAAGTGCTTCTTAAATTGAAATTGTACATCTTTTCTTTCTATTTGAACCTGTACTTTCAGTCTACTCCCTTCACACCCACCCCCACAACTAAATTCTACAATATATTTTTGTACTCATAAGATTTTTATTTATCATTCTCACACATTCCTCTGCAACAAAAATATGTATATAAACTAAAGTTCAATGTAATTTTTATATTTTCCATGAGTATAAGCCTCTAAGTGTTGAAAATTGTCTTCTAGACTAACTTACTATTGTGATTATGATTGATATACAAGTGACTAAAATAATTTTTATATATTCAGACTTTTATCAAAACAGAAATATATTAACATTTTTGATGAGTAACTATTAAACATAAAATTAAACATTTTATTGTAAGTTCTTCTCTTAATACAAACTAGAACAGTTTAGATAAATGAGGATACCTTTTTCCAGTTAATTATTTCATCCATGGGAAAAAGTTACTTATTTCTAGATTAAGTCATAGAAAATATAGACCATCATTATATATTTTTATTGTTATATATATGTGCTGAGAAACTTTTTTCTCATACCTATGTAGATAAGAATAGAAAAACATTTTATAGCAATGTCACTCAACCTTTTGAATTCCTTTTGATCTGAAAGCCAAAAAATATCATATAAGGATCTATCATCCTTATGTTATATGGAATATGTTAATAACCTATCAGCTGATAACTCAATTTATTGGCAGTAAAGAATTAGAAATCTCCTAACTTGCAAATGGACTTGTTATCCAGTTATTGGAATCATTTATTTTTCTGAAGGAACACATGCCAAAAAAGCTTTACTAAGGTTTATCTGAATGTAAATTATAACTTGCTACTCTTTCACTTAGAGGCACTTTGTTTAATTCAATATATTCAGATAGAAATTTGGAAAAGTAAATAATGTTAATTTGATTACGCCTTGGTCAATACAATATGTTTGATAAAATGCTTTAATTTAATCATATTTTGTTTTAATTAAACTTTTTTTAATTTTTAATTTTTGTGGGTACATAGTAGGTGTATATATTTATAGGATACATGAGATGTTTTGATACAGGCATGTAATGCATAATAAACACATTACGGAAAATGGAGTACGCACCGCTCAAGCATTTATCCTTTGTGTTACAGTCTAATTATATTCTTTTTGTTATTTTAAAGTGTACAATTAAATTATTATTGACTATAGTCACCCTGCTGTGCTAGTTCTTATTTATTTTTTCTGTTTTTTAATACCTGTTAAACTTCATATTTCGAGATAATTGTAGATTCACGTGCAGTTGTAAGAAACAATACGGGGAGATCTTGTGTACTCTTTATTTGGTTTCCCCCTCTCATCACATGTTCTTTGTATATTTTCTTTTTTGAGACAGGGTCTCGCTTTGTCACCCAGGCTGGAGTGCAGTGGAAGCGATTCAAGCGATCTCGGCTCACTGGAACTTCCACTTCCCGGATTCAAGCAATTCTCAAGCCTCAGCCTCTCGGGTAGCTGGGATTACAGGCACTCGCCACCATGACTGGCTAATTTTTCTATTTTTAGTAGAGACAGAGTTTTGCCATGTTGGCCAACCTAATCTCGAACTCCCAACCTCAGGTGATCCACCTGCCTTGTCCTCCCAAAGTGCTCGGATTACAGGCATGAGCCACCACGCCCAGCCAATACATTTTCATCAATACTTCAAAGCTGTAGACTTGGCTCTTTCAATATAAGGAAAACGCCCTCCATGCAATCTAACTGGCAAAGCCAATATCAGTGCCAAATCAGCAGCAATATCAGACTTTATTGCATTCAGAAAGCGGCTGACTTTTTACAATTGTATCTTCACATGTATTGTATGGATATTATTAAAATACTGAGATAGAAACTACCGAATATATTTTGCAAACTAGATTACTTGTTTCTGCAGCCAAGATTAAAATGATGTAGAATTCATATAATTATTTTGTATGTCTTTCAGCTATTATAAAAACAAGACCACAATAATACATTGTTTCTCAATAGTTATCTGGTATAATGCAATGTAATGTGCAATGAGATGGTAATTTTTTTATGAAATGAGAACTATTATGATAACATGAATGACCTTCCTCTGGTAAGTGAGTTGTATACATGAATCAAGTTTGTTTTTCATCCTTTTGCAATGAGTAAATAAGAATTAATATGAAATTAGAAATTTTCTTTTTTTTTTTTTCTCCTTTTATAGCTATGTTGCCAGAAGAGGTAAATAGAACATTTTTTTTAATTTTTAAAATTTTTTTAACTTTTATTTTAAGTTCAGGAGTACATGTGCAGGTTTGCTACATAGGTAAACTTGTGCCATGGGGGTTTGTTGTACAAATTATTAAGCCTAGTACCCATTTTCTATTAATTTTCTTAGATACAGTAGTCTTCAATAATAAATTTAGACTTTTCCTCTGAATTAAGGAAAAAGGCACGTATGCTAAAAACTCACTGGCCCAGCAGCCAACACATAGTATTATTTACTGTTAACAGGAGGCACAAATTATTAAACATTTTATAAGGTAAAATCTTAAATTTGTTAAAAGTAAATTTTAGCTATCTTATTGAATAATGAACATGAACTTAAAGTATTATTTTTTTACCTTATATATCTTGAAAAAATTGCTAATCTTGGAAAGCATTCCACTGATAGCTGCAAGAATCAGCATCATGAACCTATTCTACCTGGACAGTTCAAAGGTTCTTTTCATTTCACTTGATAAAATGTCCTGGGAATGGGGGAAAGAGTAACTCTATGGGAAAAAAATCTGCCAAACACTACCTCAGCCGGGTGATCAAGGCTAACATTAACAGTGATAAGTCATGTTGATAGTGTGTACCCCGGATATGATGTAAAGAAAATGGCACTTTACCTCTGAGATTTTTCTCCCAAAACCTAGAAGTCCAGTCTAATCATGAGAAAAACATCAGATGAATTCCAATTGAGGGACATTCTACAAAATACTTGGCCAGTATCCCTCAAAATTGTAAAGGTCATTAAAAGCAAGAAAGTCTGAGAAAGTATCACAGCAGAGAGTAGAATATAAGGAGATATGAGTGTAGTATTCTGAATGGGACACTGGCATAGAAAAAAGATATTAGGTAAAAAATAAGAGAAATAATATGGCCCTTAGTTAATAATAACATCATTATTGAAACATTAATTGCTTTATTAATTATGACAAATATACCATAATATTGTAAGATATTACTAATAGGGGGAGCTAAGTGTGCAGTAGATGGGAATTCTATCTTTGTCAATCTTTGTAATCTATCATTGTTCTAAAATTTTAAAATTTAATTTAAAAAATAGTCCTAAGGATAAGTATCTTGAATAAATAAAGTAAAACAAAAATTGTTCAGGTACGTTTTTTAACATGTTGTTTTTAATTCTCAGCATTTTCTGATGATATCTTCTTTGCTTTGCCTTCACAGGACTCTACTTTCAGAGCAGTAGTTTCCTTGGTAACAGACCAAAGATAAAAGAGTCAAAGTAATTAAACAAAAAAGATTATTATTCTTTCCATATCATTCTATCCCGTATCTGACTCCAGAACATTCCAACATGGGAAAGATACACACTGTTTATAGGACCAAATACATAGAAGACAGGAAAACCAGGAAAGTCCTAAGTGTTTCAATTAATCATTAAGAACATTTTCCTAAAACTAATACTTTGGCACATCACTTTATTTGGCACTCTGAAGGTTTTACGGCCCAGTTGCATACACGATAGTAAGATTCGGGATGGGTGAGGTATGTGTCTTTCTCATGTAGAGTAGGTGAAGGGGCTCCGTACACACCTGTGAGTTCTCAGGTGGACCTACTTAAGAAAAAGAATCTATATGATTGAGAGTTTCCTTAAAACTCTCTTTGCAAGGAAGTCCTCCCTTGGGAAGTCTTCCTGTACCTGATGGGCACCTAGTTTGCAGACCACTGGAGTGATGAATTATGGTGTCTAAGCTGGACAAGAAGGGAAGTGAGAACAGAGGGGGATGACCGACTGAGAAAAGCAGTGGGCACTGGTTTGGAGGGTCCCGTGAAGGTGGAGAAATACCTGGAGAAGTAGGAAAAGAAAAGAGAGAACAAGAGTAAGAAGAAGGGAAATGAGATTTCTTTAAAAAGAAATGGAAAAAAAAGCACAAGAAAAGGCAAGACTGGAGTGTGTGTGCTGTTGCGGGCAGGACAGTACCAGGACCAGCAGCATTTTCAGGCAGGCCTGTCTTCTCACACATCTTCATGGCAACCACCGCTGCCCGTGCTCAAGTCTGTCTTCTTCTCAACTGTGTCTCACAAACCCAGAACAGTTCCTGGCACAAGGGAGGTGCACAATAAATATTTGTCAAATACATGAAAGTATTTATGACATTTAAACTGCAAACACTGTTCAGGGAAAATTTTCTCTACCTACCTGCCTGCATATCAAAGCAAGAAGTAGAAATCCTATTGCTACTGGTTCTGTTTTTATGGCACCATTTCCCAAAACACTTTCATTACAGGTACTTTGCATGGAAATATCTCCTTGAGCTCCTTTGAAAAACATTTTTAACATATGAAAAAAATAGTTCAATATGTAACAGTAAGTCTGTTGAGTCTGCTGTTCTTTCCTGTCTCCCTCCGGCAGTGTCTGTGGAAGTGTCATACTTTCTTAGTCTACACACATAATACTCTGCTAATATTTACGGTACTGAAAGAA